>NC_061097.1:10061294-10096294 GCF_015104395.2 Macrobrachium nipponense | reverse complement strand
AACACATAATCACTTGTGGAACAGAAATAGATTTTTGACTCACATCAGGATCGAAACCAGGTGTTTCAATTGAAAGACCAGACCTCTGCCAACCAGGCTACACAAGTCATAAAAGAAGCTGTAACCTAAGTACCACTTTATCTTATCATTTACCTTGCCAGGCTGACTGCCTTGCAAATACCAGAGAGATTTTTTCAGCTTCCTGACTCACCAGTGATGCAATTGACAGCATTTAATTCTAATTATCCTTTTCGAATGAATATGATAGAAATATCAACAAACCACTTCATGTGAGGAACAGACATAAATTTCTGACTCGCATCAAGATCGAACCCAGGTCTTTCAATTGGGTCACTGCTGAGTTGGGAAGCTAGGGCAAACTCGCTGTTATGCAAGGCAGTTAGCCTGCCCAGGTAAATCCTTAGGTACAGTGGTACATAGGTTCCAGCTTCTTTTATGACTTGTGTAGACTGGTTGGCAGCGGCCAGGTCCTTCAATTGAAAGACCTGGGTTCATCCTGATGGAGTCAGAAAGTTTTTTGTACTCTTTATTTTATATTGTATTGTATTTTAGATATTTATTTAACCTCTGTATTCGCAGTTTAACTTTTCTTGCCATACAAACTCTGTACCTAAAAAGTCGCGTCTAATTAGTTATGCTTTTAATCCCTCGAACAATCACTGCTCAGGTTTAAAAGTCATTTACAAACTTTCTCTCCACACGATGAAACAAATAGGTTGTAAGTTCGGATTATAACTCAGTAGTCGCTTGAAAATGCTGCAGTGTGGTGAAACAGCTCTCGTGATAATGAATAATTGATTTGTTAGTTCTTACTGGCGTCGCAACGACGAGGTTATTGACGCCTGATAATAAATGAATAAATAAGTAAATGGAAAAATGAAGTTTGTGTATTTTTCTCCAGAAAATTGCGCATGAGAATCGGAACACCTCCGGCGTTATGAAAATTCCTGCGAGAAACTCAATGATGCAATTGAAGCAGTCGCTATTAACAAAGACTGTACAAGAGAAAAACTGTGCCTGAGTTCTGTTTCAGCAGTCTCATTCTGTTTTTCTCTGTCTGTTTGTCTCTTTCTTTCTTTGCTTCTGAGAGAATTGAGGAACGAGAAATTAAAAGAGACAAAAAGACAGACAGAGAGCAGCAAGCCCCTCAGAATGGAGTCTGCTGAAAACAGAAATCAGATATTCAAAGCATACGCAGACTTTATTGCCACGAAGTGGGGGAAGACAAACATCCTGAGACACGAAAAGAAAACGAGCTTCTTAGTTTGTTCCTGCGACTTTTCCCGAACAACACATGAAACCCGGCACGCGGGAGGCCTCATGCATGCAAATGAGTTCTAGTTCATGAATTCTCTTGAGGTTTACCTATTCCACATTATTTTGGTACGTATATATATATACAACAATATATATATTTTAACACATATCAATAGGTACTCTCTTAAATTAAAACTCTGAGAACAGGTGATAAGTTTACCAATACACCCAGGCAATAAAACCACAACAGACCACCTATACACACACACGCACACACACACACACACATATATATATATATATATATATATATATATAGATATATATATATATATATATATATATATCCTGTGTATATATATATACTATATATATATTCATCCTGCAGTAGGGGTGTAATATTACTACCACCGTAGGTCCTGCATTTTCGTAAAAAGGCGACAAAAAGGACAGCTGCTGCCTTGTAGTCTTACTTTTTTGAGTAAAAGGCTAGGCCCACTGCCAACAATTATGGAAACCGCTGCCTTGCAGTCTTACTTTTTACTAAAAGGCTAAGACCCGCCATCAGTAGCTATGGAAATTACTGCCTTGCAGTCTTACTTTTTAGTAAAAAGGCAAGTTCTGCCGCCAATAACTCTGGAAACTGATGCTTTGCAGTCGTACTATTTTGTAGTAAAAGTTAGGCCCACCGACGATAACTTAGCACTGGTGCTTTGTAGTCTTAATTTTTGGAAAGCTGCCTTGCAGTCATACTTTTTAGTAAAGGGCTAGGCCCACCAACAATAACTGTGGAAACTGCTGCCTTTTCAGTGTTAATTTTAGTAAAAAAGGCTATGCCCACAGCCAATAACTGTAGAACATGATGCCTTGCAGGTGGACTTTTAGTCAAAGTCTAGGTTTTACCACCAATAACTGTGGTTGGTGACAGCAAGGGCATTTAATCATAAAACCCTTTCCCAAATAATAAACTATTCCTGATGTTGTAAGAGAAGGTACATCAGGCAACCGATCACCCTTAATGTAGGGGTAAAGGTGGGTAGAAGAATATATATATATATATATATCACATATATATACATATATATATATATATATATATATATATATATATATATATATGTATATATTATATACATACATATATATATATATATATATAAATATATATAGATATATATATATATATATATATATATATATATATATATATATATATATATATACATCATATATATATATATATATATATATATATATATATATATATATATAATATATATATATATATATATATATATCAAATAGGTTCGTTATATTAAGTGACTTTCCTGTATCTCAATGACCGGTGTTTATCTAACTGCTTATTTTATTTTTCTGTTTCTTATATTTTACTTTGAATGTACTGTAGACTTTGTGCACTAGTTAATAAACAGCTCTCGATAAGGGCCATGGAGGCCGAAACTGTTGAGCTAAATGAACTTCAGCTTTTTTTTTCCCCCTGTGGACTACAACCTCACTATCTATCTTCGGGTAAAGGAAGACTAAACCTTCTATATTGATATATATATATATATATATATATATATATATATTATATATATATAATAAATTATACATATATATTACGTATACATAATATATATTATATCTATATATACTATATTATATATATATATATATATATATATATTATGTTTCAATGGCCCTTTTATACTTGAGACATACCCTGTTTTAACAGATGAATTTACTTACATACATACATATATAGACACACCCACACACACACACACACACACACACACATATATATATATATATATTATATATATATATATATATATATATATATATATATATCTAATAAAAGAACCCATAAAGCACCAAAATATAGAGAGAAAAGCACATATTTCAGACTGCTGTCTCTCTCTTCAGGTATATGAATGAGAAAAGTTTACAGAGAAGGTGGTATTTAGGGATACAAGAGTTAAGCCAATTTATGTCACCCCCCGCTGATAATCTTCCTTTAATCTTCTTAAGCGTTGGTTGAATAAAAACCTTGTCGATCACATCTGAAACCCATGCTCCTTTTGAAATGTTTATTACCTGTCTCTCCTTTATTAAGGCCGATTCCATCATTTGACTCTTGTACCGGACAAATTCCAGTTTATTCAATGGTTATGTTCATTTATATGGTTGAAAATAGCCGAGTTCTGTTGTCCATACCTAACTGACCGTTTGTGTTGTATTAATCTCTGAGGAAGTGATTTTCCTGTAAATCCGATGTAAGATTGGTCACAGTCCTGGCATGGGATTTCATTAACCCCTGTTTCCCCTTGGGGAATGTCTTTTGTTGGACGTTAATCAGGAATTTGGCTAAGTGTTTGGGTAATAAATGCAAAATGGTTAGATTTTCCAAGGGTCTGAGTCCACTGTCTTAATGCTGTTCCAGGTGAGGAATTTTTATTTTATTGTTGGGTGTCTCTTTGGTCTTGTTTTGATGGAGTCGGTAGAAAATTACGTTTGCTTTGTGAATTGCTTTCTCAATTATACGGTCAGGATACTTTAATGACGAAAGTTGCTTACGAATTAGTTCAAATTCTTTTTCCAGGAATTCTGGGGAACAAATTCGTAAGGCTCTTAAGAACAGGTTGCTGGCTACACCTATCTTGATAGCAATGTCGTGATAGCTAAAGCAGTGATTTATGAAAAGTGAGAACGTGGTTTCTGTATATGGTAAATTTGTTTTCTTCTGTCGTGTCTCTGATTATTGAAACATCAAGAAAAGGAATTTTGTTGTCTGTTTCCCATTCAAATTTAAATTTGATGCTGGGCACTAATGCGTTTAATTCTGAAAGGAATTCATTAAAATTGCTCCATCTATTATCCCAAAATGTTAGAATATCATCTACATATCTCAGCCACAGGATGTGTTTGGGTTTTATTGCATTTATTACTGTAGTTTCAATTGTACAGATTGGCTAAAACAGGACTTAAAAGACTACCCATACTACACCCAAATTTTTGCTTATAGAATGATGCCCCTAATGAAAACACGTTATTAGATGCACATAATTCAACTAACTTTATTATTTTGTCAAGCGCCAATGGGAAATGATCTGAATAAGGGGATAATTTTTCCCTCAAAAACTGAAGAACGTCCTGTATTGGTACTTTTGTAAATAGGGAATCTACGTCAAGGCTTAAAAGTTTTATGTTGTGAAGTGGTATATGTGCTTCTCTGAATTTGTGACAAAAATCTTCCGAATGTTTAATGTGACTGGGAGAAAAAGTGCCTAAAAAAGGGGAAAGGAGGCCAGCTAACCATTTAGAAATTTTGTAATTGAAAGCTCCGGCACATGAAACGATGGGTCTGAATGGAAGATTGTCTTTGTGAGTTTTGGGAAGGCCATAAAAGTAGGGGAATTTAGGAATAATTACTTTAAATTTCTCTAATAGTTCAATACTCTTTTTGTCGTGGCCAATTAATCTTACTTTCCGAAAAAATTCTGTGAGGACGTTTTGGAGGGGATTTTTCGTCAGTTTGTCGTAAGTGTTTGTGTCGCTGAGGAGCTGGTTGATTTTGCCGAGGTAGAAGTCTTTGTCCATTATTACGATTTTGCCGTCTTTGTCCATTATTACGACAAAGACGGCAAAATCGTAATAGTATGTTATTTATATGATGTAAAATTGCTGAACTATGTTGCCCATATCTAACTGAGCGCTTATGTTGAGTTCATATTTCCATTATGACTTATCAAAATCCAACTGGTTTCTGCCGAATGTTAATTAAGGATTTCCCGAATTTATTCGGATAAGCGAAGACGAAAGGGTTAGGGTGTCCTAAAGTTTTTGTGAATTCTCGTAAATTATCCACGGGTGGGATTATGATTTTCTTTGTGTAGTTTTCCTTTCCTTTGTTTTCTGTGGGACTGTAAAAAATGCTCTTTGCTCTGTGTATGGCTTTTTCTATTATTTGCTTGGGTTATTTTAACAAGATAAGTAGATTTCTGATTGTTTCAAATTTGTTAAGAAAATCTGGGGAGAAAATTCTCAGGGTTCTAAGAAATAGGTTACTTGCTAATACCAATCTTAACTGAAATATCATGATAGCTGTAAAAATGTATGTATGAAAGTGAGAATGTCTCTTTCCTGAAGACAGTGCATTTGTAGTTGATATTAGTTCTGATGATTAAGATATCTGAAAAGTGGACCAAGGACTTTGATTTTTACAGAAAAACATCAACATTGCCCCACTTGCTTTTCCAGTATGTTAAGATGTCGTCTAAATAATGAAGCCATATCATATCTGCAGGTTTGATAGGGATTATAATTACTGTTTTGAAGTACTCCCTATATAAGTTTGCTAACACGAGACTGAGTGAACTCCCCATATTGCAATCGAATTTTTGACAGTAAAAGTTATCACCAAAGGAAAAGACGTCATTATTGACGCAGATCTCTATAAGTTGTATTATTTTATACAATTCTATGGGGAAGTGGTCAGCAAATGCCTCAAGTTTAATTTTGAGGAACATTAATACATCTCTTAAGGGGACTTTTGTCTAGGTCTAAGCGGAGAAGTTTTACGTTTTGTATGGGGATATTTGCTGACCTAAATTTGTTGCAACAGTCTTGTGTATATTTTATATGATTAGGGGAAAAAGTTCCTAGAAAGGGGGATAGTAACTTGGCTAACCATTTTGATATTCTGTAGTTAAAAGTTCAAGCGTATGAGATTATGGGACGGTATGGGGATTTATTTTTGTGTTTTGGGAGGCCATAGAAATAAGGTAATTCAGGATAGATTGCTTTAAATTCTTCCTAAATTTCTATATTTTTCTTACTTTTACAGGTTTCTGATTTTTCTGATGAAATCAATTGGGACATTATGGCTCAGGTTTTTTTTGTTAATTTCTCATAGGTAGTTTTATAATTTAAAAGTTCACTGATCTTTTCATGCAAGAAACTCTTGTCCATTCACACAACTTTACCATATTTATCTGATCTATTGATTATAACATCTACTTTGCGGAGTGAATTTATAGCTATCATAATCTTTTAGGCAGGGGATGTGTGTTACTGTATCCGGTTAGGGTGTTCAGAAGAATTCCCTTAGGACATATTTCAATTTTTTTGTAACTGTTGTTAGTAATGAATTTATCAAATATTACTGGGAATTCGAGTTTATGTTTTTTATCAGGTTTAAGGGCAAAGGATAAACCTAAATTTAAGAGTATTGATTAGATATTAGTCAAAGAGCACGTGGCTAGATTCACAACTTTGTTTTGTTGACCTAAATAGCTCCAGACACTATTTTTAATTAATGAGTCCAGTTTACGAATAAGCCTATTGTAATGAATACTATTATTGCGAGTAGCTGTGTCGATACAAACGGAGAGGTACTGATATGTGGACCTCGAAATGACGAGACGGAGGTTATCCTGCTCCCGACGGATGGTTTTTTCGGTGTGTGTAGATATTGTCCTTCGTATTCTTGATCCGTTCTTTGAGGAACATCCTGTGAGACTGTGAAAAGGGATCCAATGTTGCTGTCCATTTATGGAAATCGTACATGTTCAGGAGTTATTGTTTCTTCGGACATTCATCTAATAAGTCTTACTGGTTTCCAGGGCGAAAAACTATATCATGTCTGTCCTTCTCAAACCGACGGTAGGCCAGCTTCACCTCGGGTTGTTGTCTGAGGATCCAAGAAAAGCGAGGAAAGTTCATGATGGGCTTTAATGTTAATGAAATTTTTGTTAAAACAGGATATGTCTAAAGTATAAAAGGCCCATTAAAACACTCTGGTTTAAAGCTAAGGACTATATTCTAGTAGACTGACTCCCATCCTTATCAATTAGTGAATTACAGAAGAAGTTACATTGGCTAAATATATATTTTGACATTGTAACTTGTTCTACCATTTACTATTTGATGAGGAGGGTGGTAGTCAGCCCACCGAAATATAGTCCTTAGCTTTAAACAGAGTGTTTTAATGAGCCTTTTATACTTAAGACGTATCTGTTTCAAAACAGATATATATATATATATATATATATATATATATATATATATATATATATATATATGTATATATATATTTATGATTGATTGATTGATTGATTAATTAAACCTGGCGTCACAACATCTAAGTAATTGACACCGAAATAAATTAAATAGAAAAAATTAAATTTTAAATAAATTTCATATAAAAATATCTATAAATATATGTATATAAATTTTTTTTTCATATATATATATAAGTTCTCACATAGACATTCTATGTATAATTTAAATTTGGTTGAGGAGGCCCGCCTCCCTGATAAATTTATATAACTGCTCTATATTAAAATCCTTTCCTAGAATTGTAGCTAGGATAAAATTACCTACTCTGTCACGACCCCAAGACAGGAACCTATGTCTCAAATTCCTGAATCTGGGACATTCAATCAACAAATGTTTCAGTCAAGGGCACAGTACAGTTCTCGCAAAACGAAGGATTTTCACGGGACATTAAGAACCCATGGGCGAGTCTTGTATGTCCAATCCTCAATCCTGCCCAACATCGTTTCTTGTCTCCTTGGCATATATGGAATATGACCAAGGAGACACTGATGACGTGATACTGCGCATTTTTTTGATTAGTTGAAAATATCCTCCCACTGGGACTGCCAACATTTTTTATTAAATTCTCTGACCTACTAAGGAGGATATAAATCCCGATATGGTAGTAGGCATCTTGTGGGTTCAGGGGAGTTGACTGCCGACTTTGCAAGTTGGTCAGCTTTCTCATTCCCAGCCACGCCAATATGGGAAGGCACCCAACAGAACTTTATTTCTTTCCCTCTTCTTTTCAGCAAAAGCAGCCATTCCGATATATCTAAAATCAGTGGGTTTAAAAGGTTAAAAGATTCCAGCGACTGAAGAACACTTCTTGAGTCACTATATATGACAAAATTGTTTTCATTCCGAATAAAAACTTCCTTTAAACCCTTTAAAACTGCATATAATTCTGCCGTAAAAATCGATGCAACAGGTGATAACCTGCCACTTCTCTCTAAATCAGGGAAGGCTACTCCAAAGCCGATGCCAGCATCTGACTTTGAGCCGTCCATGAAAACTGCAGTTGAGTTATCATATTGCAAGGAGTGTTCTTAAAATATTGACCACATGGCCTCTCTGGACAATTTTGTCTTGGTAAAATTAAAATATCTACAGAATTTTACCTCAGGGAAGTTCAGGGGGGACTAACTGAATATTTTGCTCGTAAAATCTCGATCCTTGGCATATTTAATTCACGGACAATGACATTTAATCTAAAAGCCAATGGATGAGGTTGCTTGGGGTGATTTTCATAAAACTGCCAATGCCTTTTATTCCTCATACTATTGCTGGTTAAAGAGTTCGGTAGCCTCTGGAATCTATACCAGCTTCGAACCAGCAGACGCTTGTAATGAAGATCCAGTGGCACCTCATCAGCATCTACAAGCATGCTCTCGGTGGGAGATGATTTAAATGCTCCTGTACACAACCGTATTCCTCCATGATGAATTGAGTTGAGCATTTTAAGGCTATTTGGCTTCGCAGAAGTGTACACCTTACACCCATAACTTAATTTTGAAAAGACCAAGGCTTTATATAATCTCAACATCTGAGTTCGGTCTGCACCCCACAAAGTGTGAGACAGGACTTTCAGCAAATTCATTGCTTTCAAGCATTTTGTTTTACAGGCAGAAAATCTAAAACTATTAACCTCAGCCCACTTTACAATATTATCAATGCAGAGCTGAAGGCGGCGTTCAGCCACTGCCATCCTTGATGCTTCAAAGGAAATCGACAGGTCATCAACAAAAAGGGTATATGTTATATCTGGGGGAATTATTTTAGAACCCCCATTGATTACCAAGGCAAACAAGGTTTCACTTAAAACACTTCCTTGTGGTACTCCTTCTTCTTGATTGAATACATCTGACATTGTTGCTCCAACCTGAACCTGAAAAAAGCCTATTTAAAAAAAAAAAAAAAAGCCTTAGTAAAGAGGGGCAAATTGCCTCTCAGGTTAGATTCATAAAGGACCCTCAAAATGCCATATCTCCATGTTGTATCATAAGCCTTCTGTAGATCAAAGAAAACAGTGATGTGACGCTGCTTGTCGGCAAAAGCTTCACATATTGAAGATTCCATTCTTACCAATACATCAGTTGTGGAGTGTATACTCCGAAAACCACACTGAGCAGGCGACCTCTTTCCAAGTAGCACATCAATCGTGTATTCACCATTTTTTCTATGATCTTACACAAACAAGATGTCAATGCAATAGGACGGTAATTTTCTGTCTTGAATGGATCTTTTCCAGGTTTCACTAATGGCAGTAATTTTAACTTCTCCCAAAGCTTGGGGAAGATATGTTCTCGGTAAATTCTGTTAATAAGGCTTAATATGAAAAGTCTGGTATTTTCAGGAGCATGCTTAATCATTGAATATGTTATATCATACAGTCCAGGAGCTGATTCATTACATTTATTCAAGACTGATTCAAATACTCTAATAGTAAAAGGAGCATTGTATTGATCATATCCTAACATATTAAAATCAATTTCGACCAGTTCCATTATCCATCTTTGAGCTGGATAGGGTTTATCATCAATTTTCTGTGCAACATTAGCAAAATGATTAGCAAACTCATTTGCCACTAACTGAAGGTCTGTTACTTCGCAACCATTGATCTTGATAACTGGAGGTTGACAAGGAGTGAACTTGCCTGCTATTTTTCTAACTCTTCCAAAACCTAGAGGAGTTTTCGAATTTAGTGAAGATATGAAGATTGTCCAATATTCTTTTCGTGCTTTTTTGATTTCCATGCGAAATTCAAAACGATAATACTCACATTTTCGTCTGCGGTATCTGGTGAAAGCAGATCTCATAGTTCTATGAGTTTTCTGGCATTTACGAGTCCACCAGGGAACTGGTCGGCGGATAAATATGCCTGAAGTCCTAGGTATAGACTGAAGACCAGCCGAGAACATTATTGTATTAAAAAAGTCAAGAGCATCATCTACACAGGGAAAATCATCAGCAGAGTCATCTATTGAGCTGCGCTCCTGGAATGTTGACCAATCAGCTTTACCAATGTTCCATTTAGGTAGCCTTGAAGATGGAGGACTTGATGCTACACTCACCACTATTGGAAAATGGTCACTGGTAAATCTATCATTTATAGCTTTCCAATTAAAGTCAATAAGACAGTCATCACTACATATAGATAAATCAATTGCTGATAAACGTGTTTGTTTGAACATGAAAATGTGTATTGACTCTTGAAGAGTTGAGGATCCCCACATTTTCATCTTCTATGATGGAACCTAGGGCACCTTCCTCTCTGATTGGTGATGATGTCACCTCAAAGAGGACTTCTGCTATTCATATCTCCCAAAATAACAAAAGGGCGTGGTAACAGTTGAATAAGATTTAAATTCATTGATGGGAAAGACTTCATTAGGTGGCAGATAAAGAGAGCATACTGTATATTTTCTTTGCAAATGGATCTGCACACTTATCACTTGCAATGCTGATTGGATACTAATAGGATTTTGTGGGGTGTCATTTCGAACATACAAAGTGACACCGCCATGGCTTCCAATGTTCAAATTATAGGTGGAGTGATAGGATGTATACTCTCGTGGGCTGGGGGACATATTACTAATCATGGTCTCCTGCAGAGCTATACAAACAGGAGACACTTCTGATATGAGCAACCTTAACTCTTCCCATTTAGCTCTTAATCCATGACAGTTCCACTGGAGGAAATTAATGAATTTTACTTTCCTTTAGAGGCTGTTAGGTTGGAACCTCTTTTAAGAACTTTCAGCTTACTTACTTGCTCCTTTTTTCTGGAAGGAGACCGATTATTTATGGCTGCCTTCCTTTTCAGAGGGTTATCGGTCTCAGGAACACCAGACAAAGCTGGTGCTACCTGAGGAGGGGTGTGAGGATCGGACATTGGTGCATCCTCCAAAGCCAAATCAGAAAGCACCAATAGTAAAAGCTTCGGTAACAGCCTCCAGTGAGGTACGAGTGCCAGAAATCACTGGCTCAGCTTCCATAGAAGCAGAAGTGCCAGAAATCACTGGCACTGACTCCAAAGAGGCAGGAGTGCCAGAATCAACTGGCACTACCTCCAAAGAGACAGAAGCACCAGAAATCACTGGCGCAGCCTCCGAAGAGGTATGAGCGCCAGCAATCACTGGTGCCTCCAAAGAGGCACTAGTACAGGTCGTCATTGGTTTTTTATTTACATTATCCTTAGTAACATTGATATTTCTTCTTCGGTGTGCAGCAACGCTGGAAAAGGATATTCCTGGCCTAATGTACTTATTCAACAATCTCTCTTTTGCCTCTCTAAATGTGATACGTCCGGTTATCCTTGATGTTTGAATTTATTTTTCCATGATGTATACATCACAGGTAAGTGAAGATGATGGATGATTGTCTCCACTATGTATACATCTGGCTTGTTTATTACACATGCCATGCTCTGGTTCACTACATTTGATACAAGTGGCAGGCTTACCTTGTAGTTTCTGTCTACAGGATCCTAACATATGTCCAAATTCTTGACAATGAAAACATCACCTCGGTCTTGGGATATATTGTTTGACCTTGAAACATAACCAGGCTGCTTTCACTATACTAGGCAATCGGGTGGAATTGAATGTTACAATTAAATTGGAAAGTGGGACAAGGACTCTATTTATCTTCTTCTTCATTCTTTCAATTCTTATTACACCTTGATCTTTTAATTCTTCTACTAGCTTTTCTTCAGAGTACGTCATAAGCTGGGGTGCATATATCATCCCCTTGGAGTAATTCCAAAAAGCATGTACTGCACACTCTACTTTAACTCCTCCAAGGTGTGATAATGATTTTAGTTTGTCACTTTCTTTGTGCCAAGGCAGATTCCACTGTCAGCTTTCCTTGCCCCTCAGAAGAAATCTTAAGCTCTCGGCCACAACACTTGACACTATCTCTATATACATTAAAAATGTCACAACAAGAGTCTTCCAAATTAAAAGTCAAATACTTATCATAAGAGTTCTCAAATATTCCGGGTCCTATTTCAGATACTATATTTTTGCTAAATTTCCCTTTACTCAGTACTGGAGCATAGGGTTTACACTGGAAGGTTTGATTGATGTTTCCAGAGGAAGGTTGTCAGTGGAGGTTCCTGCAGTCATCAACTGTGCCGATTCACGGCCATCAAAGGGCCCAGGGGTACTTGAATCTTTATTCGTATCTATCATAATGATTAAAATGAAGGAGAAACAAATAAACCTGAAAACCTTGAAAAAGATATCATCAGCCTTTCATGCAGTTTATTCTTCCACTAATGGCACAAGTGAGAACCAACTCCCAAATGTCCACATCCCTACCCTACCATAGGGGATGGCACAATTGTCATTAGATTAGAGTGGCCCAAGTGTAAGCCAAACCCGCTTGATAGGACTGAGAGTATTACAAGAATACATTCATCCCCACCCTAATCACATTATAGGCAAACCGGACAGAATGCCGAGAGTCCCTGACCCTCCTGGAATCTGTGGTCCAGCCTTGCAAAATAGTTCCGCCTGATATCACTCAGGTCCGAACATTATCGGGCAGTTGATGGTCCTGCCAACAGTTCCCACTATTTAGCCTCAAGATATAAAACCCAGTCCCAGCTATGATTATCTTTTTCTGTTTAACAGAGTTCAGTAAATCTTAGGAAATGTGGAAAATTACACAAAAATTAATCCAAAAGTTTAGATATACATATTGTTTGGGACACTTGATTTGAACTCGGGAACAAATTCCTAGGGTTTTTAAGAGACCCCTCACCACGTCAAGCTGGTCCCAGTACGTAAAATATTATATATATTAATATTATATATATAGTATATATATATATATATCTATATATATGTTTTATATATACATATATATATATATATATATATATATATATATAATAATGATATATATATATATATATATTATATAATAACACATATATATATATATAATATAATATGATATATATAATATATATATATATTATATTATATATTTTATATATATATGAAATACATATTATATATATATAATAAGATATATATATATATATACATATATATATATATATAACATATTATATATGAGATATATATATATAATATTATATGATATAGTATATATTGTTTAGTATTATAAATATATATATATGGTTATAATATAATGGGTATGTAAATGTATAATAATATTCTCTATAATATAATATTTATTATATATCATATATATTATTTAAATTAATAATAATAATAATTATATGTATATATAATATATAATACTATATATATATATATATATATATATATATAGCTATTTATATATACGTATATATACATATGATATATATATAGATATATATATATCCATATATCTATATATATATATATATATATATATAAAAAAATCATATATATATATCTTCTGCAAAAAAACTAAAAAAAAAAAAAAAAAAATTTTTTTTCCCCCCCCCCCCCTTTTCGGGGGGGGTACATATATGAAAAAAAATATATCTTTGGGAGGTAGAAAAAAGGGTTAAAAGTGAATTTAGATATTTTAAAGGACATTTGTAGCTTGAATTGATATATATATAAAATTATAAAATATATATATATATATATATATATATATATATATATATTATTTATATAAAAAATACGGTATATATATATATATATAGTATATATATAAATATATATATATATAATATATTATATTATATATTCTATTAATAGTATATGTATATATATATATATATATATTATATATATATATATATACATATATATATATATATATATATATATATATATATATATATATACATATATATATATACGTATATATATATATATATTATATATATATATATATATATATATATATATATATATATATAGTAATATATATGTATATATATATATATATATATGATATATATTATATATATATATATTATACATACCATACATACATATATATGTACTATATAATATATATTATATATATTATATTCTATATTCTATAAAATGTTATTATATATCATATGGTATATATAATATATATATATATATGTATAATATATATCTATGTATATATATATATATATATATATATATATTAATGTCATATATGTAGTATGTTATATAATATATATTATATAATATATTATATATATATATATTCTTCGTTATTGGTGTCTGAAAAATTGAAGTAGCTACTTACTAAAACTCCTGAAAGGCCTAATTAGAAAACAGAATCCTAACAATCTCTACGGCTGAAGGGTGGTGTCATAAGAGGGAAAAAATTACATAAAAACTCTAGAGAATTAGTGTCATTGAAGTATATTCACGCCAAATTACGTGAGTAAGCAATTTGCACCTTAAGGTGTGGGGAAACTAGCAATGGTCCAGAGATGAAATGAAATGAGGTTGATTGAAAGGTCAAGTGGGATAGTTGGCCAGAAATGATCCTGGTAGGGAAATGATGTTTGAGCACAGTGAATCAATTAATGGTTCCTGGCATCACAGCGAGGTAGGTGATAATTGCACCTGCAAATAGACTGCATTATAAGGTCAATATTATTACATATCAAATTCCACTCACAGGGATATAGAATAACTAGGTGCTTGCGAATGCGAGAATATTGCATTGCTTTCTTAATTAAGAGGGGTCCTTAGCATGAACAGCAACGTTACTTCCTAGTGTAGCAGACGCTTGTCTAAATGGGAATATCACAACTAAATTTAATATCACTTGTAACAACACAAGGAGGATTATTTATAGCATTGAAAATAGCAATGGAGGAGACTGCGTTATAGGAACTAAAAAAGTGAATGCGATGCTTAACCAACAGGTGAAAAGTTGCCTTGAAAAAATGAAAGGGAAGTACAGACAAGAGGGAAAAAACTGTAACTGACTACATTCAAAATTACTCAATTACGGTACCTGGTTAGCAGGCCGGTCTTGACTTCTTCCAAATTGCAGAACTGATGGAGATGGGATTGCACTATGGAACTAATGGCACACATGGTGGTCTCCAGAGGAGAGGGATAGCAAAAGGGGGCGGGGTGGATTCCCAGGTGAGAGATGTATACACTGGAGAAATTCTGAGGCCACTCGTATGTTGTCTTCTCGTTTTATAACCTCCATTTCCAGTGAATTCCTTTTCCAGGCCTGTTCCTTGGTCCAACATGTGCTTCTGCCTGAGGTCCAGCTGGTACCTGTGGAGATAATTTCAAGGGCAGCAGCGAGTTTAGTAGAGACAAAAGATGAGTCATGGAACACTCAAAGAAAACAGTAGACTAGTGAGGAAGGGCAACTTATAAATGTCTGAGTTTCCTTCTAAAAGAAGTTATCATGGGTTGATTGTGGCTTAAATCCTGAACTATATATAAACATACATACATACATATACATACATACATACATACATACATACACACACACACATATATATATATAATATATATATATATATATATATATATATATATATATTATATATATTATATATATATATATAAAATTTAAAATCACATATATTTTTGTAATATAGATAAGGAGCAAGCACTGCTAAAACCATATACCCTAGCAGAGCAAAAGGCAAAGGAGTAATCATTTTTCATTTTCAGTCACAAATAACAGGAGTAAAATAACGTAATTATTTTCAACCTCAGGAGGGAGGCTTATCTGTTATACATGGGGCCATTTCCTTCAACCAAAGGTCCCCCACTCTTATGGAAGCGAAATGTGAATGATGAATGTGAATGAAAGAAAAATTGTTAAGCTGTTGAAATGAAATATGTTGCATCTCTATCTTAATAACCTGTCTGAATGTTTAGAGACATAGTATTGACGTTAGGAGTAGGGTTGTTTTCTGTTATTTGTGCCATATTTGTTTAGTTTTGACATTCCTAGTGTATCCTCTTATGTTACGTTTTCTAATTCTTTGTGTTGCTATCGTAGGTGAATAAACATAAGACAAAGCTTGCATATTCAGCTGCATAATAGAACGTGCTTTTGGCCAGAATTTATGGATATTCTACCAACATCTTCAGATGCAACTCGAGTATTAAAGCATTTTTGTATATTTTCATAATTCAAATTTGCTACTGTAGGAACTAACGACGCCCATCTTGATTGCTTAGAAATCCATTATTGCCGGAAAACTTTAAGGTTATTATCTGATTGCACTACGAATGATGCTGCCATAGTAAAACTGAAAATGTTTTTATACAGCCTGCCAACAAAATTGTTTCTCGACATCGTCTTGCCACTCGTCGGTAAACGTCGGGAGAAAACACTAATGATTATTTACATGGTCTACAAAAATTTAGTGTTAACTGCAATGTCAAGGACTTTGTGTCAGAGGTACATAGGTATTGTGAAGATATGTGAGCATGTTTGTAGTATTATGAACGCTTGCTATATTCAGTGATCTTGTGTCTTAAATGGTTACACAACGTTTAATCAGAAGAGGAAGACAGAGATGGATGACTGACTCAGTATTAGATAGGATGGAGAAGAGAAGAATAAACATAGAAAACAACCATCAGAGATATGAAGAACTAAACTTGGAAATTAGATATGCTTATGATGCGGCAAAGGAAGATTGGATTTATGAGCAGTGCAGGGAAGTGGAAGAACTGGAAAGACAGCATAAGATTGAGAGCATGCAGATAAAGGAGGTAGTGGGAAGAAAAAGAGTAACGAGAGGTAATGTGATTAAAAACCGTGAAGGAATAATTGTGATGGAAACTGAATAGGTTTTGAAACTTTGGGAAGAATATGGAAAGGACCTTTTTGAAGATAATAGGGATGAAAAACCGAGACTACATAATTATACCTGTGCATGGACCTGATATACTAGACAATGAAACAATCAGTGTAATTAAAAGTTTTAAGAAAGGGAAAAACCCAGGTAATGATGAAGTTACAATGGGAATGATATTAGCAAGTGGAGATTTTGGATAAAGAAAAGTTGCAGGAAGATAAATGATACAGGTTACATAACAAAAGCGATGTATAAATCCTTCTTCATAGCCATACCTAAAAAACCTGGTGCAGTCGAATGCAATCTATATAACACCATAAGATTAATGAGCTAGATAATAAAGATAATTCTAAATGTGACTTTAACCAGAACAAATAGAAAACTAAAGCCAGAAATCGCAGAAGAACAATACGGATTTGTAAAGGGGAAAGGAACAAGAAACACAATTTTCATCATGCGAATGTTAACAGAAAGAGCAATAGAAGTTCAGAAAGATGTATATAAGTGTTTTATAGATTATGAAAAAGCATTTGTTAGAGTGAGGCACACTGAATTGGTAGATATACTACAAAGAATAAACCTAGACATCAAGGCCATCCGACTCATTATCAACTTATACTGGAGTCAAATGGCAGCAGTCAGCATTGACAACAGCTTATCAGAATGGGTGGAAATAAAGAGAGGGTATTATCACCAGATCTGTTTGCAATATATGGACAGATCATCTTGAGAAGTATAGAGGATGGAAGGGATTAAGATCAGAGGAGCAAATATTAATAACATCAGATACGCAGATGATACAGTAACCATTGCGGACAAAACTGAAAAACTGCAATCATTAGTAGACACAGTTAAGAGGGAGAGTGAGAAAATGGGACTGAAAATTAATGTAAGAAAAACTGAAGTCGCAGTTGCATCAAAGAATCAAGATCCATCAAATTGCAATATACTGATATATAACTTAAGTATAAAACAAGCTAACAGTTTTGTTTACCTGGGCAGTCTACTAACACATGATGCGAGGGCAAAACAAAGATATTGAGAGGAGGATTCTGATAGCTAAAAACTCTTTTAAGAATATGAAAAATCTTTTAACAAATAACAGAATTGGAACTCAAACAAGAACAAGAGCTTCTGAAAACGTATGTGGTCCACTCTCCTGTATTGATCAGAGAGCTGGACAATCACCAGGGAATTGAAAGCCAAGTTGAATGCAGCGGGGATGTGGTTTTATAGAAGAATGATGAGAATTCACGGACAGATAGAGTGACAAATTAGGAGGTGTTAGCAAGAATTGGAACACAGAGAGTCTTTGTAAGAGAAATGAATTTGTTGGACATATAATAAGAAGAAGCTAGAGCATGTGTTGCCTTAGTTGGGAGGGATAGAGGGGAGGAGAGTGAGAGGTTGATTTTTTTTTTACAAAGAGTACAACTGGACAGCTTGGTGGGGGGGGGGGGGGGGAAAAAAGACTTGGACGGGAGATTACATTACAAATCAACTAATACAAGCGAATAGAGATCGAGAGAGGTGGAGGCAAATGACCAAAAACGTCCAAGACACGGCACTTCGATAGATAGATAGATGCAGGTACAATCTAGCAGTTCTGGGGGAAACTCAGCTCTTATTTTCTGGATAGAGACTGCCTCGATTCTGCCTTCGTGAGACCGGAAATCAACTCAGAGAATACATATGTATATCTTAGGAAATTTTTGTGAATCTAAATAGACAAATAAATTGGTAATAATAGATGAACTAACGAGGACAGTAGAAATTTTTCCACTTAAGCATAAAACAGCCAAAGAAGTAGCTGTAGCATTTTCAATGGGGTCCATCTGCCTGCCGATAAATATCACCGCCCGTGGTTCTCATTGCATCCACCAAGACCCCATTGTTAGTATCAGTATTAGTATCAGTACCACCACCCATAACGCCATTGTTAACCCACCAAAATTGATACCACCGTGGCATTCAATATCCTTTTTAACCTCACCGCAGTTATTCCCCGTATCATCAGTGTGGGTTTTGGTATCATCACTCCCCATATCCCTGGTATCATTACCATTAGCACCACCATATTCAGTATTCCCATCTCCTCAGTTTCACTTGCGTCCTCATAAGGGATAAAAACACCGGGTATTCAAACCATTACACCACTGATACCAACATGGATGTCTTGTGTCTTCTACATGCAGGATGGCCCAGCAAAAGTCTGTTGCCCAACGCAACCCCTTTTATAACCATAAATGGTTCTATTAACACTCCTTCACCCAGAGAAAATCGTATTCTAACAAAGCCCAGGGTGTTTAATCTATGGGCTTGCACATCACACACCATTTCCGTTGAATGTTTCAAAGGGTAATGGGAGAACATGGATTGATACAGATTATAGTCCATTAAATTGATAGACACACCGGTGTCTATAAAGATCGGGATATCCACATCCTCCACTATTCCATATACTATCAGCCTGGGCTCTGGGGTGTCCCCACAAGACCACAATGGCACTTACAAATCATCTGTTTCCTTTTTATTGATTGGCTTTCCAAAAATTTCACCGATCTCTTTGCCCTTTTAAGTGACCTGCCTGGGAAGTTCTCGTACTGTAACTCCCAAATTTCTCATGTCATGCACAAAAACGATACTTATACTATCACTTTTCTAATGCATTTCAATACAATAAAACCACTAATGTCCACCGAACACCAAGGGACATCAAAATAAAATGCACTTGTGAGCAAATTAACACCAATAAAAGAAAATAAAATAAAAGATAAACTTAACACTCACGTCTTCATAGGTCCGAAGTCAGTACTCGGCTGCACTTGCAACCATCCGTAATTAATTCCCATTATGATATAAATTCACTTTTCCCCCCGCCACCCCCCACCAGAAACACAGGAACATGTCTTTACACTAAACAGCAACTAAGATGACTGCCTGCAGTAGCTACACAGCTTAAAATTCCCCTCAAATCAGCAATAGAGTCAGTTGCCCGATACATAATTATAACCACTTTTCCCCAAAATATGCCTAACCTATCTAAATCTAGTCTCTTCGGAGGCATTACCTATAGGCTTTAATGTACCTTTTAACCGCTAGCCACCTAAAAACTCCTAAAACAGGGGAAAAATCTCTAACAAGGCTCAATGACACTCATTTAAACAAATGAAAAAAAACATCTAACAGGTAACGTAGCAAACCTTTTGCCTGTTGAATGCCATCTCTGGAGTAGGCTGAAAATCAGTTTCAAACTAGGCTAATGTAAACTCTCGTGGTTACAAAAATATACTTTTTATTTCCCAAAATTAGCTAACATGAAAATGGAATAAAATTAATTAAACCTGACTCAAAAAGAAACGTTAAAAACTATCATATTCCTCTCAAATCATATTTTATATTAAGTACCCTCTTTTCCCCTAAGTGTCCAAACATTCGGATTTAGTTTAATTAAGTACAGAATTGGTCTGGGAGAAACCCAAAACCCATACGGTGACTTTGAATCCATATGAAATAAAGAGACTTACTATAATTATGACACCATCAAAACAGTTAAAGTTCGTCAATAAAGAATGTGTGCTGCACCTCACTTCCCTTTTTCTAGAACTCAAGTAATTGTCACTTCAAATGTTAACTTTTTCAAAGTTCACTTTTACTTTGTCCGACAGAGAACCTGCATTCTGTGTGTTCCACACTCTATCAGTCAAAATCAGTGAGTCCCCCTTTGCAACTTTTGCCCCAGATTATATGTCATTTTCTGTTCTTTACGAACACACACCAATTGGATAACCTCTATAGCAAGGAGGTATGCCCGCACGCATTGGAGGCGTCTGTTCTCATGATTGTTTGAGAATACTCGGGCGTTTTATGGAACTCAGCATGCTACGACGCGTCGCTAGAATTGCCGGGTATTATGATGTAACTTTTCGTCTGGATCCTTCTAAAAAGTTCCTGTCGAGGGACGGTGACGTTTGGTGGTTAAGCTCCGCCCTTTTCAGCCCCGCCCCCAGATCGCCGTATATATATATATATATATATATATATATATATATATATATATATATATATATATATATATATATATATATATATATATAAAGGAAGAGGTGTCCAATCAGACGACAGTCATGTTTACACGTGTTTTATTATTAAGAAAACGTTTCATGTTGTCAACAACACATCATCAGTCTGCAATTGAAATTCAACATTAAAATAAACTTAAAAATTACAATAGAAATTAAATAAACTTAAAAATTACAATAAAAGTTTAAAAATAAAAAAATAATCAGAAACGCTAAAATAGGGGATGAGAAGAAAACTACCTATTCATAAAGAAGGAAAGAGCTGAGTGACTAAAACGGTAAGGTCTGCATACAACGTAAACCTCACGCCAGAGAGAGAGGAGATGACGAGGTGTTTGGCGTTTAAACTAGGTGAAAGGTGCTTAATAAACAATGACTCAAGGGTAGTTAGATGGGTTTAGTTTGTTTTGTGGTGCCAATTATAGAAAAAATGTTTTTCGTTTTCCGATAGTAACCTTACAAACTCTTTGCATTGAATTCTTATATTAGAGAACTCGGGATTTAGAGATCTGGACCCAGTTCTATAACTTAATCCCAAATGACTGTAATAATAACGGACTTGTAACAGTCTCCGTGAAGAACCAACATAAATACCAAGACATCTTGGGCATTCAAATTTATATATGATATTTGGACTTCATGAAATCCTGTAATTTGCCTCCTTGTAATTAAAAAACCCTCCAATTTTTTGTGGATTCATGGGAATAAGATTAAGTTTCAAAAAACCAAATTCCTTTTCAATAATATTTTCTAACTTTTACACGTAAACTGTCTGAATGAATAAATACATAGTTAATTTAGGTACATTTAAAATTAAGGTGGGTGCTGACAGATACCTCGGTTAGCAATTTACTAATAATGTTTAAAAACCAGCTTTTTGGGAAACGAGTTCTTAACAAAATATTCTAAAAGAAACTCGATTTCAAGATGAAGGAGAGCCAATCAGAGTGTACCGAGGGCCCTAAAAACCAAAGTGGATATAGCATTAATCTTAAAATTACGGAAACACGAGCTAAAAAAAGTTGTTTCCGAGCCCAGTGAAGGTACTCTTTCTAAAAACACTTGTGTTGAAAAGGTGGTTACTCTAGTATTTTTATATCCAAAAAGGCCAGGGAGTTATTTCTGATGATGTCTACCAAGAACTATTTGTTACCGGGTCTTCCTTTGCATTCTTTATGGGCTTCCAAAAAATCACAAAGACGGTATACCATTGAGGAACGATAATGTCCGCATACAATAGCCCGACATATAATATTTCCAAATTCTTAGTCAAAATACTCAATGAATATGCTTACTCTAAATATTCGTTAAAGAATGGTTATGTATTTCAGCAAGAAATTATTTTACAGGATGGTGATTTGTATATGGCTAGTTTGGACATTGAATCATTGTTCACTGACGTACCTGTTTCTCAGACAATTGAAATCATTTTGGATAAAGTTTTTGTTTTTTAGTAATGATGAAGACCTTCTGCTGGTGGTTTTAATAGGCAACTGAAAACATTTTTGGAACTTGCTGTGCAAGATGCCACCTTTGTTTTTAATGGGCAGCTCTTTCTGCAGGCAGAGGGGGTTGCCATGGTTTCTCCTTTGGGACCGTTGTTTTGCAAATTTTTTTATGGGACATTTGGAGGAGAATTTTCTTAATGATTGTCCTGGGAATTTTAAGCCACTTTTTTTATAGACGATATGTTGACGATATTTTTGCCTTATTTAAATTTTCGTGGCAATGCCAGCGTTTTTTAGATTACATAAATGAAGCCCATCTAACATTAAATTTACGTTGGAAAATGAGGAAAGATGACTCCCTGGCCTTTTTGGATATAAAAATAAACTAGAGATAACCACCTTTTCAACACAAGTGTTTTTAGAAAGAGTACCTTCACTGGGCTCGGAAACAACTTTTTTAGCTCGTGTTTCCGTAATTTTAAGATTAATGCTATATCCACTTTGGTTTTTAGGGCCCTTCGGTACACATCTGATTGGCTCTCTTTCATCTTGAAATCGAGTTTCTTTTTTTTAGAATATTTTGTTTAAGAACAAACTCGTTTCCCAAAAAGCTGGTTTTTAACATTATTAGTAAATTGACTAACGAGGTATCTGTCAGCACCCACCTTAATTTTAATGTACCTAAATTTAACTATGTATTTATTCATTCAGACAGTTTACGTGTAAAAGTTAGAAATATTATTGAAAAGGAATTTGGTTTTTTGAAACTTAATCTTATCTCCCATGAATCACAAAAATTGGAGGGTTTTTAATTACAAGGACAATTACAGGATTTCATGAAGTCCAATATTCATATATAAATTTGAATGCCCCAGATGTCTTAGGTATTTATGTTGGTTTCTTCACGGAGACTGTTACAAGTCCGTTATTACAGCCCATTTGGGATTAAGTTATAGAACTGGAAAACGTCCAGAATCTCTAATCCCGAGTTCTCTAATATAAGAATTCATGCAAAGAGTTGTAAGGGTTACTATCGAAAAGAAACATTTTCTATAATTGGCACCACAAAACAAACTACCCATCTAACTACCCTTGAGTCATTGTTTATTAAGCACCTTTCACTAGTTTAAACTCCAACACCTCGTCATCTCCTCTAACTCTGGCGTGAGGTTTACGTTGTATGCAGACCTTACCGTTTTTAGTCACTCAGCTCTTTCCTTCTTTAGAATAGGTAGTTTTCTTCTCATTCCCTATTTTAGCGTTCTGATTATTTTTTTATTTTTTAAATTTTTATTGTAATTTTAAGTTTATTTAATTTCTATTGTAATTTTTAAGTTTATTTTAATGTTGAATTTCAATTGCAGACTGATTGATGTGTTGTTGACAACATGAAACGTTTCTTAATAATAAAACACGTGTACAGACTGTCGTCTGATTGGACACCTCTTCCTTTATATTCATGGTTTTCCTGAGTGATGTTTGCTGTCCGTGATGTTTTGTCTGCTCTTCTCCGTCCTGTTTCTTCTGAGACTTTCGACTACGAACGGTACAACACTTTGCCCAACTCCCCAGACCAAGATATCCTCTACATGTTTTAAAACTCGCCAGAAGATTGGAGAAATGTACGTGAAGTTTGAGAAGTCAAAATGTGACCTGGACTTCCTGTCTCTTTGCAACTTAGTGGGGTTTTTCCTAGATTCGTGAGGTTCAAGTTGTACAAATCGTCCCTTTACCATACTGGATTTTATCATGATGCAATGGACGAACTGCTATCGAGGGAGGTTTCCTGTAAACAACGTGCTTCGGATGGGACTTCGAGGAGACGTGTCAACAACTGCGGGAACAACTATTTCCTTTGTTATCTATGATTGATTTGATTATTTTTAAGAAGCTGTTTTTAAAGGTATTAACAAATATGTCACATATGTTCAAGCCCGTCACCAGAGAAAATTGAAATCTTTGGGATTTGTGCTCCTACTTTGGATATGGACATTCATGTATTTTTAAACTACTCTAAATATGTCTTGTCAAGAGAGAGGAATTTTTATTGTCACTTGGATTGGATTTCTGTTTGCCTTCATATAGACCCCCAATTTTGCATTCTTTTATTGGCCGTTTGAGGTGCTTTTCCATACGGCTTAAAAGAATTTTCAATTATGATAATCTAAATATGGCAGTTCTTCAGCAGAAACTATCATCACTGTTACATGATAATTACAGAAAACTCAGGGTGAAGTGGGCCCCTTACTTCAGAAAGGAGGACTCTGAAATTCTTAGAAGGTTGGGTAAAAATGATAACTTAGTGATATGTAAACCAGATAAAGGAAAGGAATAGTGATTCTGGACAAGGCTGATTATCTTGAAAAAATGAAAGTTATTTTGTCTGATGGCTCTAAATTTAAACTAATTGGTGAACCCAACTTTGTTGATATTTTACAAAAAGAAGACAAGATCAATCGCTTTCTTAGAAAGCTTAAACAGGAAAAAGTTATTTCTGATGATGTTCTACCAAGAACTATTTGTTACCGGGTCTTTCTTTGGCATTCTTTTATGGGCTTCCAAAAATACACAAAGACGGTATACCATTGAGACCGATAATGTCCGCATACAATAGCCCGACATATAATATTTCCAAATTCTTAGTCCAAAATACTCAATGAATATGCTTACTCTAAATATTCGTTTAAAGAATGGTTATGTATTTCAGCAAGAAATTATTTTACAGGATGGTGATTTGTATATGCTAGTTTGGACATTGAATCATTGTTCACTAACGTCCCTGTTTCTCAGACAATTGAAATCATTTTGGATAAAGTTTTTAGTAATGATGAGACCTTCTGTGGTTTTAATAGGCAACTTTTTAAAATTTTAAAACATTTTTGGAACTTGCTGTGCAAGATGCCACCTTTGTTTTTAATGGGCAGCTCTTTCTGCAGGCAGAGGGGGTTGCCATGGGTTCTCCTTTGGGGCCGTTGTTTGCAAATTTTTTATGGGACATTTGGAGGAGAATTTTCTTAATGATTGTCCTGGGAATTTTAAGCCACTTTTTTATAGACGATATGTTGACGATACTTTTGCCTTATTTAAATTTTCGTGGCAATGCCAGCTTTTTTTTAGTTATTATAAATGAAGCCCATCCTAACATTAAATTTACGTTGGAAAATGAGAAAGATGACTCCCTGGCCTTTTTGGATATAAAATAACTAGAGATAACCACCTTTTCAACACAAGTGTTTTTAGAAAGAGTACCTTCACTGGGCTCGGTGGAAACAATTTTGTTTTTTAGCTCGTGTTTCCTGTAATTTTAAGCATTAATGCTATATCACTTTGGTTTTTTAGGGCCCTTCGGTACACATCTGATTGGCTCTCCTTTCATCTTGTTGAAATCGAGTTTCTTTTAGAATATTTTGTTAAGAACTCGTTTCCCAAAAAAGCTGGTTTTTAACATTATTAGTAAATTGCTAACGAGGTATCTGTCAGCACCCACCCTTAATTTTAATGTACCTAAATTAACTATGTATTTATTCATTCAGACAGTTTACGTGTAAAAGTTAGAAATATTATTGAAAAGGAATTTGGTGAAACTTAATCTTATTCCCACCATGAATCCACAAAAAAGGTTGGAGGGTTTTTTAATTACAAGGACAAATTACAGGATTTCATGAAGTCCAATATCATATATAAATTTGAATGCCCAAGATGTCTTGGTATTTATGTTGGTTCTTCACGGAGACTGTTACAAGTCCGTTATTACAGCCATTTGGGATTAAGTTATAGAAAGGTGGGGTCCAGAATCTCTAATCCCGAGTTCTCTAATATAAGAAGAATTCATGCAAAGAGTTGTAAGGTTACTATCGAAAAGAAACATTTTTCTACTAATTGGCACCACAAAACAAACTACCCATCTAACTACCCTTGAGTCATTGTTTATTAAGCACCTTTTTCTTCACCTAGTTTAAAACTCCAACACCTCGTCATCTCCTCTCTCTCTGGCGTGAGGTTTACCGTTGTATGCAGACCTTACCGTTTTTAGTCACTCAGCTCTTTCCTTCTTTATGGATAGGTAGCTTTCTTCTTATTCCCTATTTTAGCGTTCTGATTATTTTTAATTTTTTAAAATTTTATTGTAATTTTTAAGTTTATTTAATTTCTATTGTAATTTTTAAGTTTATTTTAATGTTGAATTTCAATTGCAGACTGATGATGTGTTGTTGACAACATGAAACGTTTCTTAATAATAAAACACGTGTACATGACTGTCGTCTGATTGGACACCTCTTCCCTTTATATTCATGGTTTTCCTGATGTGATATATATATATATATACTATATATATATATAATATATATATATATATATATATATATATAATATATATATATAAGGCTAGAGGCGAGAAGTAGAAGAAATCAGATCATCATAGAAAAATCATCAGAGAGAAAAGAAGGAAGAGACAAAGGATAAGAGGGGAAGCGGACGCACGAGAGAGAGTGTGATCGGAAACAAGTTAAGTCGTCTACAGTCAGAGAGAGAGAGATATCTCGACGCTGAGCAACCCCTTTCATAGAAGAAACGTCCTACAAGTGATTTTGAGGAAGAACCCGCCCTTCAAGTTTTAAGACTGACATTTCTCCCTGTAGTACGGAGTCAAGAAGCCGTCTGAATTTCTGCTGTCCCCGTTTGAGAAGCCCTTGCTCCAAGCACTGATTTCGACCGCTGCAAAATTGGCCAGCAAGTATTTCATTAGCGCACTGTTTCCTCAGTTTACAAATTATAAGAATTTTACTTTTTTTATGTAAATAGGAGAAACCATTTTGCATTTATCTTTGTGAGTAAGCTTATAAGTAAACTTCTGTTGTGTTCAAGTTTCTTTTGGTTATTATAATAAAGAACCTGTAGCAAACTACGGTGTCCGTAACACCAGGTCACCAAACAAATTCACCCGCCTTTATTAACACTATTATACCCTATGAAACGAACTGATTTAAATGTTAAAATACAATGTCTTACAAAAATAGAATTGCTGTACTCTATTACGAAAGTTTCATAAAACCCCATATATCAGTGAAAGGTCTGACTATCTATTGGACAGCATATGCTTTACCATCATTATTAATTGTTGCTGTATTATCACTGTTGAATGATTCTATTTCCTGCCTTTTAAAAGCATTGTCGTTACTGGTTGGTAAACTGACATCAGAGTATTCAGCAAGCTGTCTCTCCAGTCTCTGGTGCTAATGACACATCACGAGGATTTCTTTCTAAATCACTGATAGCAACAGAATTTTCAAGCCCATCTCCAAAAATAATATGCGTATGAAGAGTTAGCTTCTAGTAGTTCAACTTCCTTTCTACACACCCTTCCTCTCATAAAGGAATCCTCATTAACTGTAGAGGTCTCTCGCTGAAAGATAAACATTCTCTCATGAGGTGTCCCACCAATAGCAGAGGAAAGCAGGGTGCGAATTGAATACAAAGCATCCCCAAGAACCATTTCCTAAGTTGTTGTCAGTAAATCCCAACAAAATTCTCGCATAGGACATTGCTAGTCGGATGATAGGGCACAGAACGACTTATTATAAGGCAATGTTTAAGGAGGAAAGATATCAGTTCATTGAACATAAATGATGCTCCTCTATCGGAGTGCACATAGTTTGTCAGCCGAAAAATCGAGATGGGCAATTATATCTTTGCAAGGAAAGTCAAAAGGAAATTTAACATCAATTATCAATACGCAGAGATTGCTGGCATACAATGGGGATAGTGGACCCAAGGAATCAACATCTAAATGATCAAATGGTTTCATGGTTCAAATTATTTTGCTGGAGTGTGTAAAGGAAATTTAGAAATTTTCTTTTAAAATAAAATTTAGTATATAACTCTAGTCGCTAGAGGGCAGGGTATTATGGAATCCTTGGAATATAAAATAAAATTTAGTATATAACTCTAGTCGCTAGAGGGCAGGGCATTTTAGAATCCTTGGAATTTTGTTATTTCTTGATTCCTTGGGTTTTCTTTATTCAAAAAGTTTACTTCGTGTGGTGGTTTTTCTACTTCAACCAGTCTGCTTTTGAGCAATACAACAAACGTAAGAATTGTAAAATCAACCATCAGTGCAGTGAAAAAATTTGTTTTAACATTAATTATAGCTTAAAGTGCCACAGTTGGGTAATTGCTTCTTTTTCGTGTCTTTTCAGCCGTATTGACAGGTGTGGGACCCTAGTCAAGCGAGGTTTTGATTCTCATGTAAATAATTCACGCCCAAGTCATGCTGAAAATAATGGACAGTGCCTAGACTGATATTTGGACAGTGCTTAAAAGGATATATGAAATAGCATAACTTACCTTGAAGCCCAGCTACGTCGTACATTCTCCTCCTGGATAGGCTATTCCTCTCCTGGTAAATGTTCTGTGTTCTTGATCTTCGGCTTGACCTTCAAGATTAGATGCCATTCACCATTCTCATGTCCTACTGCAAGAGTGGTTCGATTTTCAAATCATTTGAAGACACCTGCTTGGAACACCAGCAACGAATGTACTTCTTGTCTCTTATACACCATTTAATGCCTAAGTTGAGTATAGTATGTATGTAGTTGATAATCATATATAATTACTTTTTATATGTTGGCTTTTTATCCCATTCATTGTTTTCTTCTATGTTTGCCATTTATTGTGATCCCTTCTTTCTGTCGAACCTCAGATTTCTAACTTTCTCTCTCCCTACATATTCCCTTCTCCCTTACAGAGTGCCAGAGTGCCACAATAAAAAGTAGGTATGTGCGTGCTATAGCTTGGGGAACACGAAATTACTCTTTTTATGTCCTCTAAAAAATAGGGAAATTTCCAAGCTTTAGTAATTCCTGGATGACAGAGACTTCCAGTTGACATAACTGTTGAATATTAATAGCCGAGCACAAATTTCATAATAAAGCATCAGCTGCAGCATTCAACCTACCAGTGCAATACTTGACATCAAATAAATAGGAATAAGTTCTACCTTCCATTGCAGAATCCTTTTATTTATCATTTTCCCTTTATGCTTGCCATAAAAAATGAAAGAAACAAACTTTTGATCTGCTACCAGTGTGGAGTGTTTTCCAGTTAGATAATCACTCTATTTCCTACAGATTCGATAATTGCACAAGCCTCCTTTTCAACACAGCAGTGAGGGATCTCGAGAAAAAGGCTACTGGATGTCCATCCCGGTATAAAGTGGCTCTAGTAGCAAAGTAAGACACATTGGTTTCAACAATAAGGGGGAAATTTTCATCCATAACAGCTTTAACAGACGAAGATATGGCAGCCTTCAAGTCACTGATAGCACCGACTGCCTCTGGAGCGCATAGAAGAATGGGGGAATCCTATTAGAAAAACAAGGAATCCAGCGAGAATAATAAACATATACACCTGTCAATCATCGTAGCGACTTCTTGGTATGTGGAACTGACGCTCGTCTGGGCCTCTAGACATGAGGGATAAAGTTGCAGCTCATAATGAGCCATTTCATAGCTAAGTATGCGAACTGAGTGAGAGGAAAGAATGGACTTAGCTCCATTCAGTATCATGTTATAACGACGAGCTGCCCCCATAAACCTTTTAAGTTTTTTTGTTGTGTTCATGTTGAGTATTGCCAGAAACAATTACGTCATCAATATAATCATAAAAACAATTTAGACCATTCGTTCTAATGATATCATTAATAATCCTTTAAAAAGATGCTACTCCATTGGTAAGACCAAATAAAAAACTGGTAAATTTGATAAATGCTGCCGCCTGCTTCTGAATGAGGTCAATCCTCGTCCAGCCAGCAAAGGACCAGATAAAAGGTACTCTTTAAATCCTCGGAACTAAAGATTTTGTATTTGGGTATTTATTAGCAACTGATATGCATCCAAGTAGGTTAATATATTGCTATTCTCTGAATAATTGACAACCATACATCTCTTTTGCCTATTGTGAATAACAACCACTTGAGCGCACCATGTCGATGTACTCCTTTCAATAATACATTTGGATGACAATCAGGGGAAAGATTACGGAATACTCTAGGGGGCATACTTGATAGAGTAGCTGGAGCAGATCATTCTAGTTTAGGTTGAGAGCCACCATATGGAACTGTTGTACTGGAATGCATAGTAAGAAAAGGGATCCCGAGAATTCTATCCACACAAAACCCAAGTAGCACAAGAAATTTAACGGGAATACAGACATCCATTGACTAATATGTAATCATTTCAAGAGCCACTAGGTGCAGCACACAATGAACAGAAGCCATTGAGATAGTTCTTGAGTACGGAGTCACGGGTAATATTATATTTTTCAGAATGTAATCACTTATGATATTTTCTGAACTTCCAGTGACAATAAGTGCATTTACTATTAGTTCCACACAGAAAAATGAGGGAAACAGAATTATTCACTGTCGATGGTTACAGAAGCAAGAGCAGTAGTGAATGAAGTGAGGGCAAAAGTAGGTTAAGCGTACCACAGCAAACTGTCAAAGTTTATTGCTTGTATCCACAATAGAAGCATTTCTTTTGCATGTCCAATAGAAGTAAATCATCATCTGCAGCATCAGACTTCCCATGTTTCTCTTTAACAGGGTTATGATGATCACGCTCTGGCAAAGACTTAATAATAGCTGCTGGAGTGCATTCATTGGAAGGAAGTCTATAAGACTGTGAGTCAATGAAGGGGAGTGCCAGTGCTGTAGCTCGATCAGCAGCAGCAGATAATGTAAGCGCCTAATTTCATGCAGTCTCGTTCGAATATGTTGAGTAGGCAGTCCCAGCAATAAAAGCGTCATGAATACTTCCATTTCTATGTTATATTCCTCCAGAAGAGATGCCTTACCTGAAAATTAAGTTAGCATCTCGTAGTTTAGCAGTTGAGAAGTCCTTTCAAAGTACTATCTCTCTCTCTCTCTCTCTCTCTCTCTCTCTCTCTCTCTCTCTCTTTAAGGAGTGGAAATCAAATCCTAGATTTACGAAAACTAAAATTTATTAAGTAAATTTAACAACGAATAGAGTAAAATCAAATGATGGAAAAAGGATACTAAACTCATTAAGCATTCCTACAAATAAGATAATTATTTGTATCGCGAACCTGACATGCAGGGAATAATTTCTGTTCCCTCCACCGAGTCTCCATCGGACCCTCATTTCTCCGAAGTCTCTTACGCCTAAATCTCAAACTCATTTTTGTATATTTCAATTACGAGACGACTTCCACATTCACCATTTTAAAAATTTCGATACACAGGTGCATATCTCACTTAATTCATCATGGGTCTCTAGTAATATTCTGTTGATGAGAAAATATCTCAATAGCAATTTAAAAAATTGGTAATAAAATCATACATTAAAAGATGCAGAGAATACGGATACACAAAGAAAGACATCTGTAACAAATAACTTCTTCACAAATGCAGTGGTAATATCGGTAAAGATGATATGTTTCAAAGTTCAACACCTATTTCCTCAGCCGGGAATGTTCAATTCCCAAGTGCCCTAACGATCGACCAGGCGCTATCATTCCCCACACCAGACTTTAGGCTCTTTGTTAAAGTTCACATTTTAGAGATTTTGTAACCGACGAGCTAGCATACAAATCTGATTTCAGCCAGACTAAAAGATTCCATGGAAAATTTTTATTCTTCAACATGTGCTACTCTATCCAAACACTATCTAAGTCAGGGATGTCCAACCTTTTAATTTAATGGGCGCATTGCAAACTTAAATATTTAACTGGGCCGCAAAACCCCAGAATATCTGAATACATTTTAATGAAAAATGACAATATAAAACAAAACCATGTGAATACACTTTATTACAACATTGTAATTATTGTAATGTTTATATGTAGCTATAAATAGAAAAAACATTAAATTTAATTAACCAATATTAATTCAATGAGACTTTTGACTTTGTCTTCTAGAATTTAATGAAAAATGACAATATAAAACAAAACCATGTGAATACACTTTATTACAACATTGTAAATATTGTAATGTTTATATGTAGCTATACATAGAAAATAACCCATTAAATTTAATTAATCAATATTACTTCAATGAAACTTTTGACTTTGTCTTCCAGAATTTAATGAAAAATTACAATATAAAACAAAACCATGTGAATACACTTTATTACAACATTGTAAATATAATTTTTATATGTAGCTATACATAGAAAATAACCCATTAAATTTAATTAATCAATATTAATTCAATGAGACTTTTGACTTTGTCTTCCAGAATTTAATGAAAAATTACAATATAAAACAAAACCATGTGAACACACTTTATTACAACATTGTAAATATTGTAATTTTTATATGTAGCTATACATATAAAATAACCCATTAAATTTAATTAACCAATATCAATTCAATGAGACTTTTGACTTTGTCTTCCAGCCATAACGTTTTCAATATTTGCATCGAAGGATGTATTCTTAATTCTAAGAATGAAATGTCTGTCAGTCAACCTATTTCTTTCTGCAATTTTAATGTTTTTCATGCTGGAAAAAAACTGCTCGCAAGAGTATGTACTTCCCCACATACATAATAATTTTCTAGATAATTTTATAATTTGATTGAATTCATTGAGAGAATGCAATTTCTTATAAAATAAAGGAAGTGTGGGCTCTCTATGGAAAGTTTTTAAACCTTCCCGACTTTGCAGCTCAATCAGTTCAAGTTGGTACTCACTACATGATAAATTTGCTAAAAACTTTTTCTTAATGAGAGTCGATAGTGGGCCGCAGGTTGGACATCCCTGATCTAAGTTATGTACAGGTCAACGTTCCATTGAACACCGAGTTGATTTCCGGTCTCACGAAGGCAAAGTCAAGGCATTTTCTATCCAGAACATAGGTGAGTTTCCACCAGAACTGCTAGATTGCACCTGCATCTATCTATCTATCGAAGTGCCGTGTCTTGGACGTTGGCGGTTATTTGCTTCCACCTCTCTCGATCTCTAGCCGCTTGTATTAGATGATTTATAGTGTAATCTCCATCCAAGTCTTCCACCAAGCTGTCCAAGTATTTTACTCTTTGTCTACCTCTCACTCTCCTCCCCTCTATCCTTCCACTAAGGCACACATGCTCTATCTCCTCACTTCTTATTATATATCCAACAAAATTCATTTGTCTCTTCCTTCTTTCTCTTAAAAGGCTCTCTGTGTTCCAATTTTTGCTAACACCTCCTCATTTGTCACTCTATCTGTCTATGATATTCTCAGCATTCTTCTACAAAACCACATCTCCGCTGCATTCAACTTAGCTTTCAATTCCCTGGTGATTGTCCAGCTCTCTGATTAATACATGAGAGTGGACCACATACGTTTTCAGTGCTCTTGTTCATGTTTGAGTTCCAATTCTGTTATTTGTTAAAAGATTTTTCATATTCTTAAAAGAGTTTTTAGCTATCAGAATCCTCCTCTCAATATCTTTGTTTTGCCCTCGCATCATGTGTTAGTAGACTGCCCAGGTAAACAAAACTGTTAGCCTGTTTTATACTTTTGTTATTTATCAATAATTACTATTTGGTGGATCCTGATTCTTTCATGCAACTGCGACTTCAGTTTTTCTTACATTAATTTTCAGTCCCATTTTTTCACTCTCCCTCTTAACTGTGTCTACTAATGATTGCAGTTTTTCAGTTTTGTCCGCAATGATTACTGTATCATCTGCGTATCTGATGTTATTGATATTTACTCCTCTGATCTTAATCCCTTCCATATCCTCTATACTTCTCAAGATGATCTCTCCATATATTGCAAACAGATCTGGTGATAATACCCTCTCTTTATTTCCACCCATTCTGATAAGCTGTTGTCAATGCTGACTGCTGCCATTTGACTCCTGTATAAGTTGGTAATGAGTCGGATGTCTTTGATGTCTAGGTTTATTCTTTGTAGTATTTCTACCAGTTCAGTGTGCCTCACTCTATCAAATGATTTTTCATAATCTATAAAACACTTATATACATCTTTCTGAACTTCTATTGTTCTTTCTGTTAACATTCGCATGATGAAAATTGTTTCTTGTTCCTTTCCCCTTTACAAATCCGTATTGTTCTTCTGCGATTTCTGGCCTTAGTTTTCTATTTATTCTGGTTAAATTCACATTTAGAATTATCTTTATTATCTAGCTCATTAAACTTATGGTGTTATATAGATTGTATTCGACTGCATCAGTTTTTTAGGTATGGCTATGAAGATGGATTTATACATCTCTTTTGTTATGTAACCTGTATCATATATCTTCCTGGCCAACTCTGCAACTTTTCTTAATCCAAAATCTCCACTTGCT
>NC_061097.1:10053794-10056294 GCF_015104395.2 Macrobrachium nipponense | reverse complement strand
ATATATACATACATTATATATATATATATATATATATATATATATATATATATATATATATATATATATACATACATACATACATACATTCATATATATATATATATATATATATATATATATATATATATATATATATATATATATATATATACTATATATATATATATATATATATATATATATATATTATATGTATATATATATATATATATAATATATATATATATATATTTTTTTTTTTTTCTTGCCATAGGAACTTTACCATGTTTATATTTAATATTTTGTTATTATCATTATTATGATTTTTCCTTCTGTATTCATTATATATATTCCTTACTTTTTACAGAGGAACCCCCTTCTCAAGACGAGGATTCATCATCAAACACGATTAGAGCTAAATGTGGTACGGTGTGGAAAGTAGTATCTCAAGCAGCTGAAGATTATGGAAGATTTTCTCAGCAAAGCATATTGAGGGAAACTCCTGGCCCCATCTCTTTTGCACAACGTCTTGTACAAAAAAGCATGTACATGAGTACTTTTGGGATACTTATAGATGATTTTACCGCTCAAAATATCAGGAAGTGCACTGAAGCTCAAGGCAGAAGAGTCTTGAAAAACGATGATTACAAAGTATCTCATGAAGAAATTCTAGCAGTAATTGGAATCATGTATGCTCGTGGGATATTAGGAAAGAATCAGTCAATTGATCATCTATGGTCAAGAAAATGGGGTCCACCCTTTCTCAGGGATACAATGCCACGTCACAAATTCAAAGAGATGATGTGGTTCATAAGATTTGACATAAGAACAATGAGGTCAAAATGTTTACGCACAGATAAATTTGCTCACATTTCAGAAGTGTGAGATAGATTCATTGGGATTTGCAGAGCCGCCTATAAGCTACACGGGAACATCACAATTGATGAACAACTTTTTTCCTCAAAATTCAGATGTCCTTTTCTACAGTAAATAAACCAGACAAATTTGGAATAAAGTTTTGGTTTGCTGCTGATACAGAATCAAAGTATAATGTTAAAAGCCTTTCCTTACTTGGGAAAAGATGAATTTCGACCAGCAAATCAGCCCTTATCAGCTCATGTTGTGTTAAGTCTGATGTAACCATTCACTGGGAAATGTAAAAATGTCACAACTGACAATTTCTTCACATCACTTCAATTAGCTGAAGATTTGAAAGCAAAAAATACCATTATTGTTGGCCTGTGCATGTATTTTGCAATATCTCGATTTTGCAGGTATCAATGCATGGATATTGTATTCAGAGGTCACAGGGGAAAAACTAAGCTGTCATGATTTTAATTTTCGATTAGCAGAGGAATTGGCAGATTCTTTGAAAAATCTAAAGATGGCATAAAGTGCCGAAGATTCTGATGAGATTTTTGGAAGAGGCTAGAAACAGAAGCAATGTCAGATCCGCTTGTGCAAAATCAGCAAAACCGTGATGACTTGCAAAAAATGTGAGAAATATGTGTGTGAAAAATGCACTGCTGTAACTAAACAAACTGTATTTTGTAAATTGGGCAAGAAGTGTTCTTTATCATAGACCTCATATTTTAATTTCATCATATCAAAACAACAAAAATATTTCCCCAAATCAATATACCTTTACTTTACTTATTGTTTAGCTAATACCAAGTAACACCTAAACAATATTGAGGACAGGTTTCCCATAACATATAAGTTTTAATTTGCTTTGAATAAAAAGGAAGTCGATTTTTTATGAAACTGTAATCCTATAAAGAAAGTACCATAAAGAAAGCAAAAAAAAACCCAGATTTTTTGTTTCCTATTGCAATTTAGACTGGAAAAAATTTGTAAAACTATATATTGACATAGCCTTAACAGATAATTCCTCTTTGATTTCTATGTAAATGGTATGCTACTGATATAAAGTCTCAACAGAAATATTAAACTAATTTTATTGGGTAATTAGATAGTTTTCTTTAAAAGCATTCAAAATGACTCCTTCGCCGTTAATGGTAGGTGTAGTTGCTCATGATATAGTAGCAGAGTAGAGTAGTAGACATAAAGGGCCCAGATCCGCTCATGATGTAATAGCAGAGTGTAGTAGAGGTAACTCATAATAGATAAGAGTTCACCTACGTACATGAGGTGTTTTCACTTATCTTTCCCTTATCATTTTAACCTAACTCGTCATCGTAAAAGTTCCAATTGATCCCTTTCTAGACTTCACATATTCATAAACCTGTAGCAATAGTAAACCTTCTGATTGACACCGGATACTCAATTACAAAATAATTGTCTACCTTTTCTAACTCTGGCTTATTCAATTCAGCCAACCTTTCCTGCCACCCAGGAGCTCATTCATGTCCAATTCAGACATGATGAACACTAATCCTTCAAGAACAACACGGCTTTTACCAAACCAAAAATTGAGTTGGTGTAAATATGTATCCTTCTGAAAACCTAAACCTACTCTTCCCTAAGAATGAATCTTGCACTCACAATTGGATACACA
>NC_061097.1:10043794-10048794 GCF_015104395.2 Macrobrachium nipponense | reverse complement strand
AAAAACATTAGCAAGCCGCATTGGCAATGATGATATATTAAGCCAAGTTTGTAATGGCACGGGCTCTTGCTTCTTAGCAGCCCGTAACTGGTGATGGATGAAGGTTTTTTTTCTGGAACATACCATTCGGCTTCAATTTAACAACTGGGCCAGAAAGGAAAAGTTTTAGTGACAGATAAAGTATTATAGAAGCAAATCCCAGTAAGTAGGAGAGCGTGTGAAGGAAAGGATAAATTTAGAGTTGAAGAAAAAGTTTGGGATTCAAAGTTTCCTTGAGATGTGATGAATGATGCAATGATTGAATGAATTTTACTTATACATAGGATGGCTGTATGCCATCAGATATGCTCACTTGAGAGTGGCCAAGGTGTGTTGCTCCTTTCTGACCGCTTGTTGAAGGCCTTGAGAAGAGGAACAGGGATGGAATGATTAAGTGAGGCAGCTGCTGTTCAGATTGAACATCAGGTGCCTAGGTTGAAAGGTTGGGATGAGGTGGGGTTGTATGTGGTTTAGCAGTGTCTCTCTGTTTACAGGTTTCCCTGTGACAAGTTCAAAGAGAATGGTGATTCCATCTATCGTAAGTGCTATTGAAGTTTCACTTACTTTGGGAACTCGGTTTGCAATGTTTGGTCTGTCTGAAGGGGAATGAAAAAGATGGGTTTGGGAAGGAGTTGGGATTGGAAGGAAGGGGAGAAGAAGGTTCTGAAGTGCTTGGAACTGCTTCTCTGGGCATCGGCTTGTCCCTGGCTATCTTCTGTAGTGCTGCTGCTTTGACTTCTCTTTGCAGCTTTGGCCTAGTTATTCCAACTTCTTCATTAGGTTTTGGAATGTGATTTGGTCTTGTAAGTGGTATAGGTTGATAATTGTTCTTGATTTTCTCGATTTTTTCAAGTCGAAATTTGCATTTTTTTTGTTCTATGCATGATGATGGAGAGAACAGTTGGGCATTTGCTTTTAACTTGTTCTCCTTTTTTGAAGACATCTAGGCATTGCTTGGATGGGTGAGTTTTTCTGCATATGCCACACCTTTCTGTGGCTGTGCAGCGGCTGCTGTGGTGTCAAAATTTGTGGCACTTGAAGCATCGGAGTGGCTCTGGAATGAAGGCTACAGTGGGGAATGATCCCCATGTACTGAGGGAAACTTGTTTGGAGATTGCTCCTGGAAGGGTAATGACTTTCCTTATAGGAATTGTGGTTTTTCCAGGTTTAATAGTGCATGTTTTTGCATCTATTGTATTTTCAAGTTGTAGAATGTGGTCAAGAGGCAGAATAGTTGGATATCTGCAAATGACTGCTTTCTTGATTTTCTCTGATGGGTCTAGCAGTGTAAGAACAGAATTTCACGAAGAAACTCGTCTCTTTCTCTGCTTTTTGGGGGTAATAATCATATCATCCACAAGATTTGGTCTAACAGACATTTTTAGAGTTGGATTTTCTTTCTCCAATCTTGCTACTTCATCATAGGAGGCTTTGCATTTAGGAAGAGGTGAGACGGTTCTTGTAGTGAGAAGCTTGGTGGTGAGAGGGGTTGTTTCTTCTTAAATTGTTTTCCTGAAGGCTTTCTTCTTCTTGCGAATAGTGATCCAACCTTCAGTATTGAATATAGAAGGAATAGGGTTTGTCATTTCAGTGTTTCCATCATTTGAACAGGTTTTAATCGATGTTTTTCCTCATCAGACGTGTCTTGATGGGAGTTTTCTTCACTGGAAACAGTATCTGTGGATATATTATCCTCTTCAGGGATGATTGGTGGTTGATAGGGGATGTCCTCTTCAGGAGGGGTTGATGGTTGCATGAGTTTGCTCGGCATCTGAAATTTCTGGACTCCGTCTATTTTCTTGAAGAATTTCTTTCCTTCATGGGCACTTGGTGCACTAAAGTCAAAGAGACCTCGCTTGCAAGTTTTAATCCACTGATCGAGGTTCTGCAGTGGCTTCTGATACATAATCGAAACTGAAACTGAGACTGACATTGGTGAGATCGAGGGGCATGCAAATAACCTGATTAGTCAGAAACTCATATTATTGTGATGTAAAAAAAAAAAAGCAATTGCATGTGTGTTCGTCAGTTCGTGCATCAAACGGGGTATGATCGTGGAAAGTCCCAGAACATAGCGTACATAATTTGGTACGTGTATTAGCGTATGTAAGTTCGTACAGACACATGAATGGAATATAACCTCCTAAGTAGTGATTAATATAGCAATTAGACGAAAACTTTAGTGGTAGTCGCAAGACACTTTGGAAGTGAAGCAAGAAGTTCCTTCGATTAAGGTAGAGTGATGGGATAAAGAACATTTAGAAAACAGTGACAGTTATTTTTCAGATACTCTGAGAGGTTAAGTGCAGCGCAACACTTAATATTATTGATTTACTGTAATATGTTACTTTTCCGTGAAATGTGTTTTCTTTTACAGATGGATTCGGTTTTTCAGTACTGAAAATTAATTCTCTATTGACATTTATTTGAGAAAGACAGATGGGTTTCTTTGACAGTGAGGATAGTGTGTGACAATTTTAATAATGGTGTTTCATGGTTTTTGGGGGAATTTTAGGTTCATTTTCTTTAGCTTTCATGTTAGCTATTTTGGGGAAATAAAAGTTTTATTTTGTATCTCAAGAGTTTGAATTAGCCCAGATTTGATGACTGATTTTAGCTACGGAGATGGAATATTAAAGGTAGGTTGCGCTACTAGGATTCTCTCTTTCTAAGTAAACAGGGTCCATTTTACATTTTAACAGTTTGGTGGCAGTTGGAAGAGGGCAATCAGGCCTATAGATTATGTTTCTGGAGAGACGGGGTGTTGCATAGAGTCAGGAAATCATGTAGACGTTAGGGAAAAGGATTATATTTAGGACTTATGGCAACTGGTCTCTCTATCGCTGCCTTCAAGGTGAAGTCAGAAGAATCCGGGTGGTTGAAGAGTTCAGCCTCTAAGACAGTGGAGTTGTACAGAGTGTGTGAACATGATGTGCTTCATAAGTGCGGTCAGGCTAGTTTAAGGTGATCATTAGGGTAATAATTCCAGTGGGGTTACCAGTTTTTAGGGCCATGGGTCATGGATATGCTGTGGGGAAAAGAATTTTGGTGAGCGTTAGAATTTTCTTTTCGTTTTCTCTCTATCTCGCTTCGAGAGATGGTACATCTATCCCGTTTTCTTTTTCATTAGGTGAGGCTTAGTAATTTGCATATATGGAACATTGTGATGTGATTTATTTAAAATTGGTATTAACCTAAGTCGTTTGATTTTTGTTTTCTTATCTAGCGGGAATTAGTTATTGCGGGAGATATACAGCGCCGAGGGTTTCACTTCCTGTTTTATCATGTTAGGATGTCGCAGTGAGCGTTGTCAGGTTGACTGCAGATTCAGTAAATACCAGGCTAGAGATGAGAAGCAAATGTTCGTCTCTTATTCTCTTTCCTTCTCTCTTTTTCCTGTTTTCTGTTGCAGCGCAATGACACAGATTTGATCAGCTGATGACCTTGATCTTGCAGAGTGAGAAATACTTACCTGGGAAATATATGTGTTGGGATTGGCACATGTAAATTTTTTATTTCTATTGGTGACTGGTACATTAATTTTTGGTGTTGTGATTTTTGAACGAAAGTGGATAAATATTATTAATGTAATTCATGTTCGTGCTGTAATATTTCAATTCTCTTATTCTGATCGTTAATTTTAAGACGATAGAGATGCCAAACCTATATATATATATATATATATATATATATATATATATATATATATATATATATATATATATATATATATATATATAATTTTTAAATTTTTAGCATATGTATCTTTAGTACTTGCCTTATGACTATGCTTTATCACTATTATTATTCGCATTGTCATTTTTATTATTCTCTGATTTTTGATGCCATTAGACATGGCATCTCTAATCGTCTTAAGATTAACGATCAGAATAAGAGAATTGAAATATTACAGAACGAATATGAATTAATTTTTTCTGAACTCTGTAAATAAACTTGAATCGATTAACGAACTTATGACGATAGTGAACGAACATTCGAGTAACTTAAATCATATTCAGGACGTACAATCTTTGCTTGCAACCTTATCATATTATAATAAGAAGCTGGATCATATATATACTAAGGTTTCTCATATATAATGTATATATATATATATATATATATATATACATATATATATACATATATATATATATATATATATATATATATATATATATGATTGTGAAAGTAGTTTTAGATATAGTACTTTGCAAGTTTGTTAGTCCACGTTTGGGGGTAGAAAAGGTGTATAATGAGATGCGTAATAAGTATATTTGGAAGAATATGTGGACAGATGTGGAAAATTTTGTAAAAAGGTGGATAGTGTGCAACGCTTTCAAACCCGCAAGGGTCACTCCTTGCAAATTAGGGTCATATCTGATACCAAGTAAACCCTCTCAGAGGGGCACAGGGATATCCTGGTGAATTTTTGTGAATCAGGGCATGGCTACAAGTATTTACTGGTAGTAATAGAAGAACTGATGAGAGTAGTTGAAATTTTCCAAATCAAGCATAAGACAGCTGTTGAAGTGGCTGTAGCAGGTTTCAATAGGGTCATCTGTAGGTATGGCTCACCTGAGGTTTTCTTGACTGATAATGGTGGGGAATTTGCAAATGGGTCCTTAGAATGTCTTGCAGAAGTTATGGGGATACAGAAAATAATAATCATTCCATACAGACCTGAAGCTAAGGGTTATGAGCAAACAGAAAAGTGCTCGAGGCTCTCAGGAAGATTATAGGAGGAAATGATAGGCACTGGGATAGATATATAGATACAGTTAGGCATAACATAATTATTATGGTGTCTCCATTAGAAGCATTATTTGGTTGCTAGGCGTGAGGTACATTTGATTTGTTGCTTATATACCTTCTCGCGAGTAAGATACAGTTAAATCATTAATTTCTACGGCAAAGGAGAGACATGCTTGTCTCAACCGAAATCTCGAGGCTAAGACTTG
>NC_061097.1:9984155-10038294 GCF_015104395.2 Macrobrachium nipponense | reverse complement strand
ACAAAATCGTTCCAGTTGTTAACCTTGACAATGATGTAAAATCATTAACCCGTAAAAAAAGACTTCATGAATCTCATGAATAAGTTAAAGAGATCCGCATTGATAAGAAATCATTGTGTGCTGTTGATAATAGATACAATTTTCGGCGTGGATAGGTATCGACTTCGATAAACTACATTCATTCTCCGCCAATGTACCTGAAGGAATGGTTATTTATCAAAGAACGTGTATTGTAACTACGAATTATTGTAAATCAGTTTTTAATAATGTGTCAGGGTTGGCATGGATCATGATGATTTCTTGCACGAATTAGAGAGCTTGAATCTTGACACTTTATTAGGATTTCCATGTTACCTTAACAACAAATATGATAATCATTTCCCTAAAGTATTTTATATTCATATATGATGCCTAAAAATGACGTCCATGCTAGGGCGTCAGGTATGACGAAAACTACAATTGAGGTAATTTGTGGAAGATGCAGCTCAAAGCTTAAGACAAGTCCTACCTACAATAACCCAAGGTTCAATTTCAGGATTGACTTTTTTTTATTTACTTCTGCAATATGACAGTAATTAATGCAGCAGCTAAATTTTTTTTTTCACTAAAATATTTCAGTTAATGGTGCAAGCATAAAATTTTGTTAATTACTGGGTATCCACTAAAAATTCTAAAATGGCTACCTTTTTTCAAGATGGCCACTAGTCAAGATTTTAATATGTGACTAATGTGCCTCTGATCGTGTTTTTATGCATTTCTTTTGGTTATAGTACACATTTTAGGGAGTCACCAAGTAAAAATAAAATGTATTGCTGTTTAAGATTTCATAGAGCATATATAAAGATAGCATCCAATATGGTAGCCAAATGCCTTAAATAATCGCGTCTCAGGGTTCAGTAAGCATGGTAAAATGTCTTCCTGTTTAATATAATAATTTTGCAAGTCTATATATAATTTAGACTGTGTTTTATCTTTAGTTTTAGTTTAAAAGAGTGAATGTCAGTTAACAGCTGGTGACTTCACTGCTGCGTAACTCAGCATGGTGATGTCGATGATCTAAGTTGTTGTGACGCCATGGTACATTTTACATCAATCAACTCATCATGGGGTTCAGTGTCAGCTTACCTTACTTTATATACACTGTGCCTATTTTTTTTTAGTGTAGATTAATAGTTTAGTGTCTGAAATGCTTTCTAATAGCCCTACGTATTTCAATAAGCTGGTGAAATATATATATATATATCATATAATTCTAAATATATATATATATATATATATATTATATATATATATATATGCCTGAATTGTGAGCCAGTACCAGCCTGGCAGAGCATGGCCAAGGCTTGTTCATGTACTTAGCTGGATGGTGTACAATTCACACATTGGCCTAGGTGTAGGGTAACCGAACCTAGTTGTATCAATGTGCATATCAGATTAAGGTGCTAAAAGGATAGCCCCTCACCTAGGGGGCTATCCTTTTAGCACCTTCATTTTCCTTGTGTTCCTGGCAAAATGTTGTTTTGCCAGGAACACAAGGAAAATGAAGGTCTAACTTCACCGTTGGCCTCTGTACATCATAGTCCTGAAGAAGATGGGTACGTAATGATTTCAACCAATGTGTCATTGTTCCAGGAGACTGGTTAGATGCCTCTGGATGATGGCAGTGGCATAAAGGCAACCCGCTATAAATCAGAGCAAAATACCACAAGAGCTGTAGGGTCATATTTAATGTAAAACTTGATTGTGCAAGAAAGCAAAGGTCTACAGTTGAATGTAGTGAACCACAGGAAAATCATGCTAAAAAGCATAGAATGAGTCATGACAGTAAAGCATGGATTTTTTGTGAAAATGTGGCACCTGTATCAGACCCTCAACAAGTAATGACCATGAATCATAACAGGAGACTACATGAGTGCACTAACACACTTAATGATGGTAAAACTAGGAGCAGGTGATCCAATTGCACAAGAGTTGAAATGCCATCTTGTATGTCTCACCGGCTTTTACAGTAGGAAGAGGTCCCATCTTGGAAACGTAGAGAAAGCACAACGTCAAAGTGAAGAATCAGATATATATCACTGGTTCTATCAGAGCTGGTTAATATTATCATTGAAACCAGCCTGAGTTCGGATGGTCCTGTGATATTACCTCTTTGCAGACATATCCCAATTATACTTGCTGAGTCTGGAACAATTGGGCACTGCCTCACCCGCTGTAAATACAAGATTAAAGAACAAATTGACTATTGCTCAACTGCTGCAGTACAACTGCTTCTCAAAACAGAAGGAAGGAGCAAGTGTACATCAACACTCAAAGGATAAGGAAACTCCTTTTCAAGTGTTCATGGGCATGGCTATCTGTGACAAAACCAGGTAGAGAAACATGGTAGAAATTATTCATGATCATGGTATGATCATTTCCTATGACAGGGGGCTGGAAATATCAGACCGAGTGGGAGATGCCTCTGTCACTAAGATAGTAGCCCAATAGAAATGCAAGAAACAGATTCCTCATAAATGCAGGCATAGATAAAATTTTATGTTTCATGGCAGCCATTTGGTAAGCCATCTTTATCACAATAGTATATATAGTAATAGAAGCTCTTGTGATATTTTCAGTTAACTTTTCGGTCCAGGAACATATTATCTGAATAATGACTGATGTATTTCTTTCAACAATCATTCACTCAAGTGACATAAATCGAAACAACTAGCGGCTATCTTGAAAAGTGTCTGCCATATCGAAATTTTGCGTGGATTGCCATATTTTTTAAAAGAATGGTTTAAATGAGCACGTGTGCCAAATTTCATAGTTGTATCACAAACTTAATTTTTTTTTTTACTTTTTTTACTTATTTGCTGAGCTAGATATGAAGTTGATCAGATATCTTTTGTTTTCGTTTAGTTACTTGAGTTTGGAAAAAGTAAGAAGGTGCTTTGTCGCTTTACTTTGTTTTTTATCTATTGCTTTATATTTCCAGGCCATTAAGTACTTTAAAAATCTTTAAAGATACGCACAAAATCTCTCAGTTGTCTGTTTTTGAGTGAGATGAAACTAATATTTTTTTCTCTCTTTTAAGTAATCCATCATTGTCTCAGTTCCTGTTTCTGTTCTCTGTAGGACTTCTGAAAACCTTTATTTTTTATTTCATTATTTGTGCATTCTTATCTTTTTCCATAGTTTAATGAGTTTTGATGAGTACATAATACAGAGCTCACTTTCTTATTATGGATAAAATTTCTAATCCTTTTTACCATATTGTGGACTTTCTTTCATTCTGGATTGTTCTATATAACCAACCGTTATGCCGAGTCCGAGACAGGATCTAACAAGTACATGAGATGTTAAATACAATGCAGTATGCTGCAGTGTTTCGTCATTGCTCTCTTAAGAAAGGACCACGCCTCTTGGTGGTACTGAAGGCTCAAAGCAAGAGGCGTACCTTGTAAAGGGATACAGACCCTTCGTGACAGATGATTCCACGAACAACAATACTAAAATGCTGGTCGATTTGGCTGAAATGAATGCCACCAAATATTAGAGAACAGGGCACGCACAGTCCTCTGTAATTTAATGTATTATTTGGAAACGTATGTCAATTACTGTTGTAGTTTTACATTATCATAACTGGTAGAGAGAGAGAGAGAGAGAGAGAGAGAGAGAGAGAGAGAGGAGAGAGAGAGAGAGAGAGAGATGAATTCTGTAATAAGTCCGAGCCAGTTGATGAGCTCCTGATGAGGTGTCTCCTTCTGGGCATGGAGAGTGTGAGACTGTGAAACTAAGAGATTTTTTGCTAATGGAAATCCGTACTTTGAGTTAATGTGGTTGTGAATCTCTCTCTCTCTCTCTCTCTCTCTCTCTCCTCTCTCTCTCTCTCTCTCTCTCAATTAGCATTAACAGATCATTGGGAAGGAAGTCAGTCCATGATAATTATTTGGATATAGTCTGATTTTAAGCCCAGTATTTTATGTTGAAATGGAATTATCACAGCCAGCAAAACACTCAGGTTGACGGCTTTTAAATGGAGTCGTCTTGAAAGAAAGTTATTATCTTTATAATAAAATCTTAAATTGCATTATATATTTAATAAAAAACATTTGCCTTTAGACGGGATGGGTTAAGGATCATAAATGCTTCACTTTTAATGGGCTCATGCTTTAATACTCTCTTATGCGAGAGTTGAGCAGGGTCACTTAAAAAGCGAATTAGTGTTGCTCAGGTAGTGAGGTGAGCAGGTGCGTAGCGAGGGAGGAAGGCTACGAAGCTATTGATTTCTTTGACCGACTTTACCAATACGGAGGAAGAGTGGAGGATGAGAGAATGATGGAAGGTATTTAGAGTGGAGGAAAATAACGGAGAACGTGGAAAACGGGAAACAAATCATTTTCACAAGTGTAAGAAAGGCACAGTGATGAGAGGTAATAGAATTTTGGTTATATGGTTATATGTAAGAAAAGTATATAACCAAAATGCTATTACCTCTGTTAATGCTGAAAAAAATATGCATGAAACATAAAGCCAAATTGGCAGAGAGGTTGACGCATATTTTATTCACTAACATTTAAATGTAGAAGGCAGATCATGGACAATCATGCTTTTAATTCCAAAGAATAGCAATACCTACACTAGATAAAACTGATCTCAACGAAGTCCTCAATAACGGGTCAACTGAATGGGAGATATTCCACTCTTCCGTCTCCGTTAATAAAAGGCGTAGCAGACGACGTCATCCGGTATTATGTAAATCCAATTTTCGTATGGAAGGAAATTCTTACGTTTACAGAAATGTCATAAGTTCATGGAGTGCATTTCTCCTCATGTCTTCACGAAGTTAAACAGAGCAAAATAACCTCAGACATTACGAATAATTGAGGAGGAAAGATGACGCTAACTAGGCAACAGAAATAGGTCAAGCTGAAGTATATACTATCCTTATTCAAACTGTAGAGACGGAAACCATGGCATTGATTGGTAAAGAGAATGAAAATCCAGCTTATGAAACAGAACTGAGAAGAGTTAAGAATGGACTCAGTTGAAAGATATCAAAGATTATGCTAGATAGAAACACAGATCTTCTGAGTGAGTATAAGGTTATAGTTGCCAAAGATGGCGATACACGTGGCAGTACAGTTGAGATAACCCATAGAATAGATATTCCACGAAATATTAAACCAATCTATATACAGTGGAACCTCGGTTTTCGAACATAATCCGCTCTGGAACCTTCCACGAAAACCTTTTGGTCTATAGTCAAGCCCAGTGAAATTTGTGAGATTAACTGATAAGATTCTATGTGGATTACTAAGCAAAGGTGTGCAATGTTATATAAATATCTGATAATAGCCACAGGCACCTTCGAAAAACATGAAACTGGTCAGTGAAGTCCTAAAGAGATCAAGGAGGCTAAATCTAAAGATGATGTTAGGGAAATGCTTTTTTTTTCTTAGAAGGCAAATAATCTATCTGGGGGACACTAAGTGAAAGAGGTGTGGTAGTAATTGACTTGAAGATTAAATCGATTAAAGAGTCTCCTACACCTCGATGTAGGAAAGATGTGCCATTGTTTCTACGGGAAATATCTAAAGAAATATCATTTAAGTGGACAACAAGATAACAAGAAGCATTCGATGAATTGAAAGAAAGTCTAAACAATTCACAAGTATTTAGTTTTCTAGGAATGTAAGAAATTCTTTCTGGCAACAAATGCAAACTCTATTGGAATAGGAGCATGCTAAATACATAGGCATGATGGTAAATACCATGCTATAGCGTATTACAGAAGAAAATTAAAACCCACCAAAGAAAATTAATCAATAACAGGCAGAGACTCTTACCATAACAGAAATGCTGAAGAATCCAAATTTTTCTAGATGAAGAACTCGTTGGGTTATGACTGCCTATGATTAAAATAAGTTGCAAGGACGGTGTATAAGGTAGCAGATGCATTATCGAGAAATGCTGCCCCTGGAGATAGTATAGATGTGATTAGTAAAGAAGTAAATTCAAGTGACCCTATAAGGAAGGTGTTCACTATGCACTATACAGAGGAGCTTTGTATGTAAATTCTAATGGAACAAACTAATGATAAAGCTCTAAATAAGATCTACAACATTCTGAAACATGAAAGGAAATTTAATAATCTAAAAGAATTGAATTAAGTAAGAGGATTGGATGTCTAGTCGATGAATTGATTATAATAAATAATATATTATTTTGGTTGTGCCATAAAATGGATTCATTTCGAATATTTCATGGTGAGGGCTATGAGAAGGTAGAACCTAAGAGCCTAAGAAGTAAAGTAATTGAACTAATACACGGTGATCTTATACGAGCTAGCCCAGGACAAGATGAGATAGTTAGACAAGTAAAATAGATCCTTCCATTGGAAAGGACTATACATAGACGTTAATAATTATGTGAAGAGTTGCAGTGTTTGCAACAACTATAAGGGAACGACGGAGAAGGAAGTACCCCTAGGGAAATATACCATCCTACAACTACATTTGAAAGAATAGCAAAAGATCTCATCACCAACCTGGATACTACCAGTAGATGTAATAAAAACACATTGGTGTGCATATTCTTTCACTAGATACACAGAGCTGATACCAATAATAGGTAAAGGAGGTAAATAATGTGCAGTTGCCCTCTCTGAATAAATATTTTGTAGATATTCTGCCCCACAACTAATATCTGATAATAGTACAAAATTCACAAGTCTGAGAAATTTGATACATTCAAAGTAGAAATGGTAGCAATACAACCATATTATTTAGCTTAGTTTAAAAGAATAACAGGAAAGTTCTGGATGCTTTGAGACAAACAATAAGACAGGATCCTGAATCAGATATGTTTGCCTTTCATGTAATTGTTATTAAATGCTAGATACCAAACTAGAATACAAGCAACACCCATAAAGGCTTTAATGTAATATGAACCAAGACTACCATATCCATGGCTGAATCAGCCAATCCAGCCTAACTACTCAAAGACATTATGGAGATAAGAATGAGTAATTTCAAGGTAATACATAAATAGTTACACAAGAACCTTGAAGAAGCCCCGAAGATCACGGTGGACAAGTATCAAAAAGGATTAAAGTAGTGGTTCCCAACCTTATTTTGGCCATTCCCCAACCTTAAGAAGAATCAGGATTTTGGGCAAATAAAGCTAAAGTTAAGACACAGGAAACTGATGAAATTTGAGAAATCTCGGAAGAGATAACTAGATATAATCAACGAAACGGGAATGTCGGATTTCAGCAAAAGTTTTACATGATCGATCAATTTGGTGTTATTTTCCCAAACATTTAGTTTCTTTTTTTCCATGTTTAAAACCATTTTTTTTGTTGGTGCAATTCTTACTGTAAATAGTTGTTCTTGCATCACAATATCCGCAGTTAAAGTACACTAACTTCGATATTACATTTTCTTCGATTGCAAGGGGGATATTTAGGAAACAAAGAAATACAAATTAAATTTCTGAAATGTAATATTATTTCAGGAAATCTTTCAAAATGAAGGAAACAATGTTGAAAATAAGCGTCATGAGTCTGCAAGTTATACATATTCCGGCATGGATAAAGGACAAGTGAACTTGATAGATTAACATGCTGGAATAAAAAGTGAATACAAAGGTATAAAAGATCCTAATAATCACTTATTAAAGTCGATTTTTTTTAAACCTGGTGAATTTGCACTTAACTTGCACTTAGCTGCTTGTCGCTGATTGGATAAATGTCGTGTTGTCCGAATCTCTGTTTTGTTTTCCCACTGTTTCAGAATTGTGATTATACGGCCATATATTGAGATGAGAGCCAAATTATGTAATGTTATGTTAATACCAGTTGTATTAAACTTAAATATTAAGAAGTTACATACCAAATTATTATATAATAGTTAAAAGTTATGAAACAACACTCTCCGAAGCTATAGACTTGAAATATGATTCAAACGCATGAACTTTAATTTTTAAATTTCTAGCTAGATTTTTAGTGCAATCATGCCATTGGTTGTTTGAACATTATGTTTAAATTTCTAGCTAGATTTTTAGTGCAATCGTGCCATTGGTTGTTTGAAAAAAAAAAACATTTATTGTTTTTTGGGGTGGAGGAGTTGTGGGAGGAACAGCCTCGGGGTTGACAGAAAGTTGACTTACTCTCAGCGGGAGGTTCAAATGTGGGTTGTGGTGTTCTTGTCTTCATAAAACAATAAAGATGTTTATATATCTTAATGTTCATTTTTTGCATTTCAAAAGTACTGCTCACGGAATGTCATTAATGCTTTAGGATAAGTATAAAGGTAAATTACATACAATGAATTTATTCATACCATTTCCTGGCTGGTGTGCCACTCTCTGCCTATATAAAATGACAGTAAATTGACTGTTCCTCAACTAGAAATTTCCAATTATGTCCTATCACAATTGGTTTTTCTTTACCTGGCGTCCATCGTATTTTTAGATAGGCCTTAATTATATTATATTTTGTAAATCATAGACTCCTCATGAATAATAAGAAGAGCCCTTATATTTGAGAATGTTCATTGTTCTGTTGTCGTTTGTTCCATCTCAATATACTTATAACAGTTTTCAATAGTACAGGAAACAAAAGGTTCTTAGGAACTTAAATTTCAAGTATATTTTCATAACTGTTCATTTTAATAATACAGTAGCTGTATTAGGCAATAATGGCATTAATGAAGAGAAAAGTCAATAATAATATTAAAAATGATAACAACAGTAAGAGTCACAACAAAGTAAACAACAACTAAGTATTGATAACAGTAGTAATAATAATACATCAATTAAAGTCATCAGAATTATATAAACACAAGTATCGATAACAGTATTCAGGGTCATGGATGATAATAAAGTATCATCAGTATTATGTTAACAAAAGTATCAATAACAACATGAAATAGAGTTAGAATTTTAGTCCAGTGTCAGAGCATCTCCATCACTGCTGTCATCAGTAGTGCTATCATTCAAGTGAAATACAAACTCATCAAGTAACTTATCAAATGCTGAATCTTTGGCACGATACACTTCTTCGATTCTCTTGACATGTTCCATAGCATTTTGCCAGTGCTGTGGCGTCACGTGATCAACTGCTTCTTTTGTAATTTTTTCTACAATTTTCAGAGACTGGTCGCTATTAGAATTACGTTTATTTATTTCTGTCTTCACTTGGGCCCAGATAAGTTCGATAGGGTTGAAAATGCAGTGATAGGGAGGTAGACGAAACACTTTATGGCCATAGTGAGCAGTAATTTCATCTATTTCGTACGTTTGAATTTCCTTGTGGCGCTGGCAGATCATAAGAAGTTCGAGTTTTGTAACAGAAGGGTCATGGTCAATGTTATTTAGAACCAACCAGCCTATGATTTGGGCTTTTCTTTTGCTACTTGTCGGGACCTTGTTGATTATTTTAGAGTGATAAGGAGCATTATTGATGATGATAAGGGACTCCTTCTTGATATTAGGAAGAAGTTGTTCTTCTAACCACATTTTGAACCTTTCGTTATCCATCGAGTCATGGTAATCACCCTTTGATCGTTTTTTTTTTTATTTGAATATAAGCAATGCTCCCGGTACAAAACCCTCATCACTTCCTGCGTCTACTATTATAAACCTGGAACCTCTCCCTGACTTCGTTTTCGGTCCAATTGATCCATCTTCATTAGTCCAGCACTTTTCGACGGTGAGGTTCTGGTTCACCCAAGCCTCGTCCACGAATACCTCTGGTCTTGGGTTTGACTCTCGATTTGTCTTCAGTTCTCTAAGATACTTGTTCCTTGTTACAATGATGTCCTATCTCTCCATGAGTATCTTTCTTCCGCTTGTGACTTTCTTGTACCTAAAACCAAGACTCCTGACTATTTTGTAGAGGGAACTTCTCGAGCCAGTAAAATTAGTAGGAGGTTCCCGAACTTTTGCCAACAAATTTGCTAATGTAGGAAGGTCTCCTCTTTCATAAAAGGATAGGATCTCTCTCCTAACACATTCTCTGTCGAAACTATCAAGATGATCAACAACAGTCGATTTCCTTTTCCGGGGCAAGGGTGAATGAATTATACCGTTGGAAGATTTCATCTTCTCAGATTTGATGCGATAGATAGTTCTCTCTGAAACTTGAGTTGCTGTTGCTGTCGCCTTAATGATTTCTTTCATTGTCTTGTTAGGGACCTGTGAAGTGAAATATTGAAAAACAATATTGAAAAACATTCATTATTATATTACGGCACTGACTGGTAAGCTTACTGCCAGCAGCATGTATATGCCTAGTGTTTGAAGTGCATTAATCTCTACTTTGTTCCATATCGTCTCTCGTGGCCATGGCTGAAATAGGTGAAATCGACGACAGTGAGCCAACTGCTCGCTAGCCGATTCTAAGCTGATCGATGATGGCAGTGTGTGCAGACGACAACTCTCCGGCTGTTCCTTTCTCAACTCCTCCACTCCAAATGTTTCGGCAAGCTTACATTTTCTACGATAGTATTTTGTTCTTAGGCGTTATACAGCATCAGCAATGTACAATAAATACGCTTTGCTTTTTTCCAAACCACCAATGGCACGATTGCGCTAAAAATCTAGCTAGAAATTTAAACATTAAAGTTCATGCGTTTGAAACATATTTCAAACATAGAGTGTTGTTTCATAACTGTTAACTATTACATATATAACAATTTTGTATGTAACTTATTAATACTTAAGTTTATCACAACTGGTATTTACATAACATTACATAATTTGGCTCTTATCTCAATCAATGGCCGTATAATCACAATTCTGAAACAGTGTGGAAACAAAACTGAGAGATCAGGACAACACGACATTCATCCAATCAGCGACAAGCAGCTAAGTGCAAGTTAAGTGCAAGTTTCCCAGGTTTAAAAAAAAAATTGACTATAGGAAGCCTGCTTAAGGACTTTAAAACGATAGACACAATATAAAATAAAACCCAAAGTTATGCAGCTCAGATACAGAAACCTTGTTATGGAATGTAATCAAGTATACACTTCAAGAAATAGAAGAATTTTACGTGTCCAACAAACAAGAGCTAGCCCTCTTTCACACGAGGACACTGGTGTCTGCCACTGTTGTCTCGTTCAAGTCATTGTTTTTCTTAAATATCTTTCAACATATATCACAAGCAATTATGGCCTATTCCTGTCAAGGAATAAAAAAACGAGCGACTGGGTATTATTTGATCGAAATGGTACTTTAACACAATCTACACCTGCATTGTTAGTTAAGGTGTTTACTTTTGACTTACATTGTGTTGCCAAGAATCGCCAACCTATGAATTCGAAAGGGGTCTATCACCATCCCGTTCCTCCCTCCCCCACCCTTTCCCTCCTCACCCCACCAACCCACTTTCCTGGCCTTCCTGTTGGTTTTGGTAAATTCACCAAGGCCATTAGAGACAAGATTTACTCATTTCCCCCAAATCCCCAAGTAGCGAAGCTCTGTCTACTTCCTTATTACTACATCAGCAGGTGAATTGTCGTAAAGAAAAAAAAGGGGTATAATTTGGTGGAAACTACTATCACTACCATAATATCATTGTGTGTGTGTTTTTCTATTCATATCACATATTTATATCACACTGCAATTTCGTCTCTACTAATCTAACCCTAGTAATCAGGGTGTAATTCTTGTACCGTAATGAGTTTAGTGAATGTGCAGAGTTTCACATATCTTGAATTTCATTACTTATCATTAATGTAAAGTGACGCACTACATTCATATAGAAAAGGGATTTTACTTGTATTTCTTACAACTGGGGCAGTGGTTTATAAAGAATGCCTAAGTGTTTCCTATTACCTATTTTCAGACATTTAACATACAGGAAGGGCTTTTGTTACGAAAAGGGTGTCCAGTTTATGCATCATTCAAAATCAGTTAAGAAATTAATTTTCATGTGTCTTTCACAGATTTGTATCTCTTATTTTGCAACATCTGCAAACTGTCATAATTGAGGAGTCACTCGTTTCTAATATAATATGAATATACTTGTTGCTTATGAATTTGAATGATTTTGAATGAGTATATAAATATGAAAATGAATGAGTGTGTTATAAAGATTCACTTACCTATTGAGATTGATCCGTATTCCATTGTCAGCTTTCTCCGTTTTGTGTATGGTTAGGAGTCATATAGCAAATGCATTTCTGCAACAATTCGGGCAAAGCAACATGGCAGCCATGACGGCTATGAAAATTCCGTCTCCATCAATAATGCAATGAATACTTATATATGGTGCGAGTGCTGCAGCCTATAGAAATCCTCTCATCATTATGGTATTACCTGACACACCAGGGATACTATTAACAAATACACTGGGAAATTATAAACTCTCCAATTTTCTGCTGGTATTGAAAAATATCATGGAAAACGATACTATTTGGGTAGAAATAAGCGCACAACGATAAAGAAAGAGTGAGAGAAAGGGAGGGAGGGAGGGAGGGAGAGGTAAGGGATGAGGATACCAGACGTTCGAATCTACAAATGACTCCTGCTGGCTCATACGACTTTGCCTTTAGAAGTCAAGTGTAAACGCTTTAACTAACACAAGTTGACAATGCACAATCTTACAAAAATTAGCGGGAGGTGTTGTCTTGCACTCTGTGTTAAAGTACATTTTGATCAAAAATTAGTTTAAATCATATTTGAGAAAAAACGATAACTTGGGTTCCCTGATATGCATAGTAGTGGCTAGACACACTACTCCTTGTCAGTCGGAAGAATGGCATATATGGTGTTCTGCTTCTCTATTCTGTTTCCATAACCTTCACAAGAGGGGTTCCATATTGAAGGTAGTTTTTCTTCTTCAAAAATCAGGTCCTCCGTCCATCTTCACAATCGTCCGCGATACTCCTTTCATCAAGCAAGTGAGTGTCAGTGAGCATGATAGGTTTATAAGGTGCGTCGTGAAAAAGCAGACGAATTCCTTACTGACCAAAAAATTCCCTTTTAGTTAACATATATGAAAATACATATATTGATGCGAGGTAGAGCAATTTAGATATTAAAGGACTTTTGTAGCTTAATGTGTATATATAAATAATGGTAATGTCATAAGACTCATAAAATGGCTACGTGCGGACAAAAGCACTAAACTTATCAAGGACGAAGTGAGCTGATACCGACTCCAAAACAACGAATACCTGAGCGCAATAGGAATTTGTAGGTAAGAGGTAGCATTAACTTACACCTCTTGTGATAGCCATGTGGTTTAGAATGCTTTACTGTGCGTCCTGAATTCTTGGTTCCACGTTTTGCGCCCATGAGCCGACATATTCATCGACCAGCAGATTCCCCTTTGGTTAACTTTTAAGAAAATAATTATTCCGACGTAAAGCAAATTAGATATTAAAGGACATTTGTAGCTTAATGGGGATATATATATATATATATATATATATATAATATATATATAATAATTATATATATATATATATTATTACATTAACGTGATTCATATACATGCTTCGGGCTACAAATGTCCTTAATATCTAATTCCCTTATACCTCGGAATTCATTATATCATCATAGCCGACAAACTCTTATCGACTAAAAACAAAAAATCCACTCGGTTAACATAAGTGAAAATTATATTTAATTCCGAATTAGATATTAAAGGACATTTGTAGCTCGATGTATGTATACGTATATATATATATATATATATATATATATATATATATATATATATATATATATATATATATATATATATATCATATATTTATATATTTCTATGATATATATATATATAGTATATATATATATATATATATAGTATGTATGTATATATATATAATTTGCTTGTACTATCATATAATAATAATAGGAAAGATATCCCCATCTCCTGAAGAATTTTGGTGTTAATGTCGCTTTTAAAAACAATAAACATGTACTTATCATGAGCTCACCGACAATATACTTAAGGATGTGAATATAAAGTTCCATGTAATTCTTGTGACATCTTTTACATTGGACAAACGGATAAAGCACTGGAAAAGAGTATAGAACAACATAAAAAGAATGTGTGAGATATGCACAGGGAAACAGAGTGATATTTTTGTACCTGTTAGTGAGAACAATAATTATGCTATTAACTGGGAAAGGGCAAAAAGGATTGTGTATCCTAATAACGTACTGGAAAGGAATATAATTGAATCTAGCTTCATGAAAGAAAGTTCAACCATAATATGAACATCAGTCAAGAGATGTATAAACTTGATCCTTTAATATCAAAAGAAATTTGTAAATTGTTTAAATTCTAAGTTAGGCAGTAAAGATTTATGGAAAAGGGACTATCATATCTATAAGCACAGTAAGGGTGCAGCCTTGTTAATGAGATTTCCAACCCCGCCTCCCTGACACCTGTCAGTTGTGGATTCGTAGTCTTCTCCAGTGGGTACGTTTATCGTCCTTTGAGAGTATATTGCAAATTTTAGCCAAATGACTTTTGAAAGCCACTCCTACCTTGACACCCGCCTGTTGGTGGATCTGCAGTCTCGAACGGTTGTGTGTATATTCGTCAGTACTGTTTCTGTAGTATATATATTTGTGACTCCTAATACTATGTACCAGTCTTTCACCAATGGCTTTGGAAATAAAGTCAAAAGCTGTCAGGACATACACCCCGTCTCCTAATTTCTCGCCTGTGGATATCTTTGATAAACTTAATCACGTGCTAAAGTGATTATAATATATTATATCATATATATATATATAGATATATATATATATATATATATATATATATATATATATGTATAACAGAATCACGAAAGTTAGGAACGTGATAAATCCATAAATAAAGATAAATGCCACGAAGGAAAAATAAACGAAGGAGTCTGCGAGATCTTCAGCTTAAAAGCCCTTTACTGAAGCAGATACTGACAAAAATACGAGAAAAGACAATACAGAAGGTTCGTATAACTGACAGATAGGGATTATAAAAGGATTAGTGCCTAGAATCCGACACCACCTGGAAGATAAGTAAACCTTCCCAAACAAGCATAAACAAAGGGTGCAATTAAAGGTTTAAGACAATCATCTCAGATACAATCTCCAGGATCAATTAAAGGATTATAGGTGACAGCTATACGGAACCTGGTAAACAAAACCATATTCACAAAACATGACAGACATACATTACACTAAAAAATTTTTAATAACTCTAAGGCAACTGATTTTTTATTTAAGTCAGTATTATATATTTGAGGTCATTCTTAAACATGTTACAGATACAAGGTCTAAATGAAAAAGGCCACGACTAACATTGAAATTACAATGAAAGTAAGTTGTATTAAAGCAGATTCTAAAAGATTTCGTGATAAGACATCTCTTGACCGTGCAATTACTGAACTGTCAATCCAATTAATTCGGTGGTTGTTTTCACTTAAATGAATAAATAATGCATTAGATTTTTGCCCAGTTTTTACAGAGTATTTATGCTGGCTTAGCCTTACTTCTAAGCCCTTGCTCGACTGTCCGAGATAGAATGAGGGACAATCCATACATGGAATTTTATATATTATGTTGTTGCTTTCTCTGGGCGGGGCCATTTTTTATTTAACATTCTTTTTAATGTGTTATTATAGGAAGAAACAAGGTTGACATTAAAAGCTTTTAACAATGGTTTAATGGTTTTCAAATCCGTTAAAATAAGGCAAACTGAGAATGTTTCTTAGAATTTTCTTTCTGTGTGTTGTTTTCAGTATAAAACTTTTTGTGGGCTTTATTATAACAAATGTCTAATATATGTGAAGGATAGCATAAAATCTTTCCCTATTTTTCTTATGTATTCAAATTCTTGATCCAAATATTGTGGACTGACAATTCGCAATGCTCGTAAAAACATAGAGGAAAAAAAATTGATATTTTTATATTAAGATGGTGGCCTGAGAAGAAATGAACATAAGTTAAGTTGTTAGTCGGTTTCCTATAAATACTGAATTTACATTGAAATGGTTCTCTATGTATCAAAACGTCTAAGAAAGGAGGCAATTGTCTTTTTCTAATTCTAGAGTAAACTTAATCGATGGTACCTGGTTATTTAATTTAGAGAGTAAATCATTTACATCAATACCGACAGGAAGAACAGCTAAACAATCATCAACGTAACGATACCACTTTACAGGAATATGAATGATATTAGGTAAGTAGCGTTTTTCGAAGAATTCCATATACAGGTTTGAGAGCAATGGTGATAAAGGATTTCCCATTGCCATGCCAAAAATTTGTTGATAAAATTCACCATTGAATATAAACTTACAATCACAAATGCACAAACTCGTGAGTGAAATAATGTGACTTATAGGTAGAGGTAATTCATGCTGAGTTAGTTCATTGCTAAGATATTCTAAAATAGAGTCTATAGGGACTTTAGTAAAAAGAGAACATACATCAAAACTAACGAATCTATCAGTAGGGCAAAGAGCAATTTTGTGTATAATTTATCAACTAAATCTAGAGAATTATATATATGAGAATCGGAGATGGTTCCAAGTAACGGGGACAAGATCTTAGTGATATATTTCGAGAGTTTATATGAAATTGAACCAACAGTACTGATAATAGGCCGCATAGGGTTATTTTCTTTGTGCGTTTTGACTAATCCATATAAGTAAGGTAGCGAAGGAGAATTGACTGACAATTTGCCTAGTAGTTCTGTTTTATCTTTAAGGATACTTTTCACTATGCTATTGAAGTTTTTTAATGACTTGATCAAGAGGATTTTTTGTTAGTTTTTTATAAGTCACATCATCATCCAGTAGGGCTTGCATACGTGATATGTAGTCAGCTTTATCTAAAATTAACTATACTATTTGACTTATCAGCTTTTGATGTGGATAGTATTGTCCTTTTTAAGATCGGTCAAACTTTTCTTATAGCGAGCCGGGAAGTTACTTTCATGCTTAACATTGGCAGCTCCGTAAACAATACCTTTAATCATGTTGACATGATTTTGAGGAAGATCACAATATTTTTCAAATTTACTTAGGGATGACCCAATCATTAAAGCAGAAGGTCTACTTGTTACAAAGAAAGATAAACCATATCCAAGGCGCACTCACAACATTTTCACTATTTGTTTACTAGATAAGTTAACAACACAATCTTGACGTGCACAATTAGTCCAATCACTGCTTGTTTGGGAAGGTTTCTTATCTTCCAGGTGTGTCGGATTCTAGGCACTAATCCTTTTATAATCCCTATCTGTCAGTTATACGAACCTTCTTGTATTGTCTTTTCTCGTATTTTTGTCAGTATCTGCTTCAGTAAAGGGCTTTTAAGCTGAAAGATCTCGCAGACTCCTTCGTTTATTTTTCCTTCGTGGCATTTATCTTTATTTATGGATTTATCACGTTCCTAACTTTCGTGATTCTGTTATACATAATGAGGGCACGTTTACTTTCGCTATCCTGTTTCCTCTTTTGAGATGTGTTGTCACTACCTTCTCCAAGTCTCTTGTGGCTGCACATTCAACCAGAATTCGTCTTAAGTTCCTGAAGAAGTGCCTTTCTGAACAAGTGCTCCCTAAATCCTTGCTGCCACGCCGTCTAAGAAGATATGACAATCACCCATTCAATGAATTTAGTGCCATGATGTTGAAACAGCACATAGCAGCCGCCAAGCAAGAAGAGAAAGAAAAATTCAAGGAACTGGAAAGAACAAGGATCTCTTTCAATCATTCCATCCTGGCTGATTGGAAGGACTCGCTGCGACGGGAAATTTACGAAAAACTACGTAGGACTACAGATGCCCTGAAAAGGAAACTCGACAGAAAACTAAAAAATCTTATTGATAGCAGTGATTGGACTAATTGTGCACGTCAAGATTGTGTTGTTAACTTATCTAGTAAACAAATAAGTGAAAATGTTGTGAGTGCGCTTGGATATGGTTTATCTTTCTTTGTAACAAGTAGACCTTCTGCTTTAATGATTGGGTCATCCCTAAGTAAATTTGAAAAATATTGTGATCTTCCTCAAAATCATGTCGACATGATTAAAGGTATTGTTTACGGAGCTGCCAATGTTAAGCATGAAAGTAACTTCCCTGCTCGCTATAAGAAAAGTTTGACCGATCTTAAAAAGGACAATACTATCCACATCACAAAAGCTGATAAGTCAAATAGTATAGTAATTTTAGATAAAGCTGACTACATATCACGTATGCAAGCCCTACTGGATGATGATGTGACTTATAAAAAACTAACAAAAAATCCTCTTGATCAAGTCATAAAAAACTTCAATAGCATAGTGAAAAGTATCCTTAAAGATAAAACAGAACTACTAGGCAAATGTCAGTCAATTCTCCTTCGCTACCTTACTTATATGGATTAGTCAAAACGCACAAAGAAAATAACCCTATGCGGCCTATTATCAGTACTGTTGGTTCAATTTCATATAAACTCTCGAAATATATCACTAAGATCTTGTCCCCGTTACTTGGAACCATCTCCGATTCTCATATATATATAATTCTCTAGATTTAGTTGATAAATTATACAAAATTGCTCTTTGCCCTACTGATAGATTCGTTAGTTTTGATGTATGTTCTCTTTTTACTAAAGTCCCTATAGACTCTATTTTAGAATATCTTAGCAATGAACTAACTCAGCATGAATTACCTCTACCTATAAGTCACATTATTTCACTCACGAGTTTGTGCATTTGTGATTGTAAGTTTATATTCAATGGTGAATTTTATCAACAAATTTTTGGCATGGCAATGGGAAATCCTTTATCACCATTGCTCTCAAACCTGTATATGGAATTCTTCGAAAAACGCTACTTACCTAATATCATTCATATTCCTGTAAAGTGGTATCGTTACGTTGATGATTGTTTAGCTGTTCTTCCTGTCGGTATTGATGTAAATGATTTACTCTCTAAATTAAATAACCAGGTACCATCGATTAAGTTTACTCTAGAATTAGAAAAAGACAATTGCCTCCCTTTCTTAGACGTTTTGATACATAGAGAACCATTTCAATGTAAATTCAGTATTTATAGGAAACCGACTAACAACTTAACTTATGTTCATTTCTTCTCAGGCCACCATCTTAATATAAAAATATCAATTTTTTCCTCTATGTTTTTACGAGCATTGCGAATTGTCAGTCCACAATATTTGGATCAAGAATTTGAATACATAAGAAAAATAGGGAAAGATTTATGCTATCCTTCACATATATTATGGACGTGTTTGTTATAATAAAGCCCACAAAAAGTTTTATACTGAAAACAACACACAGAAAGAAAATTCTAAGAACATTCTCAGTTTGCCTTATTTTAACGGATTTGAAACCATTAAACCATTGTTAAAAGCTTTTAATGTCAACCTTGTTTCTTCCTATAATAACACATTAAAAAGAATGTTAATAAAAATGGCCCCAGAGAAAGCAACAACATAATATATAAAATTCCATGTATGGATTGTCCCTCATTCTATCTCGGACAGTCGAGCAAGGGCTTAGAAGTAAGGCTAAGCCAGCATAAATACTCTGTAAAAACTGGGCAAAAATCTAATGCATTATTTATTCATTTAAGTGAAAACAACCACCGAATTAATTGGATTGACAGTTCAGTAATTGCACGGTCAAGAGATGTCTTATCACGAAATCTTTTAGAATCGCTTTAATACAACTTACTTTTCATTGTAATTTCAATGTTAGTCGTGGCCTTTTTCATTTAGACCTTGTATCTGTAACATGTTTAAGAATGACCTCAAATATATAATTACTGACTTAAATAAAATCAGTTGCCTTAGAGTTATTAAAAATTTTATTGTAATGTATGTCTGTCATGTTTTGTGAATATGGTTTTGTTTACCAGGTTCCGTATAGCTGTCACCTATAATCCTTTAATTGTCTGGAGATTGTATCTGAGATGATTGTCTTAAACCTTTAATTGCACCCTTTGTTTATGCTTGTTTGGGAAGGTTTCTTATCTTCCAGGTGTGTCGGATTCTAGGCACTAATCCTTTTATAATCCCTATCTGTCAGTTATACGAACCTTCCTTGTATTGTCTTTTCTCGTATTTTTGTCAGTATCTGCTTCAGTAAAGGGCTTTTAAGCCGAAAGATCTCGCAGACTCCTTCGTTTATTTTTCCTTCGTGGCATTTATCTTTATATATATATATATATATATATATATATATATATATATATATATATATATATATATATATATATGTATATATATATATATATATTATAATATGTATATATATACATATATATGGTATATATATAGATCTATATATATAGATATATAATTAGTTCTATATACGTGTGGTGTGTGTGTGTGTGTGTTTGTGTGTTGTTTGTTGAAATATTTTTGCCACTTGTGTAATGTGTGTGTGTACCAGTAAAGAGGTTTGTCTTTATATACACAAACACATATATATATATATATATATATATATATATATATATATATATATATATAATATATATATATATATATATATATATATATATATATGTAGATATATATATATATATATATATATATATATATATATATATATATATATATATATATATATATATTATGTGTGTGTGTGTGTGTGTGTGTGTGTGTGTGTACCAGTAAAAGAGGTTTTGTCTTTATATAACTTTCTCTGTTATAAGGAATATTAACAGCATTGCTGTGTAACCAGCTGGAAAAAAAAGCCTTTATCGTGCGAAAGAAACTCAGTCACTCTCTAAGACAGAGCTGCGCCACTATACCCACTATACAGAATTTATGGTGCTCAGATTGGGCAAGCGTTATCAAAAGGGAGAATATATCTGAGAGAATTTATTCCCCCATTGTATTCGGCCACTGACGAGGCCCAGGAGTAATATATCACAAAGTGAACGATCACCTGCGACTCGAATACTATGCAAAAGATTCGTCCATTGTCGGCTGAGAATACAATATAAAAGATTTATTTCAGTCTCCCCTTCCACTATGGCGATATGTAGGTACAAGTGATTCAGCATGTAATGGAAAGTTTCTGTAGCTCTTCTCAGACATTTATGGACGTTCATATCAGCCAATCTTCTCTCTCTCTCTCTCTCTCTCTCTCTCTCTCTCTCTCTCTCTCTCTCTCTCTCTCTCGTTTGTGCATGACCTCAAGCCTACACGTGATTCGAATGAATGAATATATCAACTGATTTATTATCTTTTAAGATGGAAAATTAAATTTTCGATTAAAGAAATCAATGATGCAGAAACAATTGAAAAGCTCAAAGGCATTCTGATGCTACAGAACAAAGAACGAAAGTCTAATAAAATATTTGGCTGGGGAATATTGCAGCCTCTGTCAGTGCATTCCATCATCATCACCGCCTCCAACGGTGTGCGACGTAAAAAGCCTTTGTGAAATACAGCCACTTATTTTTTCCCTGTATTTCCCCCCAGATTCTTCTCGAGTTTTTCTCTCAGTTCGTTTTAAGTAAGGCCGTCTCCCAACTCTTCTGGTACCTAAAGGAACCCAAATGACAATCTTGTAATCTTTTCCTAAAGAAGATGCTGCAGGTATGTCGATGCCCTCTCTCTCTCTCTCTTCCGATTTTAATCTTTTGATTTCATTTATTATAATTTACGCTATCATTTCTCATTCTGTCATATCATATGAATCGTAATGACCCTATCTAAACTATGTTCTTAAACATAAAATTTTTCTCAGTGTTCTATATTTTCTAGTTGGACGAGTCGATTACGCGCTCGACTACAGATCTCAGGTTCCGGGTTCGGTTCCATGCTCTGCCACCATAAAATTAGAGGAATTTATTTCTGATGATAGAAATTAATTTCTCGATGTGGTTCGGATCCCACAATAAGCTGTAGGTCCCGTTGTTAAGTAACCAATTGGTTCCTAGCACAAGCCACGTAAAACTATCTAATCCTTCGGGCCAGCCCTAGGAGAGCTGTTAATATGCTCAGTGGTCTGGTGAAACTAAAATGTACTTAACTTAGTGTAGTTTTATTGTTATATCTATCTGCTGAACAATAAAGATCATTGTAAAATCTTACTTTGGCATTCATCGTATTCGTTTTTATTCCCAATTTTATTGATCTTGCAAATTATTTAATTTACCTGTATATAAGAGAACAAAATCAAGAGACTCCTAAAATAATCGAAGACGTTTGCAAACTTTCCAAATAAATTTCGTTGAGGGAAAGGAAAAGAAAGGAAGTATCAAACTGAGATGGTAAAAAAGGAAGGTAGGACAAGATACTAAATTTTAGACACGACAAACACAAGAGGACTAGAAAAGGGTCGCAATGCTTTTTCTGTCCTGTGAATACATGAAGGGATTATGGGGAGACCGGCCGTTTTACTGTAATGACAGCTATAAGAAATAATATTAGATAATATTAGATAGAAGTCTGACAGGTCTTCATCATTAGCCAAGGCTTCGGATTGTGAGGACACTTATAATGGGCTGAGAAGAAGAGTAGAGAGAGAATCGTGATGTATACACAATGGATCTCTCACTAACATGGGTATTAAAATGGAAAGCTATTTCTGTTACCTAACCCAAGGCATTCAAGTAGCCCATACGCTAAAGCTTAAAACATAATTTCAATACCCGCGACGCCAATTTATTTTTGTTATATTACTGAAGTATTGAAAATTATATGATATGAATTTTTGTTAATATTCCATTTCAAATTTTTTACTTTTGAATCTTTGGAACATTTTCCTAATAATTTCATACTTATGAATTCTAAAAAAGTAAATTTGTTTCTACTGTTTTATCTTTCTATCTCTCTATCTATATGTCTCTTTGTTTCTTTCCACACATACACGCATGCAAACACACACACAATATATATGTATATATATATATATATATAATATCTATATATATTATATACTATATATATATATATAGATATATATATATATATAATATATATATATATATATTATATATAATATAATAATATATATATATAATATATGAATCACGAAAGTTTGGAATGTGATAAATCCATAAATAAAGGTATAAGCCACGGTCTTTCGACTCAACGTCCTTTACTTAGCAAACAAACTGACTTACATGAGAAATTGAGGGTATAGGAGAGGTCGTATAAGTGACAGATAGGGATTATAAGGAGATTAGTACCTAGAATCCGACACACCTGGAGAATGAGTAACCTTTCCAAACAAGCATTAACATGGGTACAATTTAAGAACAAAAAGATTAAGTCCAACTGCTCACACACAGGGTCAAGACAGTTAAAGGATTATACAGGGCGACAGCTGATCACATACATATACAAAAATAATATGTCTAAGGCAACTAATTTGTATTTCAGTCTGTAATTATATCTTTGAGGTCATTCTTAAACATTTTACAAATACAAGGGTCTAAATGAATCAGGCCACGACTAATATTAAAGTTACTATGTGAAGTAAGTTGTATTATGGCAGATTCTAAAAGATTTCATAATAAGACATCTTTTGATCTTGCAATTACTGAACTACCAATCCAATTTATCCGGGGGTTGTTTTTACTTAAATGAATGAATATTGCATTAGATGTTTGCCCAGTTTTGACAGAATATTTATGCTGTTTCATTCTTACTTCTAAGCCCTTGCTTGACTGTCCGAGATAAAAGGAGGGGCAGTCCATACAAGGAATTTTATATATTATGCTGTTGCTTTCCCCGGGGCCATTTCTTAATAACATTCCTTTTAGTGTGTTATTATAGGAAAAAACAAGGTTGACCTTAAAGGCTTTTAACAATGATTTAATAGTTTCAAAACCGTTAAAATAAGACTAACTGAGAATGTTCTTAGAATTTTCTTTCTCAATGTTACTTACACTATGAAACTTTTTGTGGGCTTTATTATAGAAAATATCTAATATATGTGAAGGATAACATAAATCTTTCCCTATTTTTCTTATGTATTCAATTTCTTGATCCAAATATTGGGGACTGATAATACGCAATGCTCCTAAAAATTGGAAAAAATTAAATAACCAGGTACCATCGATTAAGTTTACTCTAGAATTGGAAAAAGACAATTGCTTCCCTTTCTTAGATATTTTGATACATAGAATATCATTTCAATGTAAAGTCAGTACTTATAGGAAATCATAACTTATGTTTATTTGTATTTAGGCCACCATCTTAACATCAAAATATCAATTTTTTCTTCTATGCATTAACGAGCATTGCATACTGTCAATCCCCAATATTTGGATGAAGAAATTGAATACATAAGAAGAATAGGGAAAGATTTATGTTATACTTCACATTTATTAGATATTTGCTATAATAAAGCCCTCAAAAAGTTTTATAGTGTAAGTAACACTGAAAAAGAAAATTCTTAGAACATTCTCAGTTTGCCTTATTTTAACGTATGTATATATCTATATATATATTTATATATATATATGTATATATTATATATATATATATACATAATTATATATACTAGTATAATAATATATATATATAATAATATATATATATACTATATATATTATATATATATATAATCATATATATATATATTATATAACTGGCCGAAATGTTTTGTTGCAACAGAATTCCATCTAATAAAAGGAGCCCATAAAAATGCCAAACTATAGGAAGTAAGTGCTATATTTCATAGTCTGCTGTCTCAATCTTCAGCTAGGTAATGAATGAGAAAAGTTACAGAAAATGTGGTATTTATGCCTAGAGATCCTTTCACAGTTATCCATTTGAGGTCACCCCCGCTGATACTTCCTCTTTAATCTTCTTAAGCATTGGTTGAAGGAAGACTTTATCTATGTTATTTGAATTCCAGGCTCCCTTTGAGATGTTAATTATATGTTTTTGTTTAATTAAGGTTAACTCTATCATCTGGATTTTGTACTGACATTTGCTGCTATAAATTAAACGTGACAAATTCCAGTTTATTCTGTGATTATGGTTACTTATTTGGTTAAAATTTGCTAAGCTCTGTTGTATACTCTGTGTCCTTTGGATTGCTGGACGTTAATCAGGAATTTAGCTAAGGTATTTTGGTAGGTAAAGGCAAAAAGGTTAGATTTTCCAAGAGTCTGGGTTACCGTCTTAATCCCATCTAGGTGTGGAATTTTTATTTTATTCTTAGGTGTCTCTCTGGTCTTGTCTTGAGGGGGTCAGTAGAAATTTACATTTGCTTTATGAAACGCTTTCTCAATTATACGGTCAAGATACCTTAAAGATAAAAGCTGATTACGAATTAGTTCAAATTCCTTTTCAGGAAATCTGGGAAACAAATTGGCAAGGCTCTTTATATTAGGTTGCTGGCTACATCTATCTTGATAGAAATGTCATGATAACTAAATCAGTGAATGTGTGAAAGTTAAAATGTTAGAATGTTGCTTCTCTGTATATGGTAAATTTCTATATTGCCATGTTTCTAATTATTAAAACATCAAGAAAAGGAGTTCTGTTCTGTTTCCCATTCAACTTTAAATTTGATGCTGGGCACTAACGCATTTAATTTTGAAAGGAATTCGTTGAAATTGCCCCATCTATTATCCCAAAATGCTAGAATATCATCTACATATCTCATCCACAGAATGGTTTTGGTTTTTATTGCATTTATTTCTATAGTTTTAAAGTATTGCATGCATAGATAGGCTAAAACAGGACTTAAAGGACTATCCATGCTACACCTGAATGTTTGCTTATAGAATAACTCCCCGAATGAAAATACGTCATTAGATACACATAATTCAACTAACTTTATGATTTTTTTCAAGTGCCAGTTGGATATGATCTGAATAGGAGATTAATATTTTCCTCAAAAATTGTAGAACGTCATGTACTGGTAATTTTGTAAATAAGGAATCTGCCTCAAGGCTTAAAAGTTTTATGTTATGAAGTAGTATTTGTACTTCTCTGAATTTGTGACAAAAATAAATCGAGTGCTTAATGTGACTGGGAGAAAAAGGGCATAAGAAAGGGGAAAGGAGGCCAGCTAACCATTTAGATATTTTATAATTGAAAGCTCCGGCACATGAGACGATGGGTCTAAATGGAAGATTGTCTTTGTGAATTTTGGGAAGGCCATAAAAGTAAGGTAGCTTTGGTTAATGACTAAATTTCTCTAATAGTTCAATACTCTTTTCATCTTGGCCAATTAATCTTACTGTCTTAAAAAATCAGTGACAATGTTTTGGAGGGGTTTCGTCAATTTGTTGTAATAAACAGAGACATTACAGAATACAAATTTACCATATACTGAAAACCAACGTTCTTACTTTCTTACATTCACTACTTTAGTTGTCATGACTTTCTATCAAGATAAGCGTAGCAGCAACCTATTCTTAAAAGTTACGAATTTGTTCCAAGATTTCCTGAAAAAGAAATTTGAGCTAATCCGTAACCAGCTCCCATTCTCGTTGAAGCGAAAATAATAATCTGTTACACCACACCTTGCCTTACACAAACAAGGCAGCTATTGGTACATGTATTTTGTCTTTCTTTTTCTTAGTCCCACTCATCTCAGTTATTGTCACGTGGGCGCCTATTCCTCATTCCCCCACCATCGCCCATTTAGCCATGAACGTGTAAAAGGCCAGATTCTCCAGGAATTACTTTTGCGACATGAAGGGTTTTAGTTTGCATGGGAGAAAAAACTTACAGGTTTAGGTGGTGAGAAAAAAATATTGTGCTCGAGAATATAATTGAGCTTTGCCTTGGACTGCATCAGCCTCTCAGGCAATTCCGTGCATTTGGTGTAACACACTTGTGCAGCTGGATAGAAACTTTTTTGTTGGTTCGTTCTGCCTTTCCTTAATCATCATTGGTTCTGATGCTAACTAACATAACCCAATAAGGTAATCTAAGCAACCCAGACTAGCATCGCAGGGTAATAAGATATAAGAATAAGTTTTTATTTTGGTAAATCCTTTCTCTTTTTGTCCTCAGGACAAATAATCCCTTATGTATTTTTATTTATCAATTACAATTTACCACGTCATTGAGTTCTCCGCAATTATGTGTCAGTCATTTACAGCCCAGTGAGCTTTTATTTACAAGGATCCAACTGTCATTTACCAAAGCATTTGCGACGAATTTTTGCAATTATGTGGCATTCATTTACAGCCTAGATGAACTGTTATTTACAGGTATTCAACTGTCATTTACCACAGCAATTTGAGGCAAGTTATCTTCACTTGCATGGAATTCATTTGCCGTCCAGTTGAACTGCCTTTTAAAGTGTTTAACTGTTAGTACCACTACATTTGCGTGAGTTTTCAGCGCTTGCATGAGGCCTTTTGACTATTTGTTTAACTGATATTCGGGCGTCATTTGCATTGAGTTATTTCCTAATTGGGTGGATTGCATTCACAGTGTATTGGACTATCATATCCCCTCACTATTTGGAAGATATTTACAGCCTTTTGGCTGTCATCTCATCTGCTTTTACACATATTCCAGCCATAGGGATCCAAGCCTTTTCCCTGGTATAGCATTGAGTTTTGCACATACCCATGGTGATACTTGCTGTTTTGTGACTGTCATTCCATCTTATTATGTCAAGCTAGTGCTACTAGCGTTTCACCCCTGAGGAAATGAAAGGTCAGCAATGCAGCAACTGGAGGAGGTTAAGGCTTCTATGAAACCAGGAAAGCACTGGGGATAGAAGGCACAAAACTGATCAGTTGGGTGAGCGACAAGATGAGGGAAACAGCCCAAGAGAGAGCACAAGACGATTTGCAGAGAGAGCATTTCAGGTAACCGAAAGGGGGAAAGAAAGAGAAGCCCAAGAGAAAAGAGAAACTGTAGAAAGAGCACATCAACTGGCTATGGCAGCCTGAGTGTCACCCTGGCATTCCTAAGTTGGACGCCCCTGCTACCCCTCCTTCACATTCTCACCTTCCGCAGCATAGGAACTCATTAAGACTTAGGACGATAACGATCCCAAAAAACTGGCTCGATCATGTAGAGTAAGTGTTCAGGAACTTCAATCCTACCGCTCAGGAAGTGGTCCTCCTCCTTGGCAAGCATCTCGTGGGCAAAGGGCATACTGCATTCCAGGCCCTCTCCCTCAACGAACGAGAGAACCTCGCCCTTGTCTGAGAGGCAATCCTCGGGGCTTACGAGCTGACCCCCCAGCTGCTGGAGGCAGAAGTGAGGAGCATACCCAAGGAAGCTAACCAAACCTGGACAGAGTCGGTGGCAAAGAAGACACCAGCACTCCAGAGGTGGACGAAGGCCTACAACACAACATCTGTTTAGGAGGTCCTGTCCTACGCTTCCCTGACCTCTGAGCTTGCCACCCACTTGGTGGACAAGGGCCCTAAAACCATTTTGGACTGCTGTAAATGGGCAGAAGACTATGACACCCACCATCCATTGCAGAGTTCTTTAAAGAAGAAGATTCACCCTATTATCCCTCTCCTTCCTGTTGCCACCTTTCAGCCTATCCAGCACCCAAATAACTCTCCACGGAAGCCCGTGTGACCGCATTACAGTAAACAAGGGCACTCCATTGAACAATGCCCCTCTAAAGCGGATCTTCCACAGGAAGCTCCTGCTACACCTAACATGGTCATCCCCAAAATAACAAGAATAACAGCCATTGGAACTGAAACAACAGGCAAAGACACAATTTCAACAAGAGTTATTGTGACTCATGCAGAGTACATGGCCACACCACTGCATGGTCTAGATACCCCTAAAAAGCTGCTGTTACTGCCATTGCAATGGCAGTGAAGAACCCTTTAACTCTAGGCCCTCCAGCTCAGGGCCCTATATTTGTTGCACCTCCCTGAGGTCATTATCCTAAGCAAATATCCATCACTCAAAAGGATAAAATCCCTTACGGAGCTCGGGTTGATAGGCACTAATTTGTCACAATGGAGAGCCTCAACCATGTTAAAAGAGTCTTGCCTACTGTCCGGTTAAGAGTCGCATAACCTCACCGCTCCCAGATACGTACTATGGTGGCAGCTACCTATATTCCAGGAGGTTATGACATATTTCTAGGACAAGATTTTAAGTCTCCTCCTACCTTTCTACAGTCTCAAGGCCCCAGCCCTTCCATAGCTCCAAACCAATTCTACAGTCTTCCAAGATCGACCTCTGCACAGCCAGTGCCACTTGAAGGTACCAGAAAGTGCCATGCTCCACCCATCATTACTCCAGGAACAGCTAAGGCAAGACTTGAGTATCCCTCATGGAGCTCCCAGTCCACGTTGCTTTTCCTCGTCTGGCTTGGGGACGCTACCAATATCGGCAGTCAGAGAAGTGCCAATTGCAATAGGAATCCTCCAGGAAATTTATGACCGTAGCGAACTCTCCACCAACGGTGCAGACTTACAAACAGCCCTGGAGTTAGTCACCCCTACTTGTGAGCCCATAACGTACACAGTTATCTTCTCCTCTCCCCCTCTGTCAGCAGCTAACCCATCCAAGACTAAGGACTCTGCTGAATCCAATTTGGCTGAAGAACTCACGGGTCTGAGCCAACAGCATTATGGTTGGAAAAGAGTGCCAGTGCCCTGGTTGTTGCAGGAGCCGGAGCTGATGCCACTCAGCCATCTTCAACGAACTTGAATCTCTATGGCATCATCACTCCAACCTCAGAAAGCGAAAGAGGAAGGGAAAAGGGCGTCGAGTTTCCAGAAAACCTGAGAGTTGATAGGCTCTCTCCACACTAGAGAATTGTGATCTCCAACCAGAGGAAAACGCCTGGTTCTGTTACTTTTACTTCTTTCTTATCCTTTTGTAACTATTTCTATTTTGTGTTTTTTATACATTCTTTTTTAGCTTTCTTTCCTCTCCATCATCACCTTTAGGCATCTATTCCAATTGCATTCTTTGTTAAGGCAGAACCCCATTTGCCAACAATTTTGGCCGTATAAGTTAGTGCTTCATTAAGGTGTATGTAGTCATCAAAGATATGCCCCTCACCCTTAAAGCTCATAGGCTTGTCATAAAAGTGCCACAATTGGCATAGTGCCATATTCTAGGCTTAACATTCCACAAGACTAAGAATACTTATAGCCAGCAAATATGCTATACATTTAGCATATCCTACTAAGGCAATATTGTTTCAAGCATGGCTCATTTATACATTGTTTGTTTTGATTTAACTGTTTGTTTTAATAATCCTCTCTAGTCTCTATATCTTGTGTAATTTTCAATGTTCTCTGATGAGATATATGCTTTGTGTAATTTTGTTTCTTCTTTAAAGAGAATTGCTCTTCCTTGATTCTGTACCTTTTGATTGACACAAATATCTTCTGAGGAGAAATTCATAAACTGATTAGCAACTGTAATTATTTACACAATGGGAACATTTACCATGTGTTGCTGTATGGCACAAAGTAAATTATTTAATGAAATTGTGGGGCTATTTAATACCCCTACGAATGTTCATAATCCCACATCAGGACAAATTAATAGCATATGTTGGTGAAATTAAGCTAACTATTAACCCTATAGGCTAATTTAAGATCATCTGATAATTAATTGCTGTTCATCTTTGGCACTTATCCCTAGTGTCATGTTGCATTTTAATAGTAATGAAATTTGAATTTTTTTTTGCTATAAAAGTTGTCAGTTATCAGTCACTTTGGTTAAGTCATGCTCTATTCCTTAATTTTCTTTCTTTAATCAATTCTTAAGAATTAAATAATTTAAAATTCTCTGTGTAGAGTATGCATTCAAATGTGAAGAATATTATTCGCATAGCTTTATTTTGTTTATGTCATGAGACCCACTCAAAGGGGTATGGAATGCATAGTTATTTGCATAGCCATTTATTCTTGTTTCTGGCTTTTCTTGGGTATTCCAACCTGTCTAGGGTTGGATTGTCCTCTAGACTGGGGGGTTGTCCAGGATTGAAGCCAGAACAAAGTCAAATTAACTTCTTTTAGAAGGAACTCAAACATTTATAAGTTGCCCTTCCTCAACAGTCTACTGTTTTTCTTTGAGTATCCTGTGACTCCCCTTTGACTTCCCAAACTCTCTGCCCTTGAAATTATTGCCACAGGTACCAGCTGGAGCTTGGGCAGACCACATGTTGGGCTGAGGAACAGGCCTGGACAAAGGACCACTGGAATAGAGGTGATAAAACAAGAAGAGAAAGATAACCGGCCTTAGAATTTCTCCAGCTCTCCCAACATTCACCCTCTCACCTGGGAACCCCCTCACCCCCTTTACTCTCCCCCTTCTCTGGAGATCACCACGTGTTCCATTATTTTCCATAGTGCAGCCCTATCTCCATCAGTTCCTCAATTCGGAAGACGTCCAAACTATCTCTTCTAACCAGGTACTGTAACAGAATAATTTCAAGTGCAGTCAATTACGTTTTTGCCTCTTGTCTGTACTTCCTTTTGATTTTCCAAGATGTTGGTTCAGTATCGCATTGACTATTTTGGTGACTGTTATGCAGTCCCCCCATTGCTCTTTTCGGTGCCTGTAAATAATTCTCCCTGTGTTATTACTAGTGACATTAAATTTAATTGTGATATCCCCATTTAGACTAGTGTCTACTACATCGGGAAGTAACGTTTGTTGTTTCATGCTGAACACCTTTAATTAATAAAGCAACCAATTTTCTCTCATGTGTAAGCCCTAGTAATTCTATATCCCTGTGAGTGGACCTTGATGTGAAATAATAAGAGAGAATCATGTTTAATGCTTCCCCAGGTGCCTATCGCCTTAGTATTAATCTTTTGATTCTATGTATTTGCAGATGCAAGTATCATCTGCATAGCTGTGAAAAATCTGGAACCCTTGGAAGTGATGCCTGGAACCATTAATTAATTAGCAGTGCTCAAATCTTATTTCTGTGGCTGGACCATTTTCTAACCACATGTTCTAGGTGACCCTCAATCAACTGCATTTCAATTCATTTCTGGACCGTTGAGAGTCCCTGCCACCCTTAAGGTGTAAATTGCTTATTTAAATAATTTGGTGTAAATATGCTTCAGTTAAACTAAATCTCTAGAGTTTTATATATATATATCTTCCCTCCATTGATACCGGCCTTCGTCGTAGAGTTTATTATGATTCTGTTCTCTAGCAGGGGCTTTCAGGAGCTTCAGTAAGTAGCTACCTCACTTTTCAGAACTAGAATTCATAATAATATATAAATGAAAATCATTTTTGCACTTGAAGGTCTTGTGAGCAAAAAAGAAAAAAAAATAACTAAGTACCAGGGCTTACAAAGACAATAATTTTCAGTGCTTATAAAGTCAGCCCTCCGCAGAGACAAAATGAATATTCTTCACTGGTGAGACCTAACTAAATCAGGTTACCTTGAATATTGACCCTGGGTACATCACGGTACTTCCCCCCAATGGAAGTCATTAATGGGTGTGTTCCGATACACAGGATTTGTGCGTGGCTTTGATTTGATGGATGGAAGTGCATGAGTTATTCAAATGGGTGGAATCAGTGAAGGGTAGATTTTACTTTTTTAGACAGGTTATTTATTAATCCATTAGACCTGTTCAGTAGAAAACCTGTGGCTGCTGGGCTCTTCTAGGTTACCAAATGGACTTTACTATTTTTCTTGTGTGTAACTTGCACTGGATTTTTTTTTTTATTTCCACTTATGGCGCGTATATTAGGAAATTCTTATTTGCTTTGCACTTTTGAAATTTCCTGTTTTATTATGTATGTATCATGGGAAATCCCATGAAAGTTTTAAAAGTGCTCTTTTCTCTCTCTCTCTCTCTCTCTCTCTGTTTATCTTTCAGATGTATCAGTGAGAGGTCATAGAATACAGGGAACTTTGTCAGTAGATAATATCTTAGCCATTCTAGGTTTATTTGACTTTTATGGTATGCAGATTTAATTAGCAAGATTATAGGAATAGTGCCTATATCAGGCGATGATTTTATGAATTGCTTAATGGTTATTCCATTCATTTAATTTAATTTCATTCATTCTGTTTCATTTCTTACTAAAGTATAGTTTCTTATAAATAATGGGTTTGCTATTGACCCTACGTTAGTGTGGTTAAGAGAGAGAGAGAGAGAGAGAGAGAGAGAGAGAGAGAGAGAGAGAGAGAGAGAGAGAGAGAGAGATGGGTGTTGGTTTCTTTCGTTATCATCGGTAGATACGGGAATTATTTAAGGGAATTTGTTTCTTTTTTTTTTTTTTTTTTCTCCAGTGTCAATCTTACCTTCAGAGTAGGTGACAGATTTCTGATGGCAGTGAAGATAGCAACTGGTTATGCCTTGAGAGAGATTGATAGTTGCATTATTTAGGAGCGTGAAATTTTGAGTGATTTGGTACTCGTGGTTGTTGCCTTGTCATTTTGCAGGTATTAAGGTGGTGACGGGGGACATTGCATTTCAGGATATCGTAGTCTCGTGTGTAGTTTGGAGAGTTAGTGTTCGGTTGTGGCTGGAATCTCATAAGATAGCTAGGACACAGGAGATATAAATATGTGAGTGTTCATTTTTTTTCTTTGATGCATTCATCTCCCGAACATTTTGTTTTATTTACAGTGGGGGAATTTACATTTACTTGTGTTTAGTGTGCGGGGAAAAGTTATAGGGAAACAAACCCTTTTTTTCCCTCTAATATGCCTCCTTTAGCATTGGCCAGTGATTTGATATAGATTTATGGTGCGTCTGTGTTTTATTTTGTTCTAGTTGGTTTTGCACTATCGTCTGTGCTGGGAATCAGTGCTTTGTCACAGGCGGTTTCGAGTTGGGTCAGATATGGGGAGTGAGTGGCTGCTGTATACCGGAGACGGGCGGCCCTCTCCATTTTCTTTATTCTGTTCCTCTTAACCCGTTCTCTAATTTGTACTCTGCCATGGAGGGGAAATTAAAATCATGTATTTGCGATTGGTGGCATGCATGGACGATTGGGTACTAGTTGGTTTTGGGGAGTCTTTTGGGGATTTTATTTTAGAATTGTATGAAGTTGAGGTCAAGTCGGGTTGTTGATCCCAGGAGCTTTGTTAATTGTGACAATATGGCGACAGGTGACAAATATAAGAGCAAGGTGACTATGCTTCATAAGTTCACCATAGTTGCTGCCTGGATTCAACCCTTTCTGAGGTTGGTCAACAGGGTTCTTCCTCAATCCTGACAGACTTTTATTAAGGGAGTGTCAAACTTTTTGGCTAACAAGAAAGTTCCAGATAGCATAGAAGCTTTGAATGATGCGAAAGATTTCCTTAGTTTGGATAGAGGGGATATAGGACAATGTTGTCGTAGTCATCAATTTCAGAATGTTGTAATTGGAATGATTTCAAGTGGTTCCTAAGGTCAGCATATGGGGCGGCTGAAACCGGTGATGCTGTCTGAGACCATAGGTCATTCTTTAAAATCAGAAAAGGTCAGGACTCCAGTGTTAGTTTTAGTTCTAGATTGTTTGATTCTGCAGGGGACATAGCGAAGAAATTAAGGGGGTCTATGTGGGTAAATGGTAACAATATTTCTTTGTACAATTTTGAGAAACTTTTGCATTTTGCATGGCTTTTGAACAATGTCTCTGATGCGATTGTGGACAGTTTTGATGAAAGCTTAGAACAAGGGTTTGATGATGCTCTACTTTTCTCTCAGATTCGTAAGCATATGTCAAAATGCCCTACAGTGAATATCACTTTTTACAATGGGATTTCGAACCGAAGGTGCCCAGGGCCATTCCACAGTATCAGCCACAGAGGGATTACATTTCTCTTTCCAGATGTTTGTGTGCTAAGGTAGAGAGTGATAGAAATTCTATGGGTCCAAAGTCACAGATATGTTGCTTTAATTGCAATAGGCAGGGTCATGCAAAGAACTACTGTCGAGTTAGGTTTTGTGTGGCCTGGAAAAAGATTTTATTCATCGACAGACCTCGTGCAAGGGTTCTTGCAAGTTCCTCATAGTGAAGATAGTCGGGAATTTACCGCCTTCTCATTACCGAAGGGGCATTACGAGTTTATGCGGATGCCTTTTATGAGTTTAGTGAATACAGTTTTACATGGGTTATTATAGAAGTCTGTGTTTGTATACATGGATCATATATTGATTACTACTGACTGCATAGAGGAACATTTGGAGGTGCTTAGGGAAGTTCTTAGAAGACTTAGGTTAGCTGGTTTGAATGTTAAACTAGCAAAATGTGATTTCTTGAAGGAACAGTTTATTTGGGGCAAGTTATTTTTAAAGAGGGTGTTAGGGTTAATGAGGATAAGGTCAGGGCTATTGTAGATTTTCCTATCCCGAAGACTAAGAGGGAACTCCATTCCTTTTTGGGGATGGCTGACTTTTTCAGAAGATTTTTGAAGGGTTTTCAATTTTGTCAGCTCTGTTAATGGACATTTCAACTAATGATGTACAGTTTGCATGGGGTGAAGCAGTTAGCCTTTCAGAAAATTAAAGATACTATAGTAAATCCCCCAATATTGAAATTCCCAGACTCTAGTCAGCCATTTGCCATGGTGACTGATGCCTTTCAGCTGCCTGCCTTATGCAGAAATTTGATCGTAAAATGCATCTCATCGTTTTTTTCAGTCGCAAATTTAAGACTCAGGGTAGCAATGAAAGATTAATGTCCACAATTAATAAAGAAGCCTTTGCTGTGGTTGCTAGTTTAGTTCTAGGTGCTTTTTGACGATTAAGGATTTTGGTGCTAAGCTTAAGTATATTGAACGTCGTAGCAGATGCCCTTAACATGAGTTTTTATGATGAGGATGGTTCTCATGTTTGTTGTATTACTGGTGTTTCTATAGAATGGGAAAGCAGTTTGATAGAGATGAAACAAGATGTGAATAAGGTTTTAGCATACACAAAAACTTTTCTTAGAAGGAATTAGTTAGGAAAGGTTATAAGTTGCCTTTTGAGGGTACTTTGTTGGTTAGGGAGGTTAGATATAAGCTGAGAAACAGTGATGATAAAGGGGATAAGATTGTAGTTCCTAAAAGTTTGGTTCCTACAATCCTTAGGATTATTCATTGTGAGTTTGGTAGTCCACATTTGGGGATTGAGAAGACGTATCATGAGATACACTCGAAATACTTCTGTCGAGGACTTTGTAAGGGGATGTTCTGTTTGTAATGCATGTAAGCCAGCGAAGATTACTTCTTGCAAGATAGCCTCATTTTCCGTCCTCATTTTCTTGGGAATTGTTGTGACTCTAGATACAGTCACGGGTATCTTTTATTAGTTGTTGATGAGCTGACTGGGCTTGTTGAGATTTTTCCATTAAAGAGTAAATCGACAGAGGAAGTTGCTATTACACTTTGTCAGTATGATGTACCAGTACAGATAACGGGAGAGAATTTGTAAATAAGATTCTAGAATGTCTTGCAAAAGTTATATGGATGAAAAAAGTGACCATTATTCCATACAGACCAAAAGACAATGTGCTATGTGAATGAGCCAATAGAAAAGTGCTCAAAGCAGTTCCTACCACCCTTGGTGGCAATGATGTAAATTTGGAATGGAGTATTGCGCAAGTGCCACATAGCATTAATACTATGGTTAGTGATACAATAGAGATATCTCCAGTTGAAACATTGTTTGGTTATCTGGCACATGGCATGTTCGATTTATTGCCTGTTCCTGTTAGTTGTGATGATATGGTTAGGTTATTAGTTTCTACAGCTAAAGAAAGAAATCTTGAGCCCAAGACACAAGAAATGGTTAACAGAGGTAATTTAAAGTCAGGTAACATTAAGAATGCTGTTGGCAACAGGATTTTTGTAAAGATAAAGGTCAGAAATCAGGTGAATTAAAAATTAGGTCTAAAGTTTGAAGGTCCTTTTCGAGTTGTGGAAATAAAAGAAGGGAATATATTTGTTGTTCTAAATAAGAATACATGGTTGTCTAGATTGACACGCATATCCAAGATAAAGAGGACAGTCTAATAGTTGGCAGAATCTGGATTGTAGTTAATTTTTTCTTCCCCTTTTCTAATTTTTTATGTGAACTTACCCCTTAAATGTGAGGATGATTGTCCATAGAGTTTTTCTATTTTTCTCTCTGTTTATTTTTCTTGCCTTAATTTGGGTAGTTCTAACTTGTTTTGTTTTCCTACACAAGTATGATATGCTTGGCAGAATTAGTAGGTTTTTGTGTTTTACAACTGTAGTTTTTTTTTCAGTTGGCTGTTTTAGGGTTTGGTTACTTATGGGTCTTTTCTTTTTGTTTGTTTTCTGATGCTGAAGTTCTGCTTGATCGTAACCTTGGGGGCGGCTGTCTGGGCCAAAGCGAAAGTATGTTTAGGCCCAGGAGTCATAATCGAGCAGGGACATGAAATATGATTTTTGTCTGATCGTGTAACGCTTAGTATTGAATTCGAGAATATTGGTTCTGGTAGGTTAGAGCTTAAAGCATCTCAGGACAAAATGAGAACATTAACAGTTTCGTTAGATGAAATAAACACAGGACAAAATTTGTCCTTTCCTTTGCATAGTTTGCTAACCGAGGTCAAGATTATAGCAGACAGGGTACATGGTAAGATTTCAGACACGTTAATGCTGCTTCCAGACAAAACATCAGATGTTCAGGTTACACCTAGGAGGTGTAAGAGGGTAACCCACTTAGTAATCAGGGCTGTGGCAGTAATAGGGACGTTAGCGGGTTTGTCAATTGCAAGTGTAGGAAGGGTTGAACAAGTAAGGGCAGATTAGCTGTACATGGGAAAGCATTAACATCATTACAAGATAGTAATGACAAGTTACGGGAGGATTTTGAGAAATTGAGAAACTCATTGAATGTATTGTTACTTAATGCTGATGAGGTTAATGGTGATTTAGATATAACTGTTATGCTGTTTACTTGTCAAACTACCCTACTTGACTTTCAGAAGAAAACAGTGTCTTTTTGATAGATAAGATTAAAAGTCCAGTTCATGCAGTAATAGCAGCATTTGAAGGACATTTTTCTGTGAATATTTTACCAATAGGTGCATAAAAATCTACTCTTTGTATTGGTACTATGGGATTTTGAAATCATACTTGTCTGATAAGGGGGTTAATTGTAAGGGTTCCCATTAGCTATAGGAAGGCATTTCACAGTTAATTTCTTTCACCTTTCCCCAGTATCTTTAAGGGTTCAGTGGTTACATGTGATGGATTAGAGACTATGTACATTTTAGGTGATTAGTATCAGTATCTTATTAATAAATTTATGCTAAAATAAAACTGAAAAGTTGGACAGAACGATTAATAAAATATAATTAAATTACTTTAATCTAATTAAATTAATTTAATCTAATATCATGCTACCAGGGTAAAACATCCCGGAAGGCCAAGCAGGCCACCTACAATCAACGCTTGCCACCCTCCGAAAAAGTACATTATAACGCGTCTTGACACCGGAGATGGGCATCAATCGCGACTTGTTGTGTGAGAAATGGAGCTAAAGACCTCTACTCTCCTTTCGAAGTAAGTATTTCTCCAAAGTTAGAAATTAAGGCCAAATTTTAAGATTTAATCAGAGGGTACTGAAAAGGGCGTCCACGGCAGTGGAAATCTCACCAAAACGCTTTAGAAATTTTTACTTACAACTAAAAATGTTTCGAAGATTGACGCCATCTCGATGTTTACAGAGTCGCTTGTGTCAACAAACTTTCCATTTCCTGTGATAAATCCGCACACCACTTGTACCCACAGACGCTGGGGGGGGCACTTTTCATCACAACAATCGAAACACGGTTTCTCACCAGCAAACTAGTTAGTAAACAACTGTTTTTGGTAGAAGATGACGAGAAGCGTGCTCTTAGCTAATTTTTAAATAAAAAGTAAAACATCAATATTTACATATTTATGATGATTAATTTGAAAATATTCGTTATTGAAAAAGTAACTCGACTCTGACTCAAATTTAAGTAATTATTTTTCGGAATTAGAACATTCTTTTAAGTCCTGTATTATGATGTCACGACATCTTGACTTTCGTACCTATTGTAAATAATTGCTATACTCAACTGTCTTGCAGAACAGTTTACCAGTTATTCATGCAGATTGTTATCAGCTATTCATGTAATTGTTATAATCGTAATGCGCATATATATCTTTATTATTTACTTTTTGGATATATGAAGATGTTTTACTGCCGGATTACCGCCGTAGTGTGACGCAATCGTTTTCGGTCCCTGGGCCTCTGTCTGTTTTCGCACCATAAGAAATTATGGGGCCGAATTTGCAATGACCAGAAAGTCGTTAAAAGAGGAAAGTTAGCATTGAGGGGCATATGTTTTGACTGAGAAAAATAAAAATTTATTCAATAGCTAGCTTGTAAAAAAATATACTTGGTTATAAAAACTTGATTGACAACTAAGCAGCATGTCTACTATGGGTTTCAGAGACAGTGCAAGCACGTTTTTGGGCAATACCTATTTCTGTAACGAACACTCGTATCAGAACGAGATTTTGCTATAGTGCATTACACCCAGTGCCGTAATTTATAAGGGTATTGTGAATCACTAATCGTAAAGAATAACGACACTTGTCCTTGTACCAAGAGACAAAAACTCCATTATGCAGAAATGGATACGAACAGCATATAAAGCTCCACCTACCCTCCCCCCCCTCCACCGCCACCCCCTTCCTTCTTTGTTCCTTCGCCTTCCTTTCTCTCTCTCTCTCTCTCTGTTGCCATTCGGTATGTGTTGACCCTCCAAACTGGGTATAAGACTATACACAAAACGTTGAAATTGGTGAAATTAGGCTATGTATTGGAAGTATATATACATAAATATTAAAGCAATTTTATCATTATTGCATTACTATGACAACTAGAATTCATGGAAACAGTTTATAATAATGAAACGGCGTATGTGTGAAGCCTCCACTAATGTGGCAACGATGATTTTGCCATTCTTAGCATGCAAACATTAAAGCATGCAAACATTAAAGGTTACATTTATTTCTGGCATACGATTATTAAAGAAATTCAAAATACTAATACAGACTGAAATCAATGAAAAGTGCTAGCAAAAACAAAAAAGCAAAAAAAAAAAAAAAAAATTATATAATTCACTTATCCGTAGTCGTTCCTCTATGCACTTATCCGTAGTCGTTCCTCTATGGTTTTCGGCAGCCAGATGTACGAAAACGTTAGAAACATTTGATTGTATCTACTTTAGAAATATCTGTAATTTTTTCGGGGTAATTTGGTTGCAAAAAAGGGATAATATACATGAATTAAATTAAAATTTTTTAAATAAACAAACTAATTTAAACTAAATAACGAGTAAAGTAAACAATTTAGGGAATAAAACTTTGCAGTTTCGTCGTCTGTCGTCGTCTGCTGTTCGTAACTGTGTTTGTGGCGCGCGCGCTTAGAAACCAGGAACAGCAACGGGTTTAAAGTGCAATGTGGAGTGAACTGAGACCAAAATGTGTATAATAACAATCAAATAAGCACTGTGGAGTTTCAGTTGTGATGGCAGTAAGGATAAAAACCACCGATTACAAGGTAAGAATGAATTCAGTTCAAACCATAACCCCGGGAATAACAAGTTTCATACTTTCACTAATATAGGCAACAAAATGTGGTTTTATTTTGCTGATTACAACTGCAATCTTGAGTAAGATCAATAAACGTTACATATATACGCTAACATTGTTCAAATGAGTGCTGGGAAGGCTGGGGAAAGATGGTGGCCGTCACTGATCAGAACCTTCCATGCAAAACGTAGCCGCCATATTGGATTTCAAAACTGCCTTGAAAACATATTTTACGAAGAGCTCACATGCTTAGTTTTAGTTCGTTTATGGGGCTTTCATATATCACATTATGTTGACGAAACTTCAGTCTTTTAAAAAAATGGTATGCTTAGAGTTGCAATTGTATTCTTGTTTCACCAATTAAATATCGAGTGAATAAGACCCGTCCACCGTGATGAGGGTTGGCCTTCCGTGATGTTTTACCCCAGATAGGGGACGCTAGGAATTTTTTATTTTTTATTTTTTTGTTGTTGTTGGATAGACAACAGGGAGAAGATGATAACATGTCATTGTGGTATTTCGTTGCGTGTATGGCATTACGGAGACAAGAAACTGAAACAAACAAAGAATAAAAAGAGAAAGGTAGCTGCTTCAGAGGCATATCCTGGCTACTACTACTAATATTTTGAATGCTATTGCGCATGTGTAGTGTTATAAGGAAGATTTAGGTACAACAAAGACCAACTTCGAACTTTGAAGTGAAGAAAATGAGGGGAACTGGGCGGGACACGTAATCAACCAATCATGTTACATTATTAATTCTACATTTAGGAAAACCTTTATCGTGCGTACTTGAGACCAAATGGAGAGTTAGGAACGAGTGAAGAATTGGGGGGGATACATACACCAAATTACACACATTTGTTTGTTTTAAGTTTTTATAACCATCTGTTCTTTCTGCAATCTTCTATTTCTAGCTCGTTAACCATAATTTTTATACTTCTGTACATTATCATCTTCCTACTACGACATTTACCCTATATATGTTACAATATGAACTACAATTGGGGACAGGCAGCTGAAGAATGCGTAGGAAGTTTAAGGAAAAGTGGGTTTTTACGAGAAATCGAGACCTTTCTCCACTCTCCAGTGATGTTAGATTGGGGATTCATACATGACTTTTACAAGTCACTCCTTTATCTTTTCAATATTTACGTCCATCTATTTGCACTGTAACTGTTTACAACACATTTAATCATAACTTTATTTTATTTATTTATTTTTTACATTATCTTGTTCCTTTAGATGACAAATATCCTCTGTTATATTTAATGTTATGTATTTACAAACATTTCAGTTTTTCGTAAATTACCATCTATATTTCCTAAAGACCTTTCTTGCTCTTTCATTTCCTTTACGGACAGTGTTTCATACACTTCCTTTTATAAAGGGGGTCCAGGAGGCGCAGGCTCTCGGCTAAGTAACATGGCCTACTAGGTCAGGTTAGGTTAGGTACTTTAGGGTAGTATGATAACCTTAATTTTATGTTTCCTTTAGAGGGAGTTTCGCGCGCCCCACCCTCTTCCCCGGCTAGGTAACACGACCTTTAAAGGTGGCCCCTGGCCAAGTAATATGGCCTACTAGGTTAGGTTAGGTTAGTTAGGTTTTTCTGATAACCTATATTTTATGTTTCCTTTAAAGCAGTAGCCCAAAACTTGCTAGTGTCATTTGGTATTTCTTTCTCAGAAAATTCATGTCTCCAGTCTATAAGAATGAGTCAGTTATATGAATGTTGTATATAGCTGTAATGTTAGCTACAGACATGTCTGTGCTTGTGCTAGCAACCATATCCAAAATGTGGTTTAATGTAAATGAAATGCTTGAAAAAGATTTCCATCTTTTGACTTAAACATTCTCTTAGGCGAAAATATCTGAGGTACCTTCTTATGAAAGGGCTAATTATTATAGCAAAACTATCATTGCCTCTCTCCTCTCTCTCTCTCTCTCTCGCTCTCTCTTCTTCTCTCTTCTCTATCATTTAAAATGTTATTTTGAAATAATAAAGAGATTAGTTATTTAACTTTTTTGAGATCATAGGTTGTCAAAAAAGGCCAAAGGTAAATCCAAATGGAGTTCACTTGGATGTCAAATTTTCAGAGGCTAAGCGTATGAGAGAGAATGGCCAAATCTGGCTGTAATTTTTCACTTTCCTACTACATTGGTCTGCAGTCCTCTATGCCTTCTTGTCTTAATAGCGCCATTTTCCATACCCACTCATCTGGACCAATCACAACTCTTTTCACCAACGTAGTCTTGGGTGATTACAATCTTCGATACTGTATTTCGCGATTTTCAGTCCAGTGACGGGTTCTTGCCTTCAAACCTCCGCGGTCCGCTTATTCTTTAAGCCGACTTACTTTTCCCTTAATTGTGAAAAATATTCTGCCAATTAGCGTTAATTCAAGTTATATTGTTACGGTAATTACAGTAAATCAATTAGATTACGTCAACATCACAGCTTGTAAAAAAGAAAAAAAAACTGTCTTGGCCCTCTACCTAACCTCCCTTGTTGCTTCTAACCTTCTCTCATCCTGCGTCTGAAAGAACCTTCTACTTCCCTTTAACATTTTATCTAACCTTCTCTCACCATGTGCCTAACGGGTTGTGCATACGAGGAACGCTTCCATAGCAAACACGTCCATTTTGTTTACAAGCGTTCACCCCAACTCAAAACCCCGATTTCCCAAGTCTCCCAAACATGTAGGAGATAGGAGGTTAATAATACTGGACCGACACAAAACAACTTCATCTTCTACATCAAAAGCACTAAACGGGAAGGAATAATCAATTTCGAAGTAAAACTAGGTGAGGAGTGATTACTTAGATAGATCATTCATATATATATATATATATATATATATATATATATATATATATATATATATATATATATATATAAATAAATAAATATATATATTATATATATATATATATATATTATTTTATATATATACTTATATATTATTATATACGTATAAATATATATATATATATATATATATATATATATATATATATATATATATATATATATATATATATATACATATATATATATATATATATATATATATAGATAATATATTATATATATATATATATATATATATATATATATATATATATATATATATATATATACATATATATATATATATATATATATATATATATATATATATATATATAATATATATATATATATAGATATGATATATATATATATATATATATAGTATATATTATATATATATATATATAATATATATATATATATATATATATATGTATAGTGTTTTATATTATATATATATATATATATATTAATATATATATATATATATTGTGACGTTTATAGATCGAAAATGGCAGCCATTTCCTCCAAATATCAGCTGATTTTTAGTAAACGCGGGAAACCCAAAAGCCGCCAGCCAGAGATAGGGGGTTCCCCAGTTGGGGGAAAGGAGTCTTTTGTCAGCTTTAGGGACTGTATCTCAAAGGGAAGGCTGTAGGCAGATTGGTACTTCTTAGACTATTTCTTAAGCTCTTTTTCCTGTGACCCCTCTGCTGGCTTTATGCTCTGTTCCAGGATTTGCCTTGCTCGTGGGGGTTAAGCTGAATCCCAACACCCAAGCAAACCGCCTGCGTTCTGCCCCAGTCGTCTCCAGACGTGACCTTCGGATGGATGTCCAACCACCTGCCTTCCATTTAGCCTATCCACGGCGTACTGGCGCGCCCGAGCCCCAGACCTAAGACAAAGCTGGCGCCACATTTTCTACAAAGATCCACACTGAACATTGCATCCAGGTACGTCTTGTGGAACAGCATATTGCCAGTCTCTCCCATCCTATTATCATTTTGATCCTCATTCTCCCAATTCAATTCAACCCAAAAGGAACTCATCCTTTTGTTCCCTCTCACTGCCTCATGGCCGCATGCTTCCCCTTGTGTGATCGTCCCAGACCAATGAAGTCATTGCATACCTCAGTGAAACATTAAAAGTTCCTTCTCCCCAGTGTTAGAGAATTAATTAATCAAAACAAGAAGTAATTTTTTTCCTTTTATCTCGTCTAATCTGGGATTCTTTTCCAGATTCCTTGAGCCACGTGTCATGTCTCTGCCCGCAAGTGTTGCATTACTCAAGTTTATGAAACCAGCTTGAATTAATCCATTTTGAGCCAGCTATTATCCATTTGTGAGAGATATATAAGTCCCAACGTGTGGACGCTGCATTTACCTTTTCTCCAGGCCAGCAAGGGCCTTTTTTGTAAATAAATAGCTGTAAAGTAACGAGCTGAGTTTTCTGGCGACCTTTCCCTCTAAAGAAATTATCACTAATTATCAGTTTTATGGTAAGTTCGATTAATTTCCTTCTGTCCTCCCTCAATTATTTCCATTTACGTATATAGCCTCTCTCAAGGCCGGCTTAATACGTAACAGTGGCGACCTTGCCAGGATCCTGGCTTGTAAATCGAGTAAAAGTGACGACTGCTTGCCAGCAGCGAATCTGGCTTGCTAAAAAAAGCTTGTAAATCGCGTTTATCCGTTGTAAAACGTAAACTGTAAATTATTTTACAAAAAGCAAATCAAGCACACTTGCAGGGAAAGAAGACAGACACTGACTCACGGTAAGGTATACCATTCTTTTAATATGATTATTTATAACCTATGTTAGCTTAAGGTACGTTAAGTATTTTTATTTAGAAGTGTTTTAAACAAATGTGAAGTGAGAAATATTATTATATTGTAACGGCCAGAGCGCCGAGCGAATTCTGTTATTTTGTAAATCGCATTGTTCTCGTCAGACGAGACAGAGCACGTGTATTAGATAGATGCCAGAAAGGACCAGATCAAACTAGGAAGTGCTTTGCCAGGGTTTATTGCTGTATTAGAAAGCCTAGCTAGTTAGGAGTGTTTTACTAATAGTTACGGCAAAAGAAGTGTACAATTCTTTTGTCTGTGATAAGTTAGGGAATTCATTCTAACTTAGTTTTCATTCCAATTTGTGTGGTAACCGCTTACCTCTCAGCTTAATTCAGCTTCGCGCACGTGCACTCTCAGGCCTGCCAGCCAGCCTTCGTCTCATTCACAGCGGCAGCCAATGTTTGTTATCTCTTTAAGTATTACCTAAACAATTTAAGCAAAGTAACGTAAGTCTCGAAGTTTAACGTAAATAATACTCAATCTCGGTTACTAGTATCTATCGTTCTGCCAGAGAAATTAACGTAATTCGCCTTGAATAAGAAATTAGAATTTTGTGTTGTAAATTGCTTTCGCATTTACAGAGAATCAGCTGATTCGCCATCACTGCTAGCCCGCGCTACCCAGCTCGCTCACGTGTTTCACCTCGCATCGCTCACATGTTTCACCTCGCATCGCTCACTCGCTCGCTGAGCGAAAGTTTAATTTCACTTCGTACTTAACGTAACCTCATTCACAAGTGTTTGCTAACATTTCATCTTAAAATCCTTACTGTCATTTCACTGTTCACAGGGACCTAGTAATCTTACATAAAGTTAACTTAAATCTTAAAAGTAGAGTAAATTACAAGAATTGTTAACGTCAAAACGCGTCTTTGTGAAATTCATATTGAAACGCAAATCATTTCATAAGCTCAAGCCGCTACTATTAATGTAAAAGTCGTTCACCACGAGCGCGTTATCATTTTCATAAAACGTTATCAAAAGCAATTCTTTCATTAAACGTTAACGTAAGTAGATAATTTAACGCAAGTTGCGTCATATTAAACTAACATTAGTAGTTCAATTCAATATAAGGGAGTTCATTCATATATCATTTTTCACCCTCTCAGAGAGAGAGAGAGAGAGAGAGAGAGAGAGAGAGAGAGAGAGAGAGAAAACCAGAACCCAGTATTCACGAAGCCAAGAGTACTACATCTTACCATTAATTATAGCATGCAGAATTAACATTATTTTGTAGTCTCTTCGTGTCTTTCTTTACACTGAGCGTGTTACGTACGCGCCTGTGTCCATTGCAGTTTGCAAGCATTTATTTATTTCATTTATCGAGTACTTCAGCGAGGGACTGAGCATTTCTAAAATTTCCATTACCTGTCGTTGCCCGAGTGGTCTTTTCATTTTCTTTATCACGAAAGACTTGCGTATACCGCAAGCACAATTCGCACAGTGTGCCACGCAAATTCATTACTTCCAGACAGGGAAGTCGTTACCAGTTTAGGACTGGCCACCACCAGTGCACGTCAGGTCTTACCATTTTACAGTGCCACTAATTCTTGACACTGTCCATCGACTGGCTGCTGAAGTACTCCCACCTTTTACTTTCTCTCCTCCACTATTACCCTCTGCCACGAACAGAGTACCATTTCACTTCAGTATATTTAAGTATACTGCATGTAGTGTCCGGGACACACCAGCACGATACCAGTGCTCCAAGGAACGCCTCCTCATAAGTGCCATTGCACCTGTACAGGCCGTACAGGTAGCCATTAAACCTGCGTGTCCGTCCTTACGGAACGCCCAAGTAACTAGTGTGACCATGTACGAGGGTCAGTGATCCTTCGGAGCACTCAACAAAGGGAACGCCTCCCGAAGTGCCGCAATACCAGCCCTAAGTGCTGTCAAACCTGCGTGTCCGTCCTTACGGAACGCCCAATTCATTAATGTCCATGTACGAGGATCAGTGATCCTTCGGACCAATCAAGGGAACGCCTCCCGAAGTGCCGCAATACCAGCACTACTAGTGCTGTCCAAAGGAACGCCTCCTGAAGTGCCATCGCACCTGTACAGACGTACAGGTAGCCCTATACCTGCGTGTCCGTCCTACGGAACGCCCATTCATTAGAGTATCCACCATTTTGGATCACTCCACCAAGGAACGCCTCCATAAGCGCCGCGCACCTGTATTGGACCTACAGGTAGCCCATTCCAACGTCTCCCAAGTTGGGAACGCCCGTAAGTGTGACGTACGCCGCACACTTCATTAGATTTTTTCACCTCATCAGAAGTGCCATTCACAAAGTGTACCACCGAGCACCCAGTCTTTTCAGACTTTTTATTACCATTATCGCAGAACCCATTTCCAAGTGAGTGCTACTTTCCACAGTAGGCACTCCCTCCCATTCCATTCAGTACCCTTCCTGGCCATTATTTCCATTTTCATCAGAGCCTCTACTGCAGTCTAAGGGAAATGTCTTCCCCTGCCTCCCGCGGCTTCTTTGCCGCAGAGCTAGAGAAGCTCGGAGCCCTCATAACTCTGGGCAAGGAGGCTGGTTACACTGGACCAGCACTTGACCAGTGGATAAAGGCGCAGCAGGCTGCTGCGCGCCTGCAAGAAAAGGAAGAAAGAGAAGCAGAGAGAAGGGAAAGAGAAGAAGGGAGAAAGCATGAGCTAGCTCTCATAGATGACGCAATCTCTCGGCTAGTTTCTAAGCCCCATACCATGAGCTGGACTCCCAGTAAGAGGTGGTTGCGGAGGTTCTGCACCACTTGTTGTGTGCGTGGGCATGCTGTGATTCCGACCAGTGCCCAAGTCGGTCTCTACCTTGGGAGGAGAGCTTCCAGGGTGAGCTTCTCCAAGGCTACCATGTAGCCCTGCCTGATGAACAGTCTCCTACGGCCTATCAGTGGGTACAAGTCATGGCCGACACCGAAGCCCAGGTCTCCCTTATTCCAGAAAGGCATTGCCTAGGGGTGCCAAAATCCAGACGAACGAAGAAATTCAGTTTGAATGGATTGACGGTAACCTCTATTCTGTTCCTTCGGTCCTTCTGAATGTAAAAATGCCCTTTCTGGACCAGGAGACCAAGGAAACCACATTGTGCCGCCTGGGCGTAGTTGACCAGTTTCATGATGTTTATCAGGTGATATTGGGCTGAGATCTACTTAAGCCGTATCTCCCTGGACGCAGCTCCCACTACCAGATGCCACTGGATCCCTGCAGCATGCCTCATAATCAAACCTCAATTTTAGATTCAGAGGCTAGTGCCTCCGATGTCCCAGACATCCCTTTTATTTGTGAACCTGGTATCATCTCAGCCTCTTACCATCTTACCGCCTACCTCCTCCACTTTGGAAGAAGTAAGCCCACCAGTTAACCCCGGACTTGCTTCTGAGGGTGATTCAACGGAGGTTTCCTTAACCTCCCCACGTCAAATCACTGCCAGAGAGGACTCTTCACCTGTGCCAGAGCACACTGCCAGCCTTGGTGACTCCACAGATTCGCAACCTGTGGGGGCATCTCGGTCCTATAACCGTTGCACCCCTCCAAAGCCATTATCCGCCAAGCCACGTCAGAGCCTACGACGACTCTGGCGCTCAAATCTCCCTAATACGGGAAGATCGAATCCCCCGAGGGGCAAACGTCGATAGACGTCAACTGATAACCATTGAAGGCATCAATCATATCAAGCTGATCCTTACGACCGTCCAATTGAGGGTCACCAGACCTAGTTTCTCCAAAGTTTGTACCCTTGCAGTTGCAAGCTACATTCCAGGAGGTTACGACCTCCTCCTAGGGCAAGACATGAAGTCTCCCTCGCATTCCAAAAAGCCTAGGGGTCCTAACCCCACGTGCAAATCACTCCAAAGCAAGGAGTCATCGAAATTCTACTTCCCCCACGAAGTACGTCCCACAACAGTCTCCCCCGTTACCAAGGAGGGAGATTGATCATTCACAGTTCCGTTGCAAAACCTGCAACGTAATAGGGCACTCTACTAATTGGCCTAGGTGCCCTAGCCGATTACCAGCAGCGGACACTGACCATATTCCACAAGGCTTAGCCTTCCACAAGAGACAGGAGCCTCTGTCTCCCATTTCCAAGGGCACGCTGAGAGGTATTGCACCTCCGGTACCCGCCACAGGTCCAGTCGACCTCAACTCTCTGCCAGTGCCACTTGGCAGCACTGGGCAGTGCCAAGCTCCGTCCAGCCTGGACGTAGAGCCATCACCGAACTTGACTTCTGCCCCTGGCCCCTAGCTAGTGCCGGCGCCTACCTACCCAAGGATCCTCCTACAGGAGATCCTCCAACAGGCATGGAGCTTACCGCAGCCCATGGCCAATCCAAGGTCCATGAGTCTTCTTCACCCTCACCACTGTCGCCCGAGGATGAACCTCCGGCAGACCTAACCTTCATACCTCCTCTGGAAAACCAGGAACTGCCCGACCAGGAGTCAGCCTGGAGTTTTCCCTTACGACGGCTGTCGCAGTAGTCGGAGTGAGGGCCTCCCTGCAGTAGTTTCCACCTCTACGACGGTTGCTGCAGATACCGAAGTAGGGTGTTCTCCTGAAATCCCTCAGGCTACCACTGCCTCTGCTCCTGCCGGCGTTTCTGGCCTTACCCCAGAGCCGGTGCCGCCGTCTACTCCAAGGACTGGTATAGCCAGGTCCTGGAGGAATAAGAAGAAGAAGAAGAAGGGACGTAGCAAATCATTAACACACTAACCAAAGAGCCACATGCTCTCCTTGACACCTGTGCCCGAGGTACAGTGTCGCATTCAATTGCAGAGTGATCCTGGCACCTACCCAGAGAAGGTAGCCAGCCTGATCTCTGCCAGTAGAACTAACCCTCTAACCCCTAGAAATGGTGATACTAACCCTCACTTAAATATAATTACCTCATTACATTTCCATCCTGGTAATGCACTAACCACTCATCATCCCCACGCATCATTACCTCTCATCATGTATTTTAACAATTCCGTCGCTGAACTACTGCTGTGCGTACCACACTCTGGAATGATTGCGTCTTCATTTAACTATAATGAGTAGGTTAGGCTAATGATTAGTACCAGGGCATTAGGTAGTAGCAAGTAGAACTTTCAAGTAACCTTATCTAGGGGTAGAGTAGACTGCCGTCACAGACAACCCAGTAGTTATTACTTAGGCTAGACTACATTACTACATTAAGTTAGTACACTTAGCATCTCCGCCTATAAGTTAGGTAGGCCACTGTAGTTAGCTGTATCGCCGCTCTAAAAACTTCAAGTTAGAGTAGGAGAACTGGGTAGTCGAGACGATCAACTTATTTAAGCCAAGACCTTCACGCCCGAAAGGGAGTGCATGCCTTCTTAACAGGGGGAGCTGTGATGTTTATAGATCGTTCCGTCTACCCAGATATAAATTAATTAATTGGATTTGGAAAATGGCAGCCATTTCCTCCAAATATCAGCTGATTTTTAGTAAACGCGGGAAACCCAAAGCCGCCAGCCAGAGATAGGGGGTTCCCCAGTTGGGGGAAAGGAGTCTTTTGTCAGCTTTAGGGACGTATCTCAAAAGGGAAGGATGTAGGCAGATTGGTACTTCTTAGACCTATTTCTTAAGCTCCTTTTCCTGTGACCCCTCTGCTGGCTTTATGCTCTGTTTCCAGGATTTGCCTTGCTCGTGGGGGGTTAAGCTGAATCCCAACACCCAAGCAAACCGCCTGCATTCTGCCCCAGTCGTCTCCAGACGTGACCTTCGGACGGATGTCCGACCACCTGCCTTCCATTTAGGCCTATCCACGGCGTACTGGCGCGCCGAGCCCCAGACCTAAGACAAAGCCAGGCGCCACATTTTCTACAAAGGTCCACACTGAACATTGCATCCAGGTACGTCTTGTGGAACAGCATATTGCCAGTCTCTCCCATCCTATTATCATTTTGATCCTCATTCTCCCAATTCAATTTCCAACCCAAAAGGAACTCATCCTTTTGTTCCCTCTCACTGCCTCATGGCCGCATGCTTCCCCTTGTGTGATCGTCCCAGACCAATGAAGTCATTGGGCATAATACCTCAGTGAAACATTAAAAGTTCCTTCTCCCACCGTGTTAGAGAATTAATTAATCAAAACAAGAAGTATTTTTTTTTCCTTTTATCTCGTCTAATACTGGAGATTCTTTTCCAGAGTTCCTTGAGCCACGTGTCATGTCTCTCTGCCCGCAAGTGTTGCATTACCAAGTTTATGAAACCAGCTTGAATTAATCCATTTTGAGCCAGCTATTATCCATTTGTGAGAGATATATAAGTCCCAACATGTGGACGCTGCATTTACCTTTTCTCCAGGCCAGCAAGGGCCTTTTTTGTAAATAAATAGCTGCAAAGTAACGAGCTGAGTTTTCTGCGACCTTTCCCTCTAAAGAAATTATCACTAATTATCAGTTTTTACTGTAAGTTCGATTAATTCCTTCTGTCCTCCCTCAATTATTTCCGTTTACGTATATAGCCTCTCTCAAGGCCGGCTTAATACGTAACAATATATATATATATATATATATATATATATATATATATATATATATATATATATATATATATATATATATATATATATATATATATATATGTCTGTGTGTGTGTGTGTGTGTGTGTGTGTTTGTGCGTGTGTATGTAACCCCTTGATCTAAACCAATGAATGCATCCTTCTAGCGATCGTTCTCTGCCTTTTCATCATAAGATTTCTGATCTGTTTCAAGACAATTCAAGGTTTGCGATTTTCTCTCAACATTTATTCTCTTAATAATATTTATAATTTCTTCCAGTGTCATTAACATTTCTCCCTCAATGCTGAAAATCTCCCTATCAGAAATAGAGCAAAATAAATAGATTGATAAATAAAAGGGGAAAAAACTATAAGAGGTCAGTCAGGGAGACCGGTGTCTGAGTATTTACTTTTTAAGTGACTTATTACTGAATTAGATCTCTTCAGCGTTATCGACCTCAATAAAATCATAAAAAAAACGAAAGCGATCCCTTTCATCGGGAACCCACCCCTTTAACGTAACTGATTACATCGCGACAGTTATTCCACTTGTAATTTACATGTCAAATGATCCAGAAGGGTTTCAGAATGACCCTCGGCGAATCCCAATTAGAATCTTCAAATATGTCAACAATATTTCATTCTTTCTTTTGTTTAGTCATTTAATGACGCACTTCTCGTTTCTTTATGATTATTGGTTACAAGGAATTGGAGTTCTTTTTCTTAACTTTTTTTTGTGGACAATGGCTAATGACAGTTATTCAAATCCATTGCAACACATCAATCATTATTATTAAGAATGTTTCAGAAAATTAGTCCCAATAATGAAAGGCTTTCCTGTACGGAAGATGCTATCCGACGCTTAAATATAAAATAATACCAAAAATCCTTGCGATTGCATTTATTATTCCTTTTAGCTGCATCTGCGGCTCTAGCTTCTTCTTTAATTCCCAGATCTTCTGGAATAAAATTGTCTAGAGAAATTGAGAGAAGGCACCTAAAATATATATAAAATTCAGACGAATAATTTTTCCCTTAATAATGAAGCCATTGGGACAGCAGATTATGACGTCTGTGGAAACATTTAGTCGGGAAACGAAATACTATATGAAAGTGGATTTTTTAACGAATGCTGATTGCATATGTTCCATTACCTCTAAAAAATAAATAAATAAAGTCACATGGCAGGGGTACTTCTGTTGAAATTATAATATTAAACGTTCAACTTATAGTGGTGAGAATCTTTGTTTGTTAAGCATTTAAGTTTGTTGTTGAATGCACTGAAAAAAACATTTACCCCCTTGTTTGGAAGATATTTGTGTGGAGAAATTTCTTTATGATATGCTGGTAATGGAAAGCTGCTAAGGAAAGTATTTATTTCGCAAAGTATTTGTTTCACACAGCTACGAGCCGAGAGCAAAAGGCTTGCTTCCAATTATTAATATGGCCACGGATATTGGTACTGGAGAAGAATCTTATGCCGATGTGGGATTAGATGAACGACGGCTAAACCTCTCCTTCGTCCTTCCTTAGACTCCCTGAAACCGCCATCTACAGCACCTCAGGACCGTTAGACGTTCGAAAATCCAACAGATGTTCCGGTAGATGAGTGAATGGGAGTTTCTCCGTGGATTTATTTAATTTTGGGCTCCAGCCTCGGTTTACCTTTAGATCGGGATTCAAGATTTTAAAAAATCAACATTTTCGTTTGTTGTTATTTGCACGTGATTACTAGGAAGCTATTTAAGAGGTTCAGGCAGGATGGAATAACTGGAGGTCTGCATCAGGGGTCCTCTGTGACAAGAAGGTCCCTCTGAAATTGAAGGGAAAGTTTCATAGGACGGTGGTCAGACCAGCAATGTTATATGGAACAGAAACAGCAAGTATGAGAGGAAAACAGAGGAGAAGAAGATGGATGCAGCAGAAATAAGAATGTTGAGATGGATGTCGGGAGTAACAAGGGAAGATAGGATTAGAAATGAGTATATAGGAGGATCGACAAAGGTAGTTGAAATATCGAAGAAAATACAAGAGGGAAGGCTTCGATGGTATGGACACCTTTTACGAAGGGAGGAACGTCATGTTGGAAGACATACGATGGAAATGGATGTGCGAGGTAGAAGGAAGAAGGGAAGACCAAGAAAGAGATGGCGTGATTGTGTAGGGGAAGATATGTTATTAAAAGGTATAAATGAGAACGAGGCACAGGACAGAAATCGATGGAGACGACTCATTCACAATGGCGACCCCATATAAAAATATGTTTAAGCTAGGAAGAGAAGAAGAAGAAGAAGAAGAAAAAAGAGTTTTCAGGAATAACAAGACTATAAATGAGCCTAAAATTATTTTATTCGCCTTTTATGGTGCTTTTGGAGTATACGGAGCATTAGCATAAAGCTCTTCATCTCGAAAAAGGTTTCATTGTTGAAAAGAATCAATAGAATAATCTAGCAAACTGGTTTGGGGAGTAAACTGTTTTTCCTTACTTCCA
>NC_061097.1:9959155-9981655 GCF_015104395.2 Macrobrachium nipponense | reverse complement strand
TAGGCATTTGGATGCTTGGTCCATGAATTGCCAATATGTGAAATTCTAATTTCAGTGCTACACTGAAATTAGATCAGGCAGTAAAATGCTATGAAACGAGTATTTCAATGGTGATTTGAAATATAAGCTAGTGTACACCACCCGCATGTCTGAAAATAAAATTGGATTACTGTAAACACTTCACGAATCCGGGAAAAGTATTATCCATCCGTATAATTTCCAAAAAACTTTTATTGACAAATATACATGGATATTTTGGCACAAACGCTATCGTCTACCCAAACATTCAGCCTTATATACAACAATTAAATTTCAACATCGTTATTGTACATCAATATACAAAATATATATTACAGAATTATATGTTCACGTGTGCCATTAGAACAACAAACAACACAAGTTTTCCTCGGTTAAGACAAGGATTACATAAGACATTGTCTGTTGGGGAGAGAATTTATGACGTCAGAGGTGTGTAACATCTTTTGAGCAGTCCTTGGTCTTCTTGTTCAAGGGAAGCGATGAGGTCTGTATTGACTGAGTCGCGGGGGATCTGTTAAGACCTCGTCGTTTTATTTGAAGGTTTCAATTCGATTTCAACACCGAATATTCCAGACAGAGAAACAAACAGACACGTAAAATCACCATGCATTATTTCTAAGTATTTCGTAAACATCCCCAAAAGAGGATATAATCACAGAGGATGCATTCCCCAAATGGAAATGAAAAGTTGATATAAAACACTGAGTTATTTTATTTCATCGACCTATAATGTTACTTTGAATAAAAAAATAAGACACAATCAGTATTATATGGGTTTTCTCTTTTCTCCGACCAAGGTCACTGACTTCACCAGAGCCCTCTGCTGAAGGAATGCACGACGGCCCAGTATGAGGAGGTCAAAGATAACGATAAGTAGACGGAAAGGATAAGGATTGGCGAGGATGTAAGGGCAAGGTCCTTCGAGTAGTAGTAGTAGTTGGAGGAGGAGGAGGAGGAGGAGGAGGAAAGCAGAACTAACCTTCTCCTCGTCCCCTCCCCCATCGTCTTGGCCTTCGTGGAGTGCCGCATGTTTTTCCCCTGCAGATGAAATGGCGGAAATATTAGTAGAGAAATGTAGACTTCAACCTGTCGTTAAGGAAGACATTCAAACAAAATGACACGTATGAAATTCCATCACTGCAAATGTTTTTCAATTATAATCGATTTAAAAACAAATTACTGAATAAGTTTGTGAAATTTATACATTGGTTATTATGTGCACAAAGTTCTATTGAAGACTTTGATTTAAATTTGAGCTTCTTTCAATCTGCATAAACTTAGCTAACTCAAAGTCTCTAGTTTCTACTTTATATTTTTTCCACAACTTTTGAGCTAATTGGGATTGCCATACATCCTGTATTCACACCTCACCTCACTCATAAAAAGGGCTGGAAACTCATATCAACAGCCTCTAAATTTTCTCTTACATTCGAACTCAACAGTCGAAGCCAACCTTTCATACTTTACCTATTGTGGCATTCATCTCTTCTTTTACTGTCATTATTTGTTAAAATTATCTTTACATACTATAAAAACCAAACGATTTCGTTTTTACATCATTCTTGATAATATTCTTTCTTTCCATTTTCTGAGCTTCACTTACCATTACAACATTACTATAGTAGTACTACATTTTCACTTCACCTCTGTACTCTAACAAACACTTTTAAGCTCTCTCGCCTGTCTGTGATAGTTTCCCCGTATTAATAGTCAACACTCATGGCATCTGTATCACACGCTTCATAAATCATTTCCAGTAGTTTTTAACCAGACACATTTAATCTTGTCTTATATTTTTTTTTCTTTTACCCGGCTTCTCTTGTCACTATAGTCATGAAAGTATTAAACAACAATGAATACATGATACTTATTACTCTTGAGCTTGAAACATGTTTTTACGCCACACTATTCTCCGTCCCATCTATATATTCCGAGACTTTTTCTCTCCTATAACTGTAAGTAAAACATTTTTCCATCCTGCTTTAAATCCCTTATTTCCTTCTAAAATCACGCACCTCTTATGCTTTGGTTCTTTGTGACATGCCAAAAAGGAGACCCTCCTACTGAATGAACCATAGATCCCAGATTTTAAATTTGCATATTCCGATAAATTCCTTAGTAATAATCTTCTTCACGTTATATGCTATCTTTCCCCTTGCCTCCCCTCCCCCTCGCCATTTTTTTCCTTTTTTTTTTTTTACTAGTCGACTATTACTTCAAACACAAATCACGTCATATAGTTACAGCTGACAGGATTTCATAAAACTCCTAGAGCTGGCATTATACCTTCATCTTTTGTTTCGAAGGGCAGCCCTTTCTCATAGCTTAAATTATGAAACCTATTGAATAATCTTATTTTATCCAGACATGATCCATTACCTTGCCAAAAATTAATTCCAAGCTTCTTTTGATTTCTGCTCTCATGGCGCTAGTCAGACTCATTTCACACAAAGGTTTCCTCTATTAATTGACTTTAATACTTGAAAAGAACCAACAAAAAATATATCGATTCTCCTTCAGGATATATTTCTCAACAAGAGAAGGTCATTTATATATTTATTTTTCTCGCAGTCTAACAGGCTTCACTCTTCCTTTTGTAAGGACCTGTATTTTCCTTAAACTGCTCCGATTTTTATCTTTTGCTCTTAAAGGCGAAATATGAGAGATGGCAGAGGGGAAGTTGTTAACTATACTCGTCTCTAAGATATCCACTTGGCCATTTTGCTTTCTCTCTCTCTCTCTCTCTCTCTCTCTCTCTCTCTCTCTCTCTCTCTCTGCAGTAACAATGTTACGCTGTTATGTTTATTAATGACTCTCTATTTTGACGTTAGTTGATATTTAGATTACCTGCGCTGTTTACCTGATTTCGGTTATTTATGCACAATCTCTGCTTATTCAGTGTACCCTACTCACAAATGGAAATCACACTTTTTAAAATACATTCAAGTCGGATTTTAAAGTCAAACCTGCAAGTATATATAATATATATATATATATATATATATATATATATATATATATAATATTATATATATGTGTGTGTGTGTGTGTGTGTGTGTGTGTGTGTGTGTGTGTGTGTGTGCGCGTTCAGTTGGGCGCACTTTTTCATTTGTGAGTTTGGTACACTGAATAAGCGGAGATTGTGCACAAATAACAGAAATCAAGTAAACAACGCAGGTAATGTAAATATCAACTAACTTCGAGAGAGAGAGAGAGAGAGAGAGAGAGAGAGGAGAGGACGATGAAGACTGAGAGAGAATGAAGAGAGACGAGTTGAGTTGAGTTGAATATAGAATTTAGGCCAAACGCCAAGCACTGGGACCTATGAGGTCATTCAACGCTGAAATGGAAATTGACAGTAAAAGGTTCGAAAGGCGTAACAGGAGGAAAATCGCAGTTGCACTATGAATCAAGTGTTAGGAGAGGGTGGAAAGTAAGATGAAGAAAGAGAATATGGAAGGAGGTACAGTAAAAGGAACGAAAGTTGTTGCAGCTAGGGACCGAAGGCACGCTGCAAAAAACCTTAGGCAATGCCTACAGTGCACCGCATGACGGCACTACCTCCCACGGGGAGAGAGAGAGAGAGAGAGAGCAAAATGGGCAAGTGGATATCTGAGAGACGGGTATACTAGCTACAACTCCCCCTCTGCCATCTCTCATATTTCGTTTTAACAAGCGAAAGATAGAAATCGGAGCGGTATAAGGAAAATCCAGGTCGTTACAAAAGGAAGAGTGAAGCCTGTTAGACTGCGTGAAAAATAAATATATAAATGAATCGGTGTTTTCTTGCCGATTCTTTTCAAGCATTAAAGTCGATTAATGAAGAAAAGCTTTCTGTGTGAATGAAGTCTAACTAGCGTCATGAGAGTAGAAATCAAAAGAAGCTTGGAATTAAGTTTGGCAAGGTAATGGATCATGTCTGTATAAAATAGGAATTATTCAATGGGTTTGACAATTTCAGCTATGAGAAAGGGCTGCCCTTCGAAACAAAATATTAAAGTATAATGACAGCTCTAGGAATTTTATGAAATTATGTCAGCTGTAACTATATGATGCGATTTGTGTTTGAAGTAATAATCGACTTAAAAAAAAAATAAGGGAAGATAGGATATAACGTGAAGAATGATTATTATTAAGGAATTCATCGGAATTTCATTTTATCTATCTATCTATCGATCTATCTATCTCTCTATCTATCTATATATATATATATTATATATATATATATATATATATATAATATATATATATATATATATATACATATATATAGAATATATATATATATATATTTATATATATACCTATCACATCACCGTGATTCTTGTAAATTATTGGAGCTACAAATAAATGTTCTTTAATATCTGATTCGCTTTACTTCGGAATTAATATATTTTCATGCATGTACACCGAAGGGGAATTTTTTAGTTGATAACAATTTCGTCCTCTTGTGGGTTCGAACCAGCGCCCAGTGGACAGAAAAGAAATCAGGATTTCAGTGACATTATTCGATTCTGATATATATATATATATAATATATATATATCTAGTATATATATATATATACATATATATATATTCACGTATTGTACTGTCGGCCAAAAAACTCGTGGCAGAGTTTCATAATTTTCGTTCACCTGCCTGACGCACGATTCATGCCTTATTTATCTATTTTCTTTTCAATAATGGAAGAAATCATGTGTAATGACGTTAAAAACAGTCACTGATATCTTTTAGAACATTATGTTATGTTATTGTGTAAAACTATTTTCCATATAGCAAAATTGACGTGAACGAAACGAAGTGATAAAAAACGTCATATCACAACCATAGATATACATTAACAAATAGATAGGACACACCTATCACTAGTAGTATCGCATAAACATAGTCCTTAAATTATCATTTCAATATTAAGTTCAAGGTAGTTGAATATTCCATTTGTTAAATTTTACAGAAAACATTGGAATCTCACAAAATGCTATCAAATTTAAAAACAAAAAGAAAAAAATTAACAGCGTGAACCAGGCGACCTCACTCTATTGCTTTTGATATCATGTGCACGGGAATCTAATGTCAACGTGTCATTTATCGGTCTAAGAAACATCCCTCGATGAGCGAGAGAATTATTGCACTGCATTCGGTGCAAGTTCCTGTTGGAGAGATATCAAGAAAGCTTAATAAACCAGAAAGAACCATACATAGATGAATAAAATTGTTTAAAGAACGGCAAAATTTAGAACATGGGCCTAGAGGTGGAACACCTCGAAGCACCACATGAGAGCAAGACAATACAGTAGTGTAAATGTTGCTGAGCAGCATTCATTTGTGAACTTTGAATTCTAGTGCCTCGTCACGACATTGCTTATGACTGGTGTCTGATGAAAACTTTAGATGGAGGAAGAGATTTTTAAATCTATACCTTGAAGTCTTTGGTAGTTGTCTAATGAATAAGTCTAAATGGAATAAGCAAAAAAACTTATCTTTGATGGATGAGATTCAGTTAGGCTTACTCTTTTAGTTTTGTTTTTTATCGGTGGTCAGTGAATACCACGGATAGGGAGGGAAACGGTTTCAATGCTGCATGCATTTTTGTTCTTCAAAACCTAAAGAATACATTTTATTGGGAGATACTTTATTAACATCGGCCTAATCGTTCCATCACTCCTATACGCCACCTCCGCTCTCTTCTACATCTCAGGCGACTAGATCCGACTTCTCACTACGAACTACTCGTGAAAGCACCACTAATGATAACGGTTATTTTAAAATTCCCAGCACCGACAACGGACACCTTAAAATGCATGTTTTATAAATTATTTCTGTTCAAAGAAACTTGTATCTTTCATTCCACAAAAATGTGCATACACTCGTGTTACACCCTGTAGCCGTCAAAGAGCAACCCTTGATTAAAGCAGTAGGTTTTTCTTGAAAGAAAAAAAAAAAAAACATATGAAATAGACTTAAACGAGAACGTCACCTTTCATATTTCTTATCCTTTCAGCTACTTATAATATGCTTATTGTAGTAGGTCTAGTAGCTATACATGTGAAACCAATTTGAATTAATTTCTATTTAGAAGAAATGAATAGCTACAAAAAAATCAACCTAAGAAAGCTTTAAGGAAAGTAAGCCTTTCTTAATGTATTCGTCAGTTTTGACTCCCACAGCTTTCCAAGGTGTCTAAATGAAACAGGATGATATGCAAGGAATTCGATAAAAAATAAGACTGAATTATATTCGTTTGATTTTTATGATTGGTTTTTGACTTTGAATAGCTAGGTCCGAGTTAATTATGTTAAGCAATTATGAAAAGGACAAGAAGAAAGGCGAACATGGCTAATAAAACAAGAATAACGGGAATAGTCAAATCAAGCAGAATTATATATAATATATATATATATATATATATATATATATTATATATATATATATATATATTGTCGATTTAAATATTCATTAATATTACGTATCCGAGAGAGTATACTGCTGAAAATAGACCTAGGCAAATCATGTGGGAAAAACAGAAGTCCAATTTAGGCCCACTGAATTATTTATTGTCATGCCAAATTATTTTATTTGATTCCAAAGGGACAAAATTAGTTTAATTAAACATCGTTTTCAAAGAATGTTAACGCCTTGATGTATTATTTATCGGCTGTAGGAGACGAAATGACAACACCCCAGTGCAGTACGATACGTTGAGTCAAGACTCGAGCGGCAGCAAAGCCAACTTCAAATCAAAATCTTCGGTATGCTGTCACGAAGTTAGAGTTGAGAATAAAATTAGAAATCGTGGACCCATCGGTATATATTTTCCTTACTTTGCAAAATAATTATCTTTAATACATTGAATAAGTCTACTCAGTTCTAATGTAATTTATTTCAAGTATAGCACCTTTGAAAGGAAATGTTATTTATTGTTAAGTAAATAATCTGGCACCTGCATATGGCAATACTTCCATAAACGAACAATGAATTAAGAAACTACGCCAATTCTTCGTTGGCCGTCTGTACACCAAAAGGGAATTTTTTATGATAAGAATTTCGTCCTCTCGTGGGTTCGAACCAGCGCCCAGTGGACAGAGAAGAAATCAGGACTTCAGTGACGTTATCGATTATATATATATATATATATATATATATATATATATATATATATATATAAAGACCTTTTTTTACCTGCCAAAACATGGAGAGTGACATTAGTGGGTATCGCCTTGTATGGCTCACAGCGATACGTTCCGGCATCATCCCAAGTCACGTTGGCAATAACCAGAGTTGATCCGAACCGATGCTTGATAACTTTCATGGTCGGTTCGACTCATAGTTGATCATGGTGTCGTTGTGGAACCAGAAGATGTAGGTCGGTGGTTCTGTTGCCTGTTTCACCGAACAGTGTAGTCGAAGTCTGTTCCCTGTGTGTACGTGCACCTCGGGGGCACCTTGGATGTCAGCATGCGCCTCTGCATTGGGACAAAATGAGAACGAAAACTTTTTAGGCATCAGACATTTTAGTACTAGAAGTTGTTCTTACTGCTAAGAATGATACAGGTATAGAATACAATATTCTCGTTTTATTTATTTTTGTTTATACTGAGGACTATAATGTTCCTCTGAATGTTTTCCCATTTTTTAAATTATAACTTTAATATCGCTATGTTAAAACTGTAACAGGGTGGGCGGAATGCATGTGCCACTTTATGTAATTACATAGTATGAAATTGATGCACAAAAAATATTTGCCCTCAAAATATCAATTTCGTCATACAAACAACCTCCAATCTCAATTTCTAGAAGCAAAAGGGAGCACATTCCAATACTCATGACATCATTACACATCATCTTGCCTTAACTTTGAAATCTAAACTATCACCGGTTGCATTACCTCAGCCACCACTCTTGATAACACTACCTAAAAAATATTGCTTACTACCTTCATCATTACTGTCCCTTTAACAGCCATCCACAACCTTCACGAAGAGCAAGATAAGTAACCTTATCATCATCTTCACCACTCTTAGTGTGACTGACACCTTAACTGCTATCTACCGCCTTCATCAAGAACATTCCAAGTACTTTACTGGTATCACTAGTTTGAACGTTACCTTAACTATAATCCACAACCTGCATTACAATCACCACAAGAACTTTGTAATCATTGCAACCACACTAACCTTACAGACATCTCTACCACACTAATTGCGACTGTCATCTCAACTGCCATCCATAACCTTCATCCAGAACATTACAACCACCTTATCACAGCAAACAATAACTGTGACTGACACTTCTATTCCCATCCACAACCTTTATCCGGAACGCTGTAAGAAATGACTTTCATCTTAGCCGCCGTCCACAGCCTTCATCAGAAAACAAGTACTTCTCCATTCATCACAACCATACTAACCGTGATTGTCACCCTAAGTGATATCCCATGCCTGCATCAGGAAAACCACAAGAAATATACCTTAATCCTTACCACATTAACTGACTGTCACGTTGACTGTCATCCACAACCTTCATCAGGAACACCATAAGAACCTTACCATCATCATCATCATATTACCGGGCACTGACAGTTCAACTACCACCTAAAGCCTTCAGTAGGGCGCCACCTAGTATACTTACCAACGACATTGAGCGTGAAGAAAAGCGAAGTGGGAGGGTGAGTAGTCAGCTGGCATTCATAGAGACCTGCATCGGATTTTCTCACTTCTCTGACTGACAATTCCCACAACTGCAAAAAGATCTTTTATGGAGTATTTGTTTCTTCGTTTCTATGCACTTATTTGAGTCTCACATCAAATGTGATAACTTTAATTTAGTAGATATAATTTTTCATGGAGATCACTATCAAATTTACTATATACAAGTGTTTCCTGATAATTTTGGGTATGGGTATGGGAATAATACTTTATAGCCCATACCATTAACAATATCTTATACAAAAAAAGTTATTTATATTGAAGATAATAGCACAATGAAATTCTTTACTTAAAAGATCATCAGATCGATATAAATTTTATGGTTTATTTTACGGTAAATTATTTTCTCTGCAAAATGTGTTTTAATGGGATTTTTGGGTCATTCAGAAAATCACTCTCTATATAAACGTAGATGATAACGGCTCCTTGAGAATGGGAACTGATTACTGAACACTGAAATATTTTCAAGTTCGTATTCGTAATCCAAATTACTATATGATTCGCTCTTGGTATTCAAATAACTATTCCGACTTGCTTCGAAATAGGTAGAGCATTTCAAATCACAAGGTATCATGTAGCCTGAAATGAACTGAAACGTCCTAACCTAAACGTAGTCTAAGTTCTATACTACGACACCCAGGTTACTTCACTCTTTCTGAATAACATTCAAGACATTACATTGCGTTGTGTGCATTAATGTGTATATAAATTATTTTAAAACTTACTATTATTATGGATGGCGGATTTGTTATTCCTATTCTGAATTCGCAATCCTCATCCAAAGAACACCACAGGACAAATTCTCCCCATTAGTAGATATGTATATCTTCTAAAGGAATTTCCCCAAATTAACTTTAAGAATACTTCAGTATTTTAGGCTCGGAGATCCCGACGATTCTCGGTGATCGCAGGAAAACGTTTCGTCCGGATGGAATATTAACCATGAATATGACAAGGGTCATTTGTATTACAACCGAACTATCCGGGAGCTGTAACAAGACTAACTTCACTCCGTGAAGTTCACAGTCGCGGCTGACCAACAACAAACGTTTGACTATCTATCGAATTATCGAATAACCGACCACCGATACATAAGCGCTACTACACATATATTTACAATTAAATACATGAGACAGCCAAACACAACGCTTTTCACAACTAATACAAATACAAGACACAATATCTTCCTTTCATTCAGTACGCATTTCCACTTACATAAATTAGGAAAATGTGGAAAAATACATTGCAACTTGTGGCAAAGTACAATCTCTCTTGCCGAAGTTTCGACAGTAATATAAATCATTCATAAAAAAGGAAAAAAAAGAATATAAATAGAGCAGTTTTAACTATTGCAAAGCATTGACTAAATACCAAGAAATTAGTAATGCATATTTTAGTATTTTTCCAAAACAATTAGGAATGAGAGAGTACCAGGGAGTCAGAAAATCTAACTAAAAGATCAAATTTTTCTCACCTTCTGGTGTCTGACGTGGGCCACCGAATACCTGGCTTCAGATGAGTACACTTGTCCCCCTGCAGTCAGCAGGTGATCTTCGTCTTTTTTTAACCATATTACCTGCAATAACAAACGACTCACATATATCTAAGGCAACTGAACAACAAACAGGCTTCCAGGTCAACATAATCTAACGCATATTTCTTCGCCAATCAAGATGCTCATGACAGTTACATCACATTGATGCGTGAATAAAGCTATGGAGGCCGTAATATGATTATTTACTTTTTATCGTTAGAAATTGTAGGTTGATAATATTCTTTTTGTATAAACATGGTTATAGACATAGATATAGATAATATAATGATATAGATAAAGGCAATCCCAGCTTACGATGGGTTCGGCTTACGACGTCCAGAGGTTACGACACTTTTCGCTTATATTCATCAGAAATTATTTCTAGGTTTATGACACATGTTCCAGGGTTATGACTCTTACGACGCCGATCTCACGGAAGATATATGATTCCAAAAATGCAAAATAATCAATATTTGAAGGTTTTATTTTTATGAAAAAGGCAATACCAATGCAGTTTACATAGATTTTAATACACCCAAAACATTAAAATTAATGTTTTCTTAGGATTTTTTACGATTTTCGGCTTGGAGATCTTGCCCCTTGGCCTTAAATGCTAACCTGTGTGGCATTGATCGTAAAACGAAAAGAGCCTGTTCTTGCCACTTCAATTCTTTTAAATAGTTGTGAGAAATGTTCATAACAATATATATATATATATATATATATATATATATATATATATATATATATATATATATATATATATATATATATATATATATATATACAGTATGTGTGTGTGTGCATGATCAATTACAATATGTGTGAGTATATTTCTTCCGTATTGATGACCCTGTTCTTTTATATTTTTCTAGTTTGATAGAGCTTAGTTCACATGAAGTGTTGTACATGAAATATAATTAATGTCATGGGATAATTATGCATAATTTCCTAACTATATATTCTTCTTTGTTTTATAGATGAGACTTCAGTTTTCTCCACAACCTCACCAATCACCAACAACCAAATAAAGGAAGGCTGGGGCAACAACTTTCATCAGACAACCCAGACCTTAGTGCAGCAGATAAGTAGAAAAATACTTCAGTTTGTGATGCAATCGTGACATTTTCTACAGATGCCCACTTTAACACCCTTTTTAAAAAATCTTGGTGTCCACAAAAAATTTCAATATGACTGCCACTTTTCAAGATGGCCGCTAGTTGTGTTGATTTCTGACATTTTGAGTAAATCATTGAAATAAATACACCAATGATTAATTATATAATGTCTTCCTGGGTAGAGGAGTTTATTGAAGGTATCACCAGAACTCCTACTCTTATATTTACCATCGTGATAAAGATGGTTTACAAAATGGCTGCCATGAAACATTTTGCCTGATAACTCTGAAACTAAGAAATATAAGAAAATCTGTTTCTAGCATTTCTATTGGGTTATTATCAATATTACATCTTGGAAAGGGTTGCCTTAATGCTACTGAAAAGTATACATGAAGGAAGCATGGGGAAAGATATTTGTGAAGGAGTCAGGTACAGGATTTATCCTCTCTGCCCTAAACTGTACTAGCTGCCATTTTTTTTACCCCAGTTGTCTTTGGAAGGGTGCTTGGATACCAAAATTTTGTTGCAGATCACATGAAAAGAGGTAGTACCTATAGTTGCCAAAGGGTTGTGATCGATGTCGTCCATGACCTCAGTGGTAAACAACCCCTCTCTCAAGACAGGTGGACAGACTACACCCTCTTCCATATACTTGATGATAGTAGCATCCTCCAGTCGCCTGATATCTCCAGCATCCTGTCATAGAAAATACTCATGCCATGATTATGAAGCATTTATTCCAGGTTTCTCTGTATGGTTTTGGCATAGATAGCCATGGCCATGAACACTGGAAAAGGAACTTCCTTATCCTTTGAGTGTCGCTGTACACTTGCTTCTGTTTTGAGAAGCAGTCGTACTGCAGGAGCTGATCAATGGCCAGGTCTGACTTTTGATGAGCCAAACCTTAGCTGTGACTTTATGTCTGCTCTAGTATGTTTGATCATACTAGTGAACTGGAGCAGACTTTGAGTTATGACATCATTGATGCATCCTCCACCAAAGGTGCCGTCAAACCTGGACCGATGATATTGAATATGGATCTTCTGTATCTTTGCTGCTATAGCAGTCACAAGTGTATCTAAGTAGAAAGATGCCTGAGTTGAAATAGGGCTAAAGCTACATCTTCTTCCATTCTTGTGTGCTTCTAATTCAGGGATTTCTCCTAACAATTTGTACTTTAATCTTGTATTTACAGTAGGTGGGGCAATGCCCAATTGTTCCATGTGCTGTTGGTATTATTGGGATATGTCTGCTAGAGGACATTGTTCTTTCTGAAGATTTCTAATATAGGACCTCTCTCTATTGTTAAGACCAGTGAGACATACAAGATGGCATTTCAGCTCTTGTGCAATTGTATCACCTGCGCCTAGTTTTGCCAATAATTTACCTTTATTAAGTGTGTGAGCTCAGTCATGTAGTCTCCTGCTAAGATTCATGGTCATCATTTATCGAAGTTCTGATAGAGGTGCCACATTTTCACCAAAACTGAAGTGTTGTAGTGAAAAAAAATATTTTATCGGCTGTGCTATCCCCTAAACATGAATCTACGGAATATTTATGTTGTGGGAACACTTTGTAAGGATTCCGGAAAAGACGATTGAGGTGTGATGGACAATTAATGGGAACCACTTGAAAGTTTCAGAATTCTATTATCAAACTTATGTTTTGTTTTATCATCACTTTACTCCTCTTCTATATTTATTTCTCTCGTCATATTTTAAGTCCTTTTTTATTTCTGTTTACATTCAATTCCTGTATATTTTATGTTATTACTGAAAAAAAGTATAGAAGAAATAAAAATTTTAACTAGGGGAAACTAAATGAGAAAAAAAGTTCAAATAATTCTTAATCACCGATACCAACAGATCATAAAGTTTAAATTCAAACTGTTTAAATAAAACTTTCACCCATCAAGTCGTCAGTTAACGTTGATGGTCATTTGGTTATTTAACTATCCTTTGAATATGGGTGATATATAAATTTACTAACGTTTCCTTTCGCGTAGCTTTGCTATTTGACCTTTTTATTTGTAATGGCCAGATAAACTCCATTATTTTTAAAGCTGCTGGCATTCTGATCTTAGTGCGAAGCAAAGCTGTTTTATTTAAAATGTCCTTATTCCAAGGTATGTAACAGAAGATTCTTCTTTTTACCTTATAGTCTGTCAATTACAGCAAATATATTCCTACTGGAAAACAATAGAAAATAAAATGAACAAGAAAGAAAGTAAAAATGTCTCCAATACAATTTCATAAACAATACAAACGTTATTATTCCTTTCATGCTAAACAACAGAACTCAGAACACAATAAGCAACAAAATCCTAAAATAATCTGCTTTGAATTTGATAGAAACGACAAATTAGGTCAAACAAGAAAACTCAGATCCTTTTATTCATCCACTGAACAAATAGCTTTAATATCTATCTTTTAATAACGATATATATATATATATATATATATATATATATATATATATTATATATATATATATATATATATATATATAATAGAAAATAGACATAACACTTAATTTGTTACAAAAGTCGAGTGTGACATTTAGAATATAATTTAATAGTTTGAGACTGTACCATTACCAAATCGAGCTAGTGAGAACAGGTTCCAGAAAGAATTCCCATATAAATCCTGTTAGGATTACTCCAGTTACTTTGAGAGAGAGAGAGAGAGAGAGAGAGAGAAGAGAGAGAGAGAGAGAGAGAGAGAGAGAGATCGACGGAGTAAATGAAGAATTAGTGCGTATCTTTTAATAACTGCCATTTGTGCTGCTTAATATGCCTAATTTCAGACAGGAGAATTATTAAAGCTTCATCTGATAATAGTTCGATACAAAAACTAAATTATAAAACGAGTCGCCCCCGTATGGATGAAGTGCCGACAGTGCACCTCCTGCGGTGCAGGCATTATTTAAGGTTCTTTGCAGCATGCCGTCGGTCCCTAGCTGCAACCCCTTTCCTTCCTTTTGCTGTATCTCCTTTCATATTCTCCTTCTTCCATCGTACTTTCCATCCTTTCCTAACAATTTATTCATAGTGCAACTGCGAAGTTTTCCTCCTGTTACACGTTTCAAAACTTTTACTCTCAATTTCCGTTTCAGCGCTCAATGACCTTATAGGTCCCAGTGCTTGGCCTTTGGCCTGAATTCTATATTCAATTTAATTCAATTCGATTCAACAAAACGAGTCGCTTAGCCTCATCGAAAGCACGATACTGGATTCTGACGACCATAAAGTATGAATTTCCAGATAACGTCCATTTATTAGAATATATGTATGGAATAAAGAAATAATATGAATTACATAGAAAACTCTCATGATATCATTAGAATATACATATCTTATGCTACAAATATTAACTGATAGAGATAAAAGTGAAACACTGCTTGATTTATCCATTTGAAACTGAACAATATTATGGCACTGGAAGAAATGGGAAAAATTGTTTGATGAAGTGGAAAATGCAATATATGCTAGGTATAAAGAATGAAGGAGAGATGAAATATTTATATGGTTAATCTAATAAAGGTAGTCGTAAGATGCAAAAAACATTATCACATGGTCAGGGGAAACGTCTGCCATTTTTCCTGTCTCCTAAGGTAAGGGGAATAATGGTATTGTGTGGAATATTTATTCTTTCCCTCTTCTTTTATGTTTCTCTCTTTTATTTTCAGTTGTTCTTTTTTTTCTAGTATATATTTTGTTTTATCAGTTTCTTCTCTTCATTTCTCTATGTTCATTTTATATTTCAGTATATACTTATTTTGCTTTACCAATTTCTTCCCATTTTTATCGGAGATTTTAGATTTTCTATAACAAGTCTGCTGCATGTATGAAGCTGAAGCTTCGAATTCAACAGCTTCCAAACTTCTACGACATCATCGAAGATGTGATTATTCAGGTGCCTTTTACATAGATATACCCTGAGGTCGACTGTTACCACAATGTTTATATTCTACGTATATTTTTGGCTCAATTTCTCAGTCAGAAACTGTTGTTCCTGTATTTGAAATTGTGTAAGTGTAAAAAACGAAAAAAGCGTAGTAACAACAGAAAGTTGTCTGGGTATTAATTGATCTATTTCTTAGGTCATCCTCATCAATCGCAAAGATGATGTCTTCAATTTTGTCGAACATGGGATAGCTTCCCTCTTCTTGGCGTCCAGGTTTAGTCTTTCATTTCTTTATTTTTAACACAAAAGTTAGTTAATAGTATTATTTTGTTTCTAATCCCCTGTAACTCCTTAGAAAAATTTTATTTTTGAATGGCAAAGCCTAAGTTAAAAACTATTAATATCTTTAGTGTTTATATACTTTTAAAAAGGTGAAAACTAAATATGATAGTATAATATTCAAATTTGTAGATAACTAAAAGCAATAACCCTTTACAGTGTCATACAGACTGGGAGCCTATTAATCTACAACAGTGTCTGATTCTAGCTGCTTAAAGTATTCTTGGAAATTAATTAGAACAAGGCGAGATCCGACATCCAGCTTACTATGGTAAAAGAGCGTGTTGTTTCACCAACAAAAATAAAAATTAATATGCTATATTTGATTAGAAATAATTGTTCTGTACTTTGCTGTTTAACTTCCACATTATATATTTCTTACATTATCATTCTAATAAATAAATCATAATTATCCTATCCTGAAATTCCTGTATCTTTAAGTCAATGCAAAAGTATCGTCTTTAAAGTATCCTGACCATATAATTGAGAAAGCAATTCACAAAGTAAATGTAATTTTCTACCGACCCCCTCAAGACAAGACCAGAGATACACCCGACAATAAAATAAAAATTCCACACCTGGACACGATTAAGAAGGGGACACAGGGGTTTCTGAAATCCCATGCCAGGTCTGTGACCAATCTTACATTGGATTTACAGGAAAATCCCTTCCCTAGAGATTAATACAACACAAACGGGCAGGTAGGTATCGACAACAGAACTCAGCTATTTTCAACCATATAAATGAACATAACCATAGAATAAACTGGAGTTTGTCACGTATAATTTATAGCAGCAACTGCCGGTACAAGAGTCAAATGATGGAATCGGCCTTAATTAAAGAGAGGCAGATAATGAACATCTCAAAAGGAGCATGGAATTCAGATTTGATCAACAAGATTTTCATTCAACCAACACTTAAGAAGATTGAAGGAAGATTATCAGTGGGAGTGACCTAAATTGGCTTACCTGTGGATAGATCTCTTGGTATAAGTACCACCTTTTCTGTAAACTTTTCTCATTCATCTACCTGAAGAGGGAGACAGCAGTCTCTGAAATATAGTATTTTCATCTCTATATTTTGGTGTTTTTATGGGCTCCCTTTATTAGATGGAATTCTGTTGTAACAGAAAATTTTTACCAGTCATATATATATATATGTTACAGTGTCGTTAAGGAATTAAGGAAATTATTCCAAAAGGCATTAACTTATAAAGAATTGAGAGAATGGCACGTAAATGGGAAAAGAACGGATAATGATTTTTTTTAGAGAAGGATCACGTTACTCGACCCCAAACGACCAGGTCTTTAGCCGTCAGGCATCTGGTTTCCATCTCCCCAAAACTCTATACGCCTCATCTCCGAAGATTAAGTGACTCCTTGGTGCGCCCGACATTTGTGACACTTCGAGCGTCGGAGAATTAATGTAAGGTGGACCTTCTCAAGAGCCTTCTGTTTAATATAACCGAGGGAAATTCAAGGCTTCCTTGTTTCAAAGGTGGATCATGTGAAAATCATGGCTCCACCCCTTCCAAGGATAGGCCTCTAGTCTTGACGAATCAAAGCCATGAGTGCCGGTCATAAGACAGCATAAAAAGGGGTATCAACGAATGACCTATGAGGTTACCAAAGGGATACACCCCCAAGAAGCCAAGGCATCAAGCAGGAGGCGTTTCCTAATTTAAAGTCTACGAATCACTTTAGAAAATTTGACAGGAAGGCGGTTTTGTATAAAGTCTGTGGCCACTCAGACACAAGAAGTCTTTCAGAAGATGCCACACCCAGTCAAAATCCAAAAATCCAAAGGCGGTGCTAAGAAGATATCCTAAAAAAAGGGCCAGACAGAGAGAGAGAGAAGACAGCAGAAGAGAAAGAACAATTGGAGCAGGGGAGAGCAAACTGAGAAGGAGAGTGGAAAGTGGGAGAACAGAGTGAAGAAGAAAGACACAGAGAGAAGCAAGAAAGAAGAATCCAGCGAAGAAGAGTAAGCGCAAAGTGTCGTGTGAAATAGACAGTGACCGTGACAATCAATACTCAGAAAATTTCCCTCGAGCCGATAGACTCGTAATTGCAACAAGTTCCTTTCAAAGAAATAAGTTTTATCAATCCAAGAGCCCAAAAACACAATGGTGGAAAATTTATAAGAACCCCTAGCAAAGAATAAACATATATAAGGACACATCAATTTAATTTCTCCCAAAATTATAACTTTTTATAATTCCAGAGTGAGAACATTCAGCAAAGGTAAGAAAATTTATATACCCCTATTTCCAGCCTCCAATCGGTGCACGTTACCTTAGGGCTGTGCGTAGAGTAAGTACCGTCACACACACACACACACACACACACACACACACACATATATATATATATATATATATATATATATATATATATATATATATATATATACATATATATATATATATAGATATATATATATATATATATATATATATATATATATATATATATATATATATATTTTATAGCCGCAATGCCCTCTTAACTTCTTGAATTCTTTGCTATTTTTTATACGCTTGTCACTTTGTAGTGACAAGCGTATCCAAAAAAGAGCAAAGAATTCAAGAAGTTGAGAGGGCATTGTGGCTATTACAATTGCATATGTATCTGGTAAAATAGTGACCAGTAGATTCTACACACACACACACACACACACACACACACACACACACACATATATATATATATATATGTATATATGTATATATATGTATATATATATATATATATATGTAAGGCCTAGGGATTTTGATTAATAATATATTGTTCGTGCATTCTCTGTGACCTATGGAATGTGGAGAACAGTGCAGAGGTAACGACCTGAGAGTAGCTGATGAATGAGATTCTAGGGGGTGGCGTGAGATAAAAGTGCTTAATTCAGGAAGTCAATGTACGACAGTTTATGAACTCTTCTCAAGTGCCTTTGGGAAACTGTTTGTAGCCAGTAATATGAGGCGTTGTCGAAGTGTGCATTCGTATGTGCGTGTGCGCCTCTTCTATTCATAATGTATCACTAGCCAAGTCTATGGGAAGACTTGCACAGACATTCGGGGGAGGAAGGCGAAGCCATGATGGCAGATGCCAAAGTGTTTTTATTTATCAGTGAGTGATATTCCGGTTGGGAATGGGTAAGTGTTACCTTTACTTTAGCCAAAGGGATGGCTTGTTTGATATCTTGTAAGATGTTCCATTTTATTAACTTTGTCTTTAAACTTGTGTGTGTACTTACCGGGATTGTGTTCTCGTATCTTTGAAACAGAACGGATTCTGGAATACCGGGGGACAGAGTTCCCGGAGGGGTGTGGACTTTTGGGTGACTTGACAATGAGTTGTTTTTAAGTTAGTCTGTAAGACTGGATTACTTAGTTAATTGATTTAGTTATTCTTGTAAATAAACGTTATGTTATGATGCAACTCTCTCATTTTCATTACCTGTTAGAATGGAGAGAAAGAGGTGGAGAGAGAGAGAAGAGAGAGAGAGAGAGAGAGGGTGATTCCTTGGAGAGAGAGAGAGAGAGAGAGAGAGAGAGAGAGAGAGGCTGTGTATGTAATGGGGTGTGGGGGTCTGCCTTCCGTTTCGTGTCCACGCTTACCTTATGAATACTGGGGGTTCTTCCCCCCATGTTAGTATATATATATATATATATATATATATATATATATACTATATATATAATATATATATATATATATATATATATATATATAAATTCCATTGAATGGAATTAACAGAAGACACAGCAGAACGGAAGAAGGCCAAATAATTAAAAACTCATATAAATGCAAGACAGACTGAGTAGTAATGAGTCGCTTAATTTCCTCTGGAACAACTTTCTACATTTTCTAAAATCAAATGGAAGTTTTTGGAAGTGTCAGGCTAAATCTCAAAATCTACTACTATGCACATATCAGCAATAGTTGATTCAGTTGTTTAGGCTTCTTATGCATTGATGAGAAGAGGATTGTGGAGAATGAAAGAATGGTGCGTCTGCAATGGACCTCTACCTAAAAAGGTGGAAAAGGAAGCGGGGGGAGAAATAAGATCTCTCGCAATTAAGAGAAAAAGACCATCGAGAAAGATATACCAGAGAATCGATATGAATAACAGTCAGAATGGTTTCATCTAACTTCATTTACTAATGATCATTTTGCTGATCTTTTATATGAGACTAACTAATGATAAAAATATGATAGGTAATAGCATTTGTTTTTTTTATTGATAGTTTAATGGAATGATGCTACATAAAATGGCAGATGTTACCATTAATTAAACTTGATAATTTTCCTTTGGGTTGATTGAAAGCTAAGAGCAGCGTTCACTGCAGAAATTTTCTTTTCCCGAGTTTGTATAAATGCCATTACTTTACGAAAACATTTGTTACGACCATTTTCCAGATCATATTTTCCTATTGTAATTTAAGAACAGGAGACGTTACCCTTATGTTTCTGTTAACATTTCGAAGAAGTGATCATAGTGTAGGATGTTTGTAGCATACTAAAGAACCGTTACTTATAATTCCCGCCAAAATATGGTGAAGGCAAGCGGCGATATTGAGTTCGCAGGGTAGTCTCGCTGGAGTGAGCATGGCACTAACATTGTAAGGTGTATTGGTGCCCATGATGTTATATTGGTTTACGACAACTATTGCATATTGCTCGTGTTTAAGTATATCCTGCTTACACTTGGTCAACCGTCTAGTTGAGAACGGTTGGAATAAATGGTAATATTGAATGATATTCCCTTAGATTATTCCCGAATCATTACGAATATTAGATTTGGATTTGAATTTGAAATTCCATTGTACCATACTCATAATTACGGTGATCACTAATTTAGGCCACAGAATTTCTTTCTACGTAAAATTGCTCAAACGGACTCCATCTTATCAATATCATTTTTAAATATTCTTACCCTTGAATAGTCTTGCTTTCAGGGTTGGTTGGCATATATCTTAATTTTAAAAGAAATTAACTATACATTCAAACAAGGTCATATGATTCTGGAAGATCTTGACCAATCCTTGTGCACATGAATAAATGTACAGTAATACTAGAATCTGTTTGAGGCAATGAATAAGTAAGGTCAACAATACCAAAATAAAAATTATTCCTATTATTCCTGTTATAGCCTAGAAAAATTTCTCATCCAACTTTGGTTACATCTTTCTTATGTTGAGTCATCAAAATAGTAAGTAGAACCGTAAATTACAATGCTCACTTAATATTTTTGCGACGTTTGTACATACGAGCAATGTTACCAAAACTAACAAAAGTACATTTCGTATATAATGCGAATCATTATGAATCACTCACCGTTTCATCTCCCAGGAAGTGGGTGTAGCACTTGAGTGTTGCTGTGCCTCCCACTTGAGCTGTCACCTGAGTGTTATTCTGCTGCTCAATCGTGATGTAGTCATGATTGATATTTCTGGGACCTATGATGAGCTCCCTTCTCCTGTGCTTGCGGAAGGTCAGGAAATCGTGATGTCGACAGTTAACACCTGTGGAGAGATCATGAGCTTCAGAGTCATTCATACATAATGATGTAAGCCAAGTTATTGCGTCATCTTTGCTTCATTTTATCACCTCTCATTTGTTCCTCTTAATAATCAACTTATTCGAATATAATATTTGCTTAATTTTATCACCGTTTATTTGTTTCTCATAATAATCAAATTATTCGAATAATATACCTCTATTGTAATACATTACTATAATAATACCATGGACTATTATCCCCGCCACCTAACCTCTCCACTTCCCCCCCCCCCCTCTCTCTCTCTCTATCTATCTCAGTGAGTATTTTGAATTGCGGGATCAAAGTAACAGCTGAAAGTTAATATTCAAATATATTGTGTCTTGAGGATATAAACATACATCGCATTTCCGTAAGCACATATTTACACTCGCAAATATCGCTGTGGTATTGACTTCTTTGGTGCAAACTTTTTTCGTATTTCCTTGCTTTTAATATTAATAGCTCTTCAAAGTTCTGGATAGGTAAACAGAGCCGTGGTTTGTTTTCCATTTATCTAAAATTACTACGGATCTTTAAGCCTGTACAGATCTTGGGCTTTTTCCAGCAGAACTATTACGTTGAGATTCAACCTGTCTATGTATATCTATACTTAGCCATCGTCTATAACCGGACCATGGGAGTTGTTTAATATACAGTGGTTAGTAGTTAACATAATATTTACATAATGTGTTATTATATAGTATATGATGTTATAAACACTGGTTTTGTGTTCTATTTCTAGTTTTTATATTCCTTATGAAATTATAGATTTCTTCGGTTGTGATAAATCATTACGTAAATATTATGTTATCTACTAACCACCGTAATGTACTGTAAACTAAGCATTGTAAATTAAAACTTTAGCAACTCCCGTTATCTCCTTATAGCCGCTGGCTTGGTATAAATAGAGAGGGATAATCTTAATTTATTAATTTTGCTTGAAAAAACCTGAGATACAAGGGAAATGGTCCATAAAATTTTACATAAATGCAAAATACATCCAGAACTTTGATGAAGTATTAAAAAAGGAACTAAAGAAATATGAAAAAAGTCAGCATTATAAAAGTCAATGCCTCACAAAGATGATCGCCATCAAAAAAAATTATGAAAAAGGAAAAACTGTCCGATATACAAACACGCACGCATAAACAACATATATATATATATATATATATATATATATATATATATATATATGAATATATATATATATATATATATATATATATATAGTATTAAAAAAGGAACTAAAGAAATATGAAAAAAGTCAGCATTAAAAAAGTCAATGCCTCAAAGATGATCGCCTACAAAAAAAA
>NC_061097.1:9911655-9951655 GCF_015104395.2 Macrobrachium nipponense | reverse complement strand
CTTCTCGCAGATTCCTGTTCGGACTTTGATCCCTCACGGGAGATTCCAGAATTCCCTCGTCGGCAGTTAAAAGTCAGGAGGAAAAGTGGAAACAATATTTGAAGATTCCAGATACCCATGTCATGAATCAGATTGGGAATAGGAATACGTCAGGACTCGGGATAATCCCCTGCCCTATTCTGAAGAAAGTGTTCCCGTGGTCAAGCGGCTAAAGTCCACCGATGCAGGTGGGAACTATAGCAAGAGCGAAAAAGAAGGACCAGCCATTTCTTCCAAAGAAACACCTGCATCTCGATACAAACCAAGTTGTTTGTTATGTGTAGATAATCAAAAGCAATCGAGACTATAGAATATTGTTATAAAAAAATATCATGTTCTGTCGTGTAATCACCGTTTTTACATGTATACACGCATAATAAATCTCTCTCTCTCTCTCTCTCTCAGTATATATATATATATATATATATATATATATATATATATATATATATATATATATATATATGAATTTATATACATATATACCTATGAATAACTTCATCACGAAATATGTATAACGTGATGCTATGTATAAATAAAGGTAATGTCACAGAGGAAAAATGAAAAGACGAGAAATGCTGAGATCTTTCGGTCTACACGACTCTTCACTTGAGGCACAACTGATCTGAACAAAGCAGAAACACAGAACAAGTAGGCTTAGTATACAAACTGACATTACAGGATTAACATAAGGTCCAATTCGCTTTAAAGAAACGAAAAAACGCCGTGGGCTAGATTAGAGATTTTAAAGGCAGACGCTCACACGTGGTCAGAGATAATTTAGTCAGAAAACAATACATTTTTTAAAACAAGGAGGCATATACGACAGGGCAATACAGATTTAGTACACTTCCAAAAATTAGATTAAGGATTTAGGAGCGGTACCTGGTCAAGGTAATTTTAACCGAAAAAAAAAATTTTTTTTTTGTATTAGTAACAAGAAATTTATAAAAATGTTCAAACAATGAGAGAGAGAGAGAGAGAGAGAGAGAGAGAGAGAGAGAGAGAGAGAGAGAGAGAGAGAGAGAAATTTATAATAACTGAAAACATGTGGGACTACTCAATTAGTATTTAATTAATTTATTTTAAGGTCTTTCATAAACATTTTACAAATATATGGCTCCAAATGGTACAATCTCAGGCTAAGGTTTAGGTTGTTTTTATTAGTGATTTGTATAATTGCTGATTCCAGTAAATTTCTTCAAACATAATCATTAGACCTAGCAATTACAGAACACTCGCCTCGATTTATACAATGAGATTTATCGCTCTAATGGATAAATAGTGCATTTGAAGTCTGGGCTGTTCTAACTGAATACATATGCTGCTTAATAGGTAAACCTAAATTTTTACTTGAATGGCCGACGTAAAAAGACGGTCAATCCTTACAAGGAATTTTTAAATGACGTTGTTATTTGTTATGGGGCTATTCTTAATTAGCATACCATTAATGGTATTGTTATAAGAGAACACAACATTAACATTAAAAGATTTAAATATTGATTTTATGGTTTCAAATCCACGAAAGTAAGGTAAGCTAAGTACATTTTTAGGGGTTTCTTTTTCATTACTAACAACACTGTAAAAATATTGTGAGCTTTTCGATAACATATCAGTTATATGAGGTGGGCAGCAGAGCTCATTTCCTATTTTTTGAATGTATTCTATTTCTTTGTCAAGATACTGTCGACTCGTAATCCGCAAAGCACGTAAGAACATGGAAGAAAAAATAGAAATTTTAATATTAAGACAGTGGCCAGAATGAAAATGCATATATATTAAATTATTTATGGGTTTCCTATAAATATTGAATTTACATTGGAAAGATTCTCTATGTATTAATACACTTAGGAAAGGGATGCCACTGTTTTTTTCAATTTCAACAGTGAATTTTATGGATGGCACTAAATTAATCAGTTTAGACAAAAAATCATTTATATCGACACCAACAGGTAAGACTACTAAGATGTCATCTACATATCTGAACCATTTTAAGGGGACAAGTTTGATATTCAGGAGGTGTTGTCTTTCAAAAAATTCCATATTGAAGTTTGAAAGGAGAGGTGATAAGAGGTTACCCATGGCCATACCAAATATTTGTTGGTAATATTCTCCATTAAAAGTAAATCTGCAATCACAAATACACAACTTAATCAATGAAATTATGTGACTAACGGACATAGGTAATTCATGCAATACAAGTTCATTACTTGAATATTGTAACAAGGTCAATAAGGACTTTTGTAAAGAAGGAATATACATCAAAACTGACAAAGATATCACTCGGGTTTAATACAATGTTATTTAATTTTTCCACAAGATCAAGAGAATTCTGGAAGTGTGAATTAGATACAGTTCCAAGTAGTGGGGATAACAATTACGTAATATATCTAGATAGTTTATAAGCAATTGATCCTATAGTACTAATAATTAGCTGCATAGGGTTGTTTTCATTGTATTTGTCCTAAACATTTTCTTAGGCAAACGAGTTTGGGCAGAGAAAGAGTGACCTTCACCCCTATCCCTTTACACCGCCATGATCCTTCCCTTGAGGCTGTGCGCACACCTTTGTAGTGCAGAAAGCAGGTAGTCTGTTTTATCGTATGAATGTGGCCAAAAGCTGCAGAGAAAAGATTTGTGTTTTTCATAATATTTATTTATTTCGAAAGATCTTAGAGGGAAATGGAGATGATGATTTATTTTAAATTGGAATAAAATTAATCACTAGGAACCCCTGAAGCTACTATGCCAATCTAAATAAATGAAAAAACTCATATTATGAAGTGAGCAAAGAATAACCAAAAATGTTTTCGTGGGCTAGTACAACTAGCCCAAAGAGAAAGTTGGTAAAAAGTGGGTGGGCTAGTACAGGTAGCCCAAAGGGTTCAAAGGGTTAAGTAATGTAAAGGGTAAAGTGTGGCTGGGGGAAATTTGTAAGCCAGGAGTGGTCAACATAATAGTGGGGCGGTCTTGATTGCTTTTGATTTTTAGCTTGTGATCCCGCCACATAATATTTTTGTCGCTCGAACAGGGACAGCTGGTGTGGCTGTAAAAGGACAGCTGGGACAGCGAGATCAGTATACTGCTGAAGAGGTAAAGATGGAAGGGTGGACAAGATTAGGAGGCTTAGGTAGGAACTGTGGTCGGCGAGGAAAGCCAGTGAAAAGGTGGAAGTGGAGAATGAGAGGCTGAGGATTGAGTGTGAGAAAGAAAAGAGGGAGTTGGGTCTGGTGACAGGCTTGAAGCGATGAAGAAGGTGAGAGGGTGAGTGAATGAGAGTAGAAGTGAAGAGGGTGATGTGTTTGTGATAAGTGAGGAAAAGAAGGGAAAAATAAAGGACAAGAATAGAACTGAGTACAATGGTAAGAAAGGAGCTGAGAAGAAGAATAAGACTAAAAGGAAGAAGATTGGTAAGGATGACGGAGACAAGACAAGGATTGGGGATGAGAGTAAGGGACAAGATGAGAGTGATTCGGTAAGTAGGAACAAGAAGACGAGAAGAAGAAGGGTAGGAAGGGCCTGGCTAAGAGTATGGATGTCAGTATGGAAGTGGATTCGCTGTATTTGTAAGAGGTTAAGAGGGGTCAGGATGGAAGTAGTGGATGTGAGAGTGAGAGTGAGAGAGAAATACGAAAGTACTTGGGTGGTCCATAAAATAAGGTTCCCAAGGAGCTGCAGTTGCGAGGAACACTGTTACACGGGATCCGGCGACACTGGCATGTAGCTTGGTTCCCCCCCCCCCCCCCCCCCCCCCCCCCCCCCCCCCCCCCCCCACCTCTCCAGTGAGTTGTCGGCCACGCTCAGTCTCGGCTTGCCAGACGTTAGAGATGGAGCTCCCACTCGCTTCTCCTGCCAGGTGCGAATTAAGCTCTGTGATTCGTTTTTTTGTGCAAAAAACACTGCACTGGTGGCCATCCATTCCCAACTGTGTGAAGTATACAAAGAAAAGTGTATGAGCGTACAACACGTGCGCAAATGGTGCAGACAATTCAAATATGGACGTACAGATGTCCATGACGAACAACGTTCTGGACGGCCATCGGTTTCGGACGAAACGATTACGAAAGTGGAAGAAACAATGCTGAAAGATCGAAGGGTGACGGTTCGGGAGCTCTGCGAAATGATCCCTGATGTCAGCAAGACCTGCATTGACAAAATTTTGGCAGACCATTCATGGTATGACAAGGTTTGTGCTAGGTGGGTCCTGAGAATGCTTACGGAAGACCAAAAACGGCAACATGTTGAAGCAGCCCGCGAATTTCTTCAGGCCTATGAAACTGATGGCAAGGAATTCTTGAACTCTATTGTCACTGGGGATGAGACCTGAGTCCACTAAATGACACCAGAAATGAAACAACAATCCCGTCAGTGGAAACATCCAGAATCGCCGAGGCCGTGGAAGTTCAAATAAACACTGTCTGCTGGCAAAATGATAGCAAACAGGTTTTGGGACAGAAAGGGGTTATTGTTGTGCGAATTCATGCCTGCTGGTACAACAATCAATGCAGACCGCTACTGTGAGACGTTGAAAAACCTTCGCCGCACTATTCAAAAGAAGAGGAAAGGCATGTTCATGAAGGGAGTGCGTTTCCATCAAGACAATGCCCGTCCGCAAATCCCTGTGTAACAACCGATCTCATCAACAAATTTGAATGGGATACTGTCATACACCTGCCCTACAGCCCAGACTTAGCCTCAAGTGACTACCTTCTTTTCTCTGAATTGAAGAAACTTCTGGGTGGGACGCATTTCAGAACCGGAGAGGAGCTGAAAGAAGAGGTTTTAAGCTACCTTCGCGGCACGGTGGGAGAGTTCTATGATTCAGGAATAAAGAAGATGGTACAGCGCATGCAAAAATGCATTGATCTCAACGGCGATTATGTTGAAAAATGGGAAAAAATCTAAGCTTTCCAAAAATTTATTATTCAATGACAACAAACATGTTTTTCATCGTGAAAAATCTTTGGGAACCTTCTTTTATGGACAATGTGCATGATACAAGGAATATAGTAGTAGGGACATAGGGGACTTCTTTAAGAAATGTGAGAAATATTGTACAGCAAAGTATGGGGATAATAGGAGAGTTTGGGTTAGGGAGTTAGGAGAATTTTTGTCAGGATATTTGTAGAGTATGTATGAGAGTAGGGGACGTGTCATATGAGAGTGTTAAGACTAGGATTATGGAGCATGCTAGGAGTGCTAGTGGTTTGGCTGAAAGGACTGTTAGATGTTGACTGAGTTTTTGCAAATGATGAGTAAGTGTGACAATGATTGGGATATGTATGTCAAGGTTGGGGTTATCAGAGAGTGATCAGGATATGCAGAAGAAAGCAGGTGAGAGGTTTGAACATTTTAGGGTTGGATATAAAGTGTTGAAAGTGGTAATTGGGAGGGGACGGATGAATGTGAGTAACATAAGAGAAAGGTTTTATGGGCCTTTTGAGGCTTTGGAAGTGGGATTAGGTGGGTTAAGTTATGTTTTGGGGAAGTTAAGAATCGATGGGGGTATGGATGAGGTCAGGGCACATCATAATCAGCTTGGAAGGTGGAGGAATGTGCCACAGTATGTCTGTGAGAATGCACTGAGTGAGTGGTTGAAAGTGAATAAATATGAGGCAAGCATCAGTGAGCAAATGGATTTTGGGGGATCAGCAGTTAGTATTGGTTGAGTATGGAAGAAACCGGAAGGTAAAAAAAAGGAATGAAAGAGAAAGGCGAGGAATGCACGATAAAGGGGTTAGTGTTAGGGTAGAGATGGTTGATAGAGTGTGCAATACAGATAAGCTTGGAGAGGGAATGGATGAGACTTACAGTGTGTGTAGGTTTGAGTTGACAGAGTTTAGCGAGATTTCGGCAGGAGGGGAACCAAGTAGTAGGGAAGTGGTTAGCAGTATGAATGAGTTTCTTCAGGAGTTTGGCAGGGAACTGAATGAGGTGAGTGATTTGGTGGCAGAGATATGAGAAATATGAGAGAGAGAGAGTGTGTATAATGAATGGGTGGTTTAAGAGTGAACTGCTTGTTTGGCAGGCAATCTGGCTCATTGAGTGGCTCAGTTGTGAGCATTCAGAGTCAGTCAAAGAAGGCATTCGGAGTGGGAGATGGTCAGTCAGTGCAGTCATCTGTGCTTCACATAAGTTTTGAGTAATCAAGTTCTGTTGTGCTTTTATCCGTCTGTGGTTGTCGAGTTGGTGAGTGATTTGCTGTGTCTGATGTTTATGAACTGGTGAGTAGTCTTGGTGCTTGTTGGTTTTTTTTTGTGTTGGATGAGTGGTTTGTTGGTGACAGTGTTGGTGTTGTGTTTTAGGTTGCTTCTGGAGTTGTTTGGCCATACCACATTGAAAGCACAGGTTTATCGCTCTGATTGTATTAAGTTTCCTGGTTGGCTGAACAAGGTGTCCTATTGGTAATTAAGTAGCGTAAAGGGGAAAGTGTGGCTGGGGGAAATTTGTAAGCCAGGAGTAGTTAACATAAAAGTGGGGAGGTCTTGCTTGCTTTTGTTTTTTAGCTTATGATCCTGCCACAGTCTTTGCAAGGAAGACAAGAAAAATGAAGATCTAACTTTACCCTTGGCTTCTGTACATCATTCTCCTGAACAAGGTTGGGTGAAAGTAGTGGCATAGAAGCAACACTGCGACAAAATTGGCAAACTACCACAAGATCTGTAGGGTCATGTTTAATAATGGAAACTTTGATTGTGCAAGAACAAAGCTCTACAGTTGAAGGCAGTGAACCATGGGAAAAGCATGCTAAACAATTTCAAATCAGTTATGATAATGAAGCATGCATTTCTTTTGTGAAAATGTGGCATCTGTATCAGATCTTCGACAAGTAATGATCATGAATCTCAACAGCAGACTACATGAGTGCACTCACACAGTTAATGATGGTAAATTATTGGCAAAAACTAGGTGCAGGTGATGTAATTGCACAAGAGCTGAAATACCATTTTGTATATCTCACTGGCCTTTGCAATAAGGAGAGGTCCCATCTTAAAAATCTTCAGAAAGAACAATGCCAAAGTGAAGAACAAGATGAATATCCACTGGTTCTGTCAGAGTGGGTTAATTATAGCACTGAAACCAGCATCAGTTCGTATGGTCCTGCCATATTTCCTCTTGCATACATATCCCAATTATATCAGCATCACCTGGAACAATTGGGCATTGGCTTGCCCACTCAAATTCAATAAGATTAAAGGACAAATTGATAGCAGAAATCCCTGAATTAAAAACACACAAGAAAGGAAGAAGTCTGCTACTTGCCTTGTAGAAAGACGTAGCTTTAACCCTATCTCAAGTATCTGACTACTCATATACTCTAATTATTGCTATTCTGGATCATCAGTCCAGGTCTGACGGCACCTTTGGTGAAGAATACATCAATGAAGTCATACCTGAAAGTCTGTTCCACTTCACTAGTATGGTCGAACATGGAGCAGACATAATGTCACATCTAAGGTTTGGCTCATCAATGTCAGACTTGGCTATTGCTCATATCCTGCAAAACAACTACTTCTCAAAACAGAAGGAAGTAGCTAGTGTACATCGGCACTCAAAGGATAGGGAAACTCATTTTGCAGTGTTCATGAGCATGGCAATCTATGCCAAAACCAGGAAGAGAAACCTGGTAAAAATGCTTTATGATCTATTTCCTATGCTGGCGATGTCAGGCCAACTGGGAGATGCCACTGTAGCAAAGTATGTGGAAGAGGGTGTAGTCTGTCCACTTGTCTTGAGAGAGAGGTTGTTTACCACTGTAGTCATGGACAACATCGATCATAACCATTCAGCAACTACTGCTAGTGCCTCTTTTCATGGGTCCAACATTTCGGTAGTCAGGCACCTTGCTAAAGACAACTGGGGGGAAAAGCGCGATCCTGTACAGTTTGAGACAGAGAGGGTAAAATCTACACCTAAGCTATCTAACTCTGACTCTTTCACAAATATCCCCCATGCTTCCTTCAAGTCCGGAAATGTTGTAAATGATGCTGCAGATACATCTGCATCAGGATTTTGTCACACTAATGGGTGACACCATGCATCTTTAAAATCTTGCACTCATTTCAGGCTTAAAAGAATACAATGTGACAGTGCTCGAACTTAGATAAGATACTTTGTTAATCATGCTTCATTATAGTCTTGTGCTTGTATGCTTTTTAGTAACATTATTGGGTCCCTTTCCAATATGTAATATTGATAATAGCCCAATAGAAATGCTATAAACAGATTCTTTGGCCTCATAAATGTAGGCATAAATAAAAATTCCATGTCTCTATCTCTCTTGGTTGCAGAGTTATGACATCATGCAAAATGTTTCATGGCGGCCATTTTGTATGCCAAATTTATCACATTGGTAAATATAGTAGTAGGAGCTCTGGTGATATTTTCAATTAATCTTCTACCCAGAAAAACATTATCTGAATAATGATTGATATAATTTTTTTTCAACAATGATTTACTCAGAGTGTCAGAAATCGAAACAACTAGCAGCCATCTTGAAAAGTGGCAGCTATATGAAATTTCATGTAAACTCAGAGATTTTTCAAAAGAGGAGGTTAAAATTAGCAGCTGTGCCAAAGTTCATGCTTGCATCACAAGCTGAAGTATTTCCCTACTTATCTGTTGCACTACTATATTAGATTCACATCACCCGTGCATCTGATGTCTAGGCCAGTTCCTTATGACACTCCTGGGCTGGAAACTCTCAGTCTCTTCCACCTCTCCTGAGGGATACTTTTGAGATGCATATCCCTCAGGATATGTGAACTCTCTAGAGAGACTGAGAGTTTCCAGCTCTGTGATTGGATTATCGACAGCCAATCAGGAGCGTCGTAAGGGATTGGCCTAGACATCACATGCACGGTTGATGTGAATCTACAGTGTGAGGAGTGTTTTGCATTTCCCCTTTCTATTAATCCCTTGCAAGCATCCTATTCCCCTTTTACTGATGAGCTTAACCTAGTGAAGTTTATGTACGGTTCCCTCCAGGAATTTCGATACAACTACCTTCACACATTGTTCCTATTGTATAAGAATGTTATGGTGACACTGCAGATCTCAGCTTATCTTTTCCACGTGAACGCATCTTTATATTGTAACAACAGTCATGATTAGCTGAAACAGTTTATATTCCATGTTTCTTCATTTGCATTTTCTTTATTTGCAAAATCTCTATATATAATGGGTTCATGATACTGTGGCTACATTTACAAAGAAATGAACAACAAAATTATAAATGATTGAAATATTTTACACTAGCTATAAATTAAAAAACAAGGTAAATATGGTATTCCGTCGTTTGCCACATATCGCCAACTTCCACTCACAGATGGGTTTGGATGACGTTTGCCAGTCATTAACTCTTTATGATTTACCTTGTCTTAATTCTCGCCAGCTTGAGCTCACAGAACACAAGAAATATTGTCTGTTACTATGATTCAGTTTCAGTGAGTTCATAGCGAGTTTGAAGGAGGTTTGTTATACAGGGAATTCAAATGATATGGATAATTCCGTATAATAACGATCAATCATATGTTATGGGCTATCACGGCTCTTAACGAGTTATAGCACATGCATATATTTTACATAAATATGCATACTCATTCTTAACTAATTCATGAAGCATTGATTAACTTGCAAAATTGCTAGGTGAATTTCTTGCAACATTTACCATTTACTACAGCGTAAGGGACCTACAAGATTATAAGTCGAACCACATGTCATGAGAGTAGCTCATACAAAATTACCTCCTGGAAACCTGTTAAAATCACTCTACAGTTAGATACACTTGACTTCATAGCCATGCGATTTTGAATACGAACCGATATTGTCATGACTTATGCCTAGTTATTACATAAATGTGAGAGGTCTTGAGTTATATCTGATGTAATGGTTTGTCAATGTTATACCTATATGCTTTGCGGGACTGTTAGACTTAAAAACTATCCTACCTAAATCTGAGAAGAAATAAGGGAGTAAAAGAATTAACAAGTGATTTGCAATATCCTGAATTTTGTAGCAACCCATCTATCATTAGGAGTGCGACGTTGTATGTATAGGTTAAGGGGGAACTATGGTTGAAGGATAACATGGTATTGGAAATCTCTCTCGATCTCCGTGCCTGAAAAATCCAAGTCAGAGACTCCTTGATTATTTTTGACGGGAACCATTGGATAGATAATGAGGAATAAATTCATTTGTTTAATAGGCATTGTTTTGGGCTTTTGTACCCTTTTCCCAACATAAAAGGGTAATGTATGCACAAAATATAGATAATTTGTTTGTAGCATTAATTTTTGTCTGCCAGGGGCCATGGGGACTCATGAAGTTCAAAACTATACGTATAATAATTGATGGTTATCTGGCAATTTGACTGCAGGGGGAAGGTCAAGAAATCATTGTTTATGATTATATCACCAAACAAGAGATTAGGAGTAATGTATCTCGTACTACTAAATAGTATTTAACTCAAAGACGATTCATGGCAAAATTAACTGAAACATGTTCAGTAGTCACTCAACCAAGTTAAAAATCCATAGAACTTTACAAAGGAGGCTGGAATTCAGGCTCTGGGGCCTGGTGCTGGGACAATATGCAGTCATTGAGCTATCTCCCAGAAAGTGAATTTCCATCGTGGGAAATTGATTTGGCCGACCCTTTGACTCGGGTCTACGAAGCACAACGCGAGAACAAAACAACTTACGCTACTAGGCAGCTGTTATAATATATAGTCTTCTGTCGATTAAGAAAAAGAGGAAGAAAAAAAAACAGCGACTTGTCCTGTTGCCTACGAGTGATATTGGTAGGAAACATTCGATATATTTTGGAAACCGAATTATTTTGTTATTATACGTCTTGGGCTAAGCTATTAATACAATATAATTGTTTTGATTTTATATCAAAAGAAACGTCATGAGTAGAAGCAATCTCTTTTTCCACTTAATTTTTAAAATAGTTTCTATTGTCGATTTCATGAAGGAAATCAACAGCAAATATGAGCCATCGTGGAAATAAAATTTAAAAAAAGACTCGGCAATGAGAGCAAGCCTTGGTCAATATGGAATGTCATGTCTTACCAATATGTTTCCAGAGTGTAAAGAGTCTGAGGACATCCCCCTCCCCAACTCCACATGTTCACTCAATTGATAAATATATGTTTGTGGTTTAGAGTGGTTTCAGCATCTAAATATCGTTCTACGTCTATGGCTTAGCAAAGCAAGCAACTTCAAATTTCCTCAGCTGGGTCAGGAGAGTATGTAATTACATATGTATTCAGTATCAGTGTTCATGCATCACTTTTCTTTCTTATAACCTTTGAGTCTTTTTAGTTGGATAATTATATAGACAAATGTTTTTGCATTTGAAGTTCGACTAAAGTAATTTCCACCGGTAGGGGTTTGGGAATAAACGAACCAAGTCTGTTTGGACCTTCAGAGGGTCTTTCAACACTGTCTTTACTGTTAAACTGCTTCTTGCCTATATACGTGTTCCTTGTAAGTGTCGAATGGACTGCGTCGGAAGCATACTTTTAGAAATTACATTTGCATATTAAGTTTAGCTTCTATATATTTAGAAGAGGACAACATCCCAATCCACCACACTTAGTCATGTAGCTCCACTAAGTAGTAACCCTGGGGTTTAAAGCAATAAAAATGATACGACTTATGAAAGAGACTATTATGAAAAGCCAAGAACGAGAAACTAACGGTGGTGATGTATAATAATTAGGATTAAATATGATTTTTACAGAGATTGTTGCTATCCTAATTTTAGTAATGTGTATTATCCTTTGAAGCTTGTAATATCAATATTGTTCTTATAAAAAAAACTTTATCATTACAATGTTGCTTGTTTTTTTACAATATATTTACAAGACAAAATTTTCTCCTTACATTCGTGAGTGCCACAGACCTCTGTTGTTAGTTCCTATATATTTTATGCTGACACTTTGATGTGATCACCCTTAAGTCAGAGATTTTTTGACTAGGTAAGTTTAGAGCCATTCATCCACCTCCAAGCCATACCCATGACAACACATACACACACAGACATTATATATATATATATATATATATATATATATATATATATATATATATATATATATATATATATATATATATATATATATATATGTATATATATTCCTGTGCCGGTCCCAAGCCCGGATAAATGGAGGAGGGTTGGGTTTGGGCTCGTAACCTGCATCGTAAAAAGATACTCTACGATAGAAACTGATACAGTTGGAGTTGCGAACACTGGGAGATGTGAGCTTCCCTATGGCCCTGAGGATACTAATGAGGCCTGAGTCAGGGTGGCCATGGACCTTGGTCCCTTACTTTGAACTGGCTCATATAATGTTTCCTCCCAAATCCCCAAGACATTGGTGGGAGGAGGTTGGTGGAAGATGGCCACAGAGGTGCCTCACCAGAAGGGAGTCGGCCACCCTTCAACACAAAAGAAAGCTGTGGAATTGGATGTCTAAATGCGAGAAGAATGTATATGACAGGAAGATCAAGTTTAGGTGCACAGGAAATCAAGAGATACAACTTGGAAATTGCTGGCTTGAGTTAAACTAGGTGGCTTGGATGTGGATAAGTAAGATTAGAAGGTGTGTTGTTCATCTATTCTGGTAAAGACCAGGGAGAACATGAGAGAGGTGTAGCAATAGCTTTGAGTAAGAAAGCTGAAAGAATGTTAGAGCATTATGAATGTATTGATGAGAAAATAGTCACTTGCAGGTTGCAAGGTAAATATACAATCATCACCGTTATACAAGTGTATGCTCCTACTGAAGAGAGTGGCGAAGAAAAGAAGGATGAATTTTATGATAAGCTAGCTGGAGTCATACAAAGGGTTAGAAGACATATGTTATTGTTGATGGGGGATTTTAATGCTAAAGTAGGAAGAGAGTATGGCGGCTTTCAGGGAACTATTGGAAAATTTGGAATTGGAGTTAGAAATGATAATGGGAGAAGATTCTTAGAGCTATGTGGTGCATCTGGGTTATCTATAACAAACACATATTTCAACCATAAATTAGAGCACAAAACGACATGGGTGCCGCCAAATGGATTGGTACAAAATTTGATAGACTATGTTATTGTAAATCAGAAATGGAAGAAGTCTATATTAGACACCAGAACTTTTAGAGGCTGCCATGTTCCTTATGACCACAAACTTGTAATCTCCAAGATTAGAATATAGTTAAAGGCCAATCAAGAAAAAAGAAGAAGTATTTAGTTTGATGTAGATATGTTGAGAAATGAAAGAGTTAAACAACAGTATGAGGTGAAGTAGGAGGCACATTTGTGGCACTAATTGGTATGGAAAATACGGATATGGATTCAGAGGAATCCTGGGCAATATTAAGTTGAGATACTAAGGATGTAGCAACAGAGGTGTTAGGTGTTAGAAGAGAAACTTAGAAAACAGCAGTGTGGTTTTAGAAGTGGAAGGTCACCAGTGGAAAAACTTTTCACCTTAAGACAGATAACTGAGAAGAGATGGGAGCATGCAAAGCCAATATTCTGCTCTTTTATAGACTTGTAGAAAGTGTATGATTCGGTATGGAGAGTGGCAAAACACTATGGTATACCACTAAAAGTGATAAGGATACTAAAGAACTGGTACCAAGGTGTGTGCAGCTGTGTACAGATGGATGGAAGGCAAAGTGACTGGTTCCCAGTTGGAAGTGGGCTAAGACAGGGATGTGTTATGTCACCCACCTTGTGTAATGTATATATTGACCACACAATGAGAAGAGTGATGGAGAATGAAAACAGTGGTTCTAGTATTGGTGAAGAAGTTTTTATGGATTTGGACTTTGCTGATGGTGTTGCATTGGTTGCTGATACATGGCTGGTGCTGGTAGGTATGGTAATGAAAATGGAGACAGACACAGAATTTTGGCTTGGATATCAGCACGATGGTTGGGTGCGCATGGAAGATATGACAATCAGAGGACAGGAACTCAAGCAAGTTGAGAAGTTTGTATACTTGGGAAGTGTGGTAACAGCAGACAGGAGGCAAATTGAGGATATACAAAGAAGAAAACTAGGAGCAGCAAGAGCTTTTGAAGTTCTGAGAAGAAAGGTGTGATCAAGGCATGAAATCAGCTTGAAAACTAAGATGAGAATATTTAATGTATTTAATGCAGTAGTTTGTTTGTATGGTGTTTTTATGTTGCAAGGAACCAGTGGTTATTCAGCAACGGGACCAACGGCTTTACGTGACTTCCGAACCACGTCGAGAGTGAACTTTTATCACCAGAAATACACAACTCTCACTCCTCAATGGAATGGCCGAGAATCGAACTCGCGACCACAGAGGTGGAACGCCAACACCATACCAACCACGCCGCTGTGGCGCTTTAATGCAGTAAGTACTACCAGTCCTGATGAATGGTTCGTCCTCCTTGGCACTGACCAGAATAGAGGAGAGAAAGTTGGATGCTTTTGAGATGAACCTGCTGAGGAGGATGCTAGTCAGTATCCGGCTGAAGAGGGGAAGACTTAAAATGGTTTAGACATGTTGAGAGGATGGATGGGAATAGAGACACCAGGAGAGCACTGAGAGCAGTACAAATAGGAAGAAGACCGCTGGGTAGGCCAAGAACGAGGTGGATAGACATAATTGTCAGAGATCTTGAAGATGAAATCCAGAACCTAGAGGAAGCGAGGGAAATGGCTCGGGATAGAGACAGTTGAGGAATGTGTGTGTGTGCGTCCTGAATGATGGTAATACAAACAACAATAATAACAATATGCTAACTGTGCTAGTGTGCCTAACAAATTCGAGAGACAGCGGAATGAAAATATAAAGCAAAATATGAGAAAATATAAACCCAAACATGACGGTGCATCAGTTCATGTCATGTAATAGTCAAGGTATATAGAATGGTCAGGTAGAGTCATTTGTGGGGGGTTGCGGCTTATCCCCCCAAGAGCCGCATCACCTGGAGGCCAGGTCAGGGCGAGAAGTCACTCATTCAAATGTATATCACAGGTCACTTCAGTCATCTCTGTATTGATTTAGTTTTACATTCTTCGAATACAACCATAGTTTTGATTTTTATATAATCTAAATTATTATTTAAATAATGCCAAACAACTGCGCCGTGTTTGGTTGTTATTCAAATAGTAGAAAAAAGAGGAGGTATCCTTTTTCCGATTCCCTCGTGATGAGGAAACAAGACGGAAATGGGTTCATCGTTGTAATAGAAAGGACTACTTTAACCCTACTGCTCATCGCATATGCAGTAAACATTTTGAAGAAAATGCATATAAATGAGACCTGCAGCAGGAACTTCTTGGATCGCGAGCCCCAGCAATGAAATTCAGACGTATGAATGTGAGGAAAGCAGTGCAGCTTCTTTCGGAAACAACATCTAAAGCTTTAGATTTTTATGGAAGTCAGGGACTTTTGACGAGCATGTCCTGGGAAAGTACAAGGGACTTTATAAAGCTTGCCGACTCCTGGTTTGATGTGTTCAATTCAAGGGTACCTTATGACAGAAAAAAAATCTATAAATACTTATGGGATGCAACTGACGGAACAGAATCAAATCCTTGACAATATGAAGTGTACTGCTGAAACAATACGAGTTTGCAAAAGTAATAAGATCTATCATTTCCAAAAAGGACTTATTGTGTCATGCAAATCCTTGCCAAGGTTGCATATGTATAAAAGTAAATATGATGTATCATACATAATTACCTCCAGACTTAACCAAGATGGACTGGAAAACATGTTTGGCTGTCTTAGACAAATGGGTGCAACTTATGATCATCTTACGCCAGATGAAGTCACACACAGAATAAGGTCATATTTACTTGGCAAAATAAAGTCTATAACTGGAAAAAATTGTAACTCGATGAAGGAGTGCGATTCTTCAAATATGTCGAAGGAATGTTCAGTCAAGAGAAAAGTTGTGAAAATAATGATTCAAATGAAACCGATCTTGAAAGAGAGCTTATGATTTCTGCAATGGTGTTTGCCTCTACTGAAGATGAGAAGATGCCAGAAGAAGATTCAGAAAACTTTGAAAATGAATTTCATGAAATAACTTTAGAGAATGTTGCAGACGAAGAGGGCCTTCGATATGTTGGAGGTTATGTGGCATCTAAATTTCCAGATTATCAGTTCTTAGGATGTAAACTTAAAATAGTGAAAGGTACTTGGATTAGTGCAGTAGAGCGACATGATGATAAATTAACGGAACCAAGTGCTGAGTTATTTGAAAAATTAAAGGTAATGGAAAAATGTTTCAAACATACAATGGAGAAAATACACTGAGACCAGGCAATGGAGTATTATGCGACTTGGCACGCCATATTGAGAATTGTTTATCCTTGCCTTTTAAAGTAATATTGTTTTTTGTCAGATGTCTTTTTAGGATGAGAGCTATGAATGCCCAAATTTTATTAAGTAGGCAAAAATAGAAAAAGATGCATAAATTAACTAAATAATGGCATGAAAATTAATTTTTTTTTTTTCACTTTTACTAATTATTTTTCATTTCCATTATGAAGCCAGATACTGTTATGTGTTATCTATATCTATCTATGTTAGTTTATTAAATAATGTATTGTTAAATTATACATAAGCCTTTGTAAATAAATGCCAGGTCAAATGCTAATTCAATATTTTTTAAGTCCTGTCAAGCATATTAATTTAAGGTTTCTATTATATATTAGAGAGCCAAACATTATCAATCCACGATTTTGTATGTGTAGTACAGTGACCTATATGAATTCAAAAGAACACCAAACGTATACAAGATAACACAGCGAAAAGGACATCTTACAGGCCTAATCTCTTCGACCCAAGGTACTTAAGTTTCCCAAGGTAGTACTTGCCTTGACCGCTCCCACCCTGGCCTCCTCCAGGCCTGTCACGGAAATACCTACCCCACAACTACCCCCGCGACCAAAGTGACTGTACCTCTCTCCCTTATTCTATATACCTTGGTAAAAGTCACCTAAAATCCGTCTCCTGCACGACTGCGATCTCTGCAGCGCTTTAAGTCAGCCACGCATTTTTGTCTTAATTGGCGTTCTAATAATGTACAACAGAACTCCAAAATTCTACGGTTGAACATTTTTTTTAGTAATGAATAAATACAAAACCTATGGAAAAGAACTTATTTCTCCTTCCGTACAGATCCTTTCATCTCATATTTCCTCGGAAACTTGGTCCTTGTAATTCCTATAGTACCTATTTCCTTCTCTTATATTCTGCAAACATCAATGTTCATTGCTCTATCAGCAATCTGCAGATGAGAGAGAGAGAGAGAGAGAGAGAGAGAGAGAGAGAGAGAGAGAGAGAGAGAGAGAGAGAGCTATATCAAGAATTATATTCCTTAATTGGAAACTTTGTTTATAATTATAAAACAGATTTTTCAGTGCATTTTCATTTACTAAAAGCTTTCTTTTTTTGTTTGAAATATTTCCAAATTTATTTCTCGGAATATTACTACTTATACCATCTAGGACACATCCTTTCAATTTACAGAACTATACTATAATAAATATAAAAACTCTGATTCTTCTATGACTTAGTGACTTTCGACTTTACATGAGTAGAAAGGTTTTTGTTTTTGCTTTAGTGTTTACCAATTTTTATCATAAATTTTGGACCGATGTCCATTCAGCTTTCATTGCCTTCATAATCAGCACTAGGCACGATTCGTCATCATTTAAAAAAATCGACATTATTGAATACCAGCTCTAATGAGTTTTCACTGTACCAACTGCTGCCGCTGCTATGCATTTTTTGGTAACCGTATCAAGTTCATTCATGTTATAAACATCTGACTATTACCCTTACAAATGAACCGTATAGGCATAATACACACATACACACGTATAGGCATAATACACACATGTGTGTGTGTGTGTGTGAATAGAACTTGCTTATTAGCTGAAGGGTATACATAAAACAAGCTTGTCCAGTAATAATTCGATGAATTTAGCATGTGGACATTCCTGTATTGTATATTTTTTTTTTCGGTTTACAATGAAAACAAAACTATCGCAAATATAATGAACATCGGAACGGCAGGAAGCACAGAAACTTGGTAGCCTTGATTGCATTTATCACCAAGGTACCAGTCTTTAATTTTGATAGTATTTTTGTTACAGGCTTATTACCGGATTAGATATTGCAACAACGCGAATACAGCAATGTAAAGAGTAATAACGAAAACGATTATTTGTGTCATGAAGTTCTGGGGTTTTCTCTAAAGATCCAGAATCATACTTGTCAAATTCCTTATAAAAATCTTGACATACGTCAGTATCCACTGTGATGTTTTCATTTTAGAGTCTAACAATATTGTTTGTGGTTATCAGTAATGAGCTGATAATATTTTTTTGTTTTCTGTCGACGACCCAAAATTATAGGGACTATATCCCACACAGGATAGTGATTAACAATTCCATTAAACATATATTACGTAATTATTGCTCATGTTGAAGAAATTATTTTATGCGACTATGCAGTTAACTTTAATTTCATCTTTAATCCATAAACTCCCACTAGCGTATATGAAAACAAACTTGACATAATTACCCTTTTCATCTAGATTAATTTTCTTCATATATTGTTCAATACCAGTTTTTACAAGAAACAAAATAGTTCAAGGGCCAGGAGCCATTTATTTGCTGAAGATGACCAGATCTGTAATAGTTATTTTTGAAAAGTCTTATCCTGAGGTAGTCAAAATTGCAACTCTTAAAGCGGTGGGTTGAGATTTTATTACGCGTTTTTCTTAAAAATGTGACCCTTTGAACTTGTCGAAAATAAGGAGGTACGTCATATTCTAATGTTAATCTCTCAATCTGTATTGATCGCACAACAAACATTTATGTAGCATAATGATGGTAACTTTATGATGAAAGTTAGTCTCAAACGTAGGTCACCATGGATCAAAAGGTCAAGGTCCCCAGTGAAAAAGTACCATTTTATGAATAAAGTTATTTGTAGCCCAATAAGGCAAGGAAATCCTAGGTTTGCCCGTACGAAAACACGCGTGTTATAGAGATTTTATATACAGTAAGGTATGAATATGGCGTCATTCTGGAACTGAAGTAAAAGTTCTTGTTTCCAACATGTTGCATATAATATCGCACCAAACTTTGCTTTGTTTTAGGATATAGGATTAATGAGACTTATTTTACTTGTCGGGTCTTATCTTATTTTGTTCGGCTAATTTTCATATATACTACATTGAATTATTAATTTCAGAGAACGTATTCTGTGATAATCTTCAACTTTAGTGCACTTTTATAGGAAATGGCTTTCTTCCAATATTTCATATGCCACTCTTTCATGAAGATGGTTGAAGTTTTGCCCTGGCTCACATCATTCAGCAAGAAATTATTTCATAAGTAAGTAATACTTCCGTAACTCCACTCAAAATACTCTTTAAAAGGAAGTAAAATATTTGGACAAAATATTAAATATTTTTTAAAGTACACTGCTCATGAAAACTGATAATTTTCTAAGGATTTTAAGACACACCTGGAGAAAAAAAAGGTCTAAATATCTTCCATTTTTTATTGGGGGGGGGGGGGGTGGGGGGGGGGGGGGGGGGGGGGCGCAAAGAGAGTACTTTGAGAAAGGTCAGGTAAGTATTACTTATAAAATAATTTCTTGTTAAATAATGTGATCCAGAGCAAAACTTAAACCATCTTCATGAAAGAGTGGCAAAGTTGAAGATTATCACAGAATACGTTCTCTGAAATAAATAATTCAAAGTAGTATATATCAAAATTAGCTGAACAAAATAAAACCAAAAAAACTAGTAAAATAAGTCTCATTCATTATATATCCTAAAACAAAGCAAAGATTGGTGCGATATTGTAAAGTAATGTAGAAAACAAGAACTTTTACTTCAGTTCCGGAGTAACGGCATATTCAAAGTTGACCCCACTTCCTATGTATCATTGAAAATATAACCTATTTGGCTTTGAAACCTTCTTGTATATGGAATCTCTATAATGCATGTGTTTTCGTACGCGGCAAACGTAGGATTTCGTTGTTTAAATGGGCTAGAAATTACTTTATTCATAGATTGTACTTTTTTTAGTGGGGACCTTTACCTTTTGACCCATGGTGACCTATGTTTGAGACTAACTTTTATCATAAAATCACCAAGAAGAAAAGTGGCTTAACGACAGGGAGACTTTTCTTACTTATCACAAGATAGCAAGGAGCACTTGTGAAGAATGGAATAATGATACTAATATTATATTTATGGCGATGGTGGAAATGTCAATGGATATGGTTGCTTGTTGGGGAGGTCAAACAATGATGAAAGGGTTCCTCTCTTGTTTGCTAAAACATGAACCTGTTGATGGGAATAATGCAGAAACGGGTAGGAATCATCTTATAGAGAGTTTCGGAACGAGGTCGAATAGCTTGCTTGAAATTCATGAGATGTTTGCGGAAATTGGGGTCGAAATGGACTCTCCTGCTCAGCTGGGATTAACTTGCAGATGTGAAGAGTATCAGATAAGGATGAATTTCTTGCCAGCTTGAATTTTATGACATCAAAGGAGCCGTGCGGAAGGAGAATGATGACGCATCATGTCATTTATGTGATAGTGAAAGAAACTGTTGAAGGTGAATCGCCTTCCTTGACGCTTTTTGGTTATATAACCCTGAGGTGAATTAAGAATCTTTCTCAGAATTTAATTGTCGGTTACATCAGAATGAGATAAGAATAAAGCTCCACCCTTTCACTTAAACATGATGGAGAAGGGAAATTTTTGAAATGAACGAACCCCATATTTGCTTGACCCGAATTTGCATTTGCCCACGAATTTCATGGAAAATTATACAACATTTGATAAGGGAGTAGTATACCACTGCATATAATTGTTATGACTGACTTATGTTGCCGATATGAAGTTATGCTTTTATATAAGAATAAAAGACATTATGGAGGGCTGCATTCATTTTCTTGGAAATATCCTATGGAAATGAGAAATGATCGAAAAAGACTGTTCACTGACATGTGTAAGCTTTTATGGAATCATGAGTGAATACTTACGTTTTTTAAATTCCATCAGCAACGTCAAAGAAGTAAAGAATATGATGAAGAAAGTACATTCTTATGATGAAATGAATATAAAATGAACATGAAGTCTGACAAGGGTCTTTGAGATTAGGGTGGTCAAACTCACTGCCTCTCGTTATGTGGATGGAAGTGATTCCCAAAGTATAGTGAATTCAACATTAAAATAGATTATGTAATCAAGTAACTATGTCTATTCACACATACACACACACATACGTGTGTGTGTATGTGCTATGTAAGTTACTAGGTATGTATGAGCGTGTCTATTTACGTGATTAGACATAATGACTTGACAATATAATTCATTTTCACACAATAATGAGCTCGGTTGGATATCGAATATTGCATGTGGTCGTGTACAAACGTAAGTAAGTATATTTTTGGCTTCCAGAGAACAAATGATACCTCCTGTAAAAAATTTAGAACATATTATAAATCATTTATTGTAGAAAATGAAAGTAAGAACTGAAACAGATTGTCTAATATTCTCCACTTATGGGATAAAACACAATCAACTACTTAAAAGTATATTTCATACAAGAAGTGACTTCATTTTTTTGTATAACCGCAATAATATAAACCTTCAATCAAGTTCAGTGAGTTCTAAAAAGATATTAATGATGAAGACAAACTTTCCGACAAACTTATGTATACGCCATCTGTTGACGACCCGAAAACTTATTGGGAGTCAAACCTAAGGGTAAATGGTCCATCTGCTTTATTCTACAGATACCTTAATAGAGACTGGAGATGGTGTATAGACGGAGGCTTTGGAGTAATGTCATTTGACTGCTCACACATAATATAGGAACAAAAGAATAAATGGCTAAAAGAATAATAAAGTTGTCAGACTAAATCACGAGAAATGCGAATATACTGAAGTTAATGAAAGTGCGCCGGAAGTTTTAGACTGATCTTTAAAAATATATATTTTAGTATTTAACTTTCATATTACGGCCAAGCGTTGTTGGCAATTTGAATCCACAGGAAATTAAGAGAAGTCTGGTGTCCAAGAGACGGCATACCACAACAATCACGTAAATGTACCTTTCCATAACTACATTCCGAGAAGGAAGGCCTCCGGCAAATGAGAATCGCTACATTGACGTTTCCTAACCTCTAACGCCATCTGTTGACAACCAGAAGAGTTGCTATTATACATTACCTCCAGCGCCATCTATTGGAAGCAAAAGAAGTTGCTATTGATCTTAGCCCTGCATATGCGTGATTCCAGTGCGGAAAGGTGAATGTTTGATGATTGCGGAACACCGCTAAAGATATGCTGATGAGGACGTTACGTCTGGAAAATCATTACTCAGGTCCGTCAGAAACACACACACGCACACACCAGTGAGACGAATGTTACCGTTTCAGCCGAGAGGACCCTTACACACGGTGAGAAATCAGTGTACGTTTTTCGTTGAATAATTAAGTATATGTTTTACCGTATTTCAGACGCACATATGCACGTGCTCATACCTTTGTGTTTTATGTCTGCTATGTCTTTACTTACATCTCGAGTTACAAGTTATAATCTGATGGTTGATGTTTGAATTCATGATCATGTAAAATAACATTCGCGGAACTCTTGATTTAAATAAAGAAATGAAGAAAAGAAGAAAGCTAATACTGCTGTGTACCAAACAAGGCGATAAATGTGAAAAATAAAAAAATTACAGAAACATGGAGTACAAAAAAAAAAAAAAAGTAATTGAGAACGAACGAACTTTCCTTTTCAAACGTGAATGTCTGAAAATGAAATTCATATACTCACGAAAGCTCTAATTCCAAGGATCATCAAAATGGTAAAATATTCCCAGTTCATGGAAGTAAGTTAATCGTTACTGAATATCTGTATTTTGCCTGATTAAAATATTGAGAATTTTTAGTTCTTTAATAGAATTTTTTTTATCCCATCTCCAGTCTTTCTCCCTAATCTCAACAAATGAATGTTTATCAAAATAGTCGGCAAAAAATTTTCAATTTAGTCACTTCTATTCTTGACGTCTTTTTTTTTCAGAGAGTACTGACAACAGTGTGCCTTAAGCTGATTGCTGTTGGCAGTACCAGCGACTTTTGACAGCCACCTTTCGGCTTCCAGATGTATTGCTTTCTGCATTTTAATGAACTCATTTCGATTTCTCAGCCTGTGATTCCAAACCACATTAAAATTATAACTTCCTTGTGACGCAGATATTTGAGTTTTATCATGATATGGGTTTTAACGTCTCTTATATTAAAAGCATTATTATCAAAAAGAAAAAAGAAAAGTGAATTCTAACTGTCTAGGCGGTAGCATAAATAATTTATAGCCCAAATGCCACTTGTACAAGCACTAAAGTAATGCTTCTTGCAAGATACACACAAACACTGACACGTGTGACAATTTAATCACCGTCCGAATTCACTTGAAAAGATAATTTAGGCATCGTTTATTCTACCTCCGCAAATCCTCTAAGCCTCATCAGTAAGAGGTCTTGCCTTTGGAATGCCATTATCGTTATTATGAAATCAGGTCTTCGAGAACGACTTCTTTGAGGCTGCAGCTATAAGCGATATCATTCTCCAGATCTGCGTGACCTGAGTTTGCGATATTCTCATGTAAGTTTTCTACGTATGACTTCCTTTAGATTGAGAGAGAGAGAGAGAGAGAGAGAGAGAGAGAGAGAGAGAGCGAGAGAGAGAGACGAGAGAGAGAGAGAGAGAGAGAGAGAGAGAGAGAGAGAGAGAGAGAGAGAGAGAGAAATTTTGTAAACTAAATTATTATTATTTCTAACGAACGTATATACCTAAGAGCTGTAGAAAAATACCAGGCCTTCCTTAGTAAGAAGATAAGAAAAACATAACAATAAAAAAAATTGTATGAAGTGGAACATGAATGAATGCAATAATGAACCTTATCTTCATCAACAATAAAAAAATAACTACAACAACAAAAAATTAATAATAATAATAATAATAATAATGATAATAATAATAATAATAATATTAATACTAATAATAATAATGGTGCAATTTCTTACAAGTTACCCTAATACAGTCGGGTGCACCCTACCGAAACTAACATGCCGAACAAATTAACTGGTAAACTTGTTTCATATTTCTTGCCACTGAAATAAATTCAAACAAACCCGACCCCGAAAGACTTCAGTGAAACTTAAGCTAATAGATTGCCCCGGATTATTACCAAAGTTTCTTGTAATGTTTTATATCTTAAAAATATAAGACAGGGCATTAAATTCTGCCTGCCTGCCTGTCTGTCTGTCTCTCTTTCTTTCTCTCTCTCTCTGGATGTTTTGTTAATCTGTATGTCACCTGTGTAATGTGTATATACAATGCTTCTTACTGTATATATAAATGGCAAGTTACTTAAATTAAAAGTAGTCCCTTACTGAGTTACAGAAACGAAACCTAGATATCAAAGAAATTATCAGTAATTCAAGTATTTGAAATATAGGAATATCAATGTCAGAGGAACTCAGAAGTCGTAGATTTTTTTTTTTTTTTTTACGAAGTGGGTAACAACACGAACTATATATTTGCACAAACTACAGGAAATTTTCTACTCTTAAAAATTATAAGAAAATCTCGGGCATAACTTGATTTGTTCGCTTTGCTCGCACAGTGGAATGGGAAGAATTAGTAGATGACTTAATCAATGAATGGTTGTGCCAGCTTGCAACAGAACAACCTCATACGTTCGAGATATTTTGTTAATATACAGATACCCAAACGCTGTTAAACATCATGCTCTTACAACTAATACCGTAGAATATGTAACCATGTCCACTGCAACAATCTTTCAATATCAATGAGAATTTTATGAACATCATTTCCATTAAAAAAATTTTTTTCTAGTAAAATCTCACCATATCACTTTCCAGGAGACACTATAATCAGTCACTCTAAAGTTCCCGTTTTCATCAAAGGGAAACTTTTGTTCACCGTTTACAAAAATTGTCGACATTTTCAGGCAAGGTTTCATAACATCATTATATATTCTGGTCCCATAACCTCTGCACCCATGCTCAAACATGGAGGAGATAGACTAAAACTCATTTGCCATAAAGAAGAAAACTTTTTCTCGGTGAAATTTCTCTGTTGACGCTTTTTCAACTTTTGCAGGAGATAATATCATCAGTATTATCAAAGTATTTGCCATAAAAATACACTTTAGTCGTCATTTAGAAGAAACTGTTCAGCATCTATTCTCTCTCTCTCTCTCTCTCTCTCTCTCTCTCTCTCTCTCTCTCTGTCTCTCTCTCTTAACGGAAGGAATTCCATTTCCACTGCTTCCTTTATTATCAATCTATAGCATCTTCAGTCCCATTTAAAATTGTTCCTTGAAATCAGTACGTTACAAAGAACAAAGAAACTATTACTCCATTTGATAAATGGCGTCTTGGTTCCATTCATAAAAAAATGCAATTTCACATCTTTCTACCTTTTCATTCTTTCACTTACTCACCAAAGTAAAGAGAAACTGCATAAATAAACAGATCATCAACGTTGAGGAATTCAAGATTTAAATAAAATGATTTATTTAATAAACACAAGAGAGATAAAAGCATTACTTTACCATGTATAGCGGAATGATTTTTTTTTATTGACAGCCAAAAGGGGAAATGGTTTATTCAAATGTTGTTTACCTAACTGAGCTAACCGGAATTCAACAGCCGTTTCTGACATCTCTTCAACGAGAGACCCTTCACACGGAGCCATCTCCTTCGTAACGGATCTGACAAGTCATAATTCACGGAGAATAAAATCTGAACGACGTGTGAAAAGCTGCTAAATAGATTCTCTCTCGTAAGCGCTCCCCTTCTCTTTAAACGTTCCTTTGTCGGAGTCTCTCGAATCTCCAATAAACGCTTTTGTGGAACTGCCAATGCATGACGAGGATCATATTCCTAATTGGCAGAACGTTCACGAGTAGATTTCATAAACGTTTATGAGTTCCGGCTGAGGAATCATAAAGGCGCTGGGCTGAATGAGGGAGGTAGGAGTGGGTCGGGTGGAAGATAATGAAGATATAACGTGAAGGAAGATATGACTTAACGGGAGAGGGATACTAAGGTAAAAGATAATGAAGTTATAGCCGAAGGGAAGATATATATCTGAGGACCTGTTCTGGGGTATAATGAAGATATCATTGAAGGAAGATACGGATTATGAAGATAGAAACATTAAAGTGAAAGACAATGAAATTATAACTAACTAGATTATGTGACTTGGAGAAAAGAAATTAAAGGAGAGATAACAAGATTATAACTGAAGGGCAGACATGACACGGAGGGTCAGGTTGGAGGATAATGAAGATATTCCCGGAGGGAAGATATTATGACTGTCCAGGGAACATACGAGGGGTAAGATAATAGATTTATAAACGGAGGGAGAAGACAGGCGAGTGGAAAGATATGATTGATGGGATTGAAATTCCGGCAAGAGACGAAGGATAGAAAGAGTTTAAGCAGGAAGGCCATCCAAATATCTCTAAAACTGATCAACAGACCATTCCTGTAAAAAAAAAAAAAAACTAAAAAAAAAAAAAAAAAAAAAAGTGAGGGGGAGTCGTTGACGAGAAGAAGAAATAGAAACGATCATATATATGGAATTGCAACGCATATGTAAGCAAAAGAAAAGTTTTATACACTGAGTAAATATCAGAAAGTTCACCAACTTAAAACAAGAAAAATATTTCGGAACTAAAACATTATAAAAACTAATTAAAAGCCATTTAAGCCAAATCAATATTATGACACTTTTTCCACACACATACACACACTCGTTATAGTATATATATATATATATATATATCTATATATATATATATATATATATATATATATATATATATATATATGTATATGTGTGCGTGTGTGTTTGCATTAAGGTACAAATGGCCTTTAAAATCCAATCGCTCTGGTTCGGAATTAATATATTTTCATATATGTTAACCGAACCAGCACACAGAGGAACTCCTAATTTCTCCTCTGTGATTTGGTTAGAATCCACGAGAGGACGAACTTTTGATCAACTAAAAATGCCCGTTCAGTTAACATAAACGAACAAAATATATTAATTCCGAGGTAGAGCGGATTGGATATTAAAGGACATTTGTAAATTAATGCATGTATGTGAATTACGGTGACGTGATAAAAAAAATCATATACGAACTAAAACCCAACTCATAATTTTTCTTCTTTCCGACACACACACACACACACACAAACACAAACACACACACACATATATATATATATATACTATATATATATATATATATATATATATATATATATATATATATATATATATATATATATATATGTAATACCACAGGAAAATAATAGGCAGAAATCCAAGCGCTTTCGTACTATTAGCTGGAATCAAGCAAGAACCTTAATCCCATGTAATGACACAGTTAAAAGGAATATCATTGAATTTTATTTCATCAAGTCAAATAATGGAAATGTTCTAAATTTAAGTCTTGGTTTATTTAAACTTGATGCCTTCATAATGAAAAAAGTTCTAGATAAATATAAACAACAAAACTAATATATTCAGTTTTTACATGTTCTGGACTATACGATACGTTGTAGTTTTGTTAGGGTTAAATCTATGTTTAAGTTTGTGACCGCGTGATATCCGATAATCCTGAATTATCTCTATAATTTTTACCCTTTTGACAATTAACCATCTGGTATTCGTGATATTGCTGTTTACCCGATAACTTTCTTTCCAACTGTATTTCATTCGTTCCTTGACAATGTCTTAGTAAAGACGAAATCGCTTGGATTTCTGCCTATCATTTTCCTGTGGTATTCGCTTATTTAATGAAGTCACGTGCATTTACCATTTCTGGACGTCCTTCCCACTAGAGTCACTAGAGTCAATTCAGAATTCACGACTGCAGTATATCGAAAAAAGGCGTTCACGGGATTAGCCAATAACTTCTATAGTTCTTGTCAGAAAACCTTTAAAACTAATACCATATACACACTGGTCTATAGAGCTTTGAAATCTTCATCCAACTGGCAAATTTTTCATAACGAAATGGAATTTTTAATAACCTATTTTCAAAAAAACTCCTATCCCAAAGACATTGTATATAATATAATTAACAAATTAGCAGGTAACTATCCAACCACCCCCTCCGCTAATGGATGTCCCAAAGAAACTGATGTATGCATTGATTCCATATATAACAAACTCGAAGTTTTCTCTCAGACTCTCACAAATAATAAATCAAGAAATTCCTTATCTCAAAATTAAACTTATCTCAAACAATCCTTGCAAAATTGGCTCGCTTTTTAATTTCAAAGATCGTCTGCAGGACTTCATGAGATCCAACGATGTATATAAATTCTCATGCGCAGGATGCCCTGCAACTTACGTGGGATCGACTCGAAGATTACTGAAGATGAGATATTGTAGCCATATGGGTTTCATAGAACAGGTCAAAGAATTAGTTATCCTGAATTTTCTAGTATCAAGAATCATGCCACCAAATGCAAAATAAATGTATCAAAACAGTACTTCTCGATAATAGGTTATACTAAAGACCCGGACCACCTAACTACCTTGGAATCGTTAATTATTAAAAGGCTGGTTCCCCCATTGAATAACAAAACCTCGGCTTCACCTCTACATCTGGCATAGTCAAGGTCTTGGACCTGGCTCAATCAAAAATCATTCCTTGCTTTCCTTCCATTCTAGTCGGTTGGTACCTCAGTGGTTCTTCTTCTCTTTTTTTAACTATTTATATTGCATTTTAACATGAATACTATTGTGAATCCTGTTTTTAAGTTTTTAATATATGCATTTCTCTTTTTACAGACTGAAGATGCACAAAGTTGATGTGCGAAACGTTTTATAATAAATCTTGGCCTTCATGTTTAGTATCAATGGACCTCCTGAACCTCTTATATGTATATATATATATATATATATATATATATATATATATATATATATATATATATATATATATATATATATATATATATATATATATATATATATATACATAAACCAAACAAAAACTTCTTTCAGTTTTCTTCTGAAGATTGAAAAAGAAACCCACAAAATCACTGTGTACATTTTATTTTACTCCACACTCGAGTACTGAAAGTACTGGAGTGTGGGGTAAAATAAAATGTACACAGTGATTTTGTGGGTTTCTTTTCCAATTTATATGATATATATATATATATATATATATATATATCCTATATATATATATATATCTATATATATATATAAAGATATATATAGATATAATATAATATATATATAATAAATAATATATACATATATATCTTATTATATATAATTAGAGGATAATGATATTATATAGAGAGATATATAGATATATTATATAAATATATCCTATATATATAGATATCATATATATATATAAATATCTATATATATAATAATATATATATATATATATATATATATATTATATATATATATTATATATATATAGATTAATATATATATATATCATTATATAATTATATATATAGATATATCTTATATATATATATCTATATATATATATCTATATATATATATATTATTATAATTTCTATATATATATATATTATAATACTTATAATATAGATATTATCTATAATATATATGGTACTATATATAATATATATATATATTTATATATTATATATCTATATATATATTATATTATTATACTATATCTATTTATAATATATATAATATATATATATATATATATATATATATTTATATATATATATAATGTGTGTGTGTGTATTTATATATATATATATATATATATATATATATATATATATATATATATATATATATATATAGATAGATAGATAGATAGATAGATAGATAGATAGATATATGTGTGTATATATCTAAGAATCATCACAAACAATTGTCCTACCGGTCATTCTGATCCTTCGCCTAGAGGATTCCACCACTTTCACAAATTAATCAGGACCAAGTATGGCTCGCAGTTTCTTACCAGCTGTTAACTATATACGTGTTTGTGTGTGTGTGTGCATGCAGTTGCATTTCCCACAGTCAATTCAACCAATAAACAACACTTTCAACAGAAATTGCAGTTTGATGAATTAAATGTGCATGCGCTTTTTATTTAATTGATATAGATTTTTGGCACTATGCCAAGCACTGGGGCAACTAAGGCCATTCAGTGCTGCGCCGGTGGTTGACAGTAAAAGGTTTGAAAGATTATAGGAGGAAAACCTCGCAGTTGAACTATGAAGCAATTGTTAGGATAAGGTGTACAGTAAGATGGAAGAAAGAGATTATGAGCGGAGGGACAGTAAAAGGAATGAAAGTAGTTGCAGCTAGGGGCCGAAGGGACACTGCAAAATACCTTAAGTAATGCCTACATTGCACCGAATGAGGCGCACTGACGGCACTACCCCCGTACGGCAAAATGTGCATGTATGTATTTATGACTTTGCAAATGTAGGAAATCATGTCGAGATGAAAATTGGTGTCATCTTTTTAATTACCAGAGTAGATTAACGCTTTCTATCCGGTTTCAGGTTTTTAATGAAAATTCTGGCTTTTTGCCAGCACGTAAATTTTATGTTTCAACCGGACAAAGAAAAAAATAAATAAATCCTATACGGTACAATGGAGGTAGGGAGAGAATTTTATTGTTAGCAAAAAGTTTCCACGAAAGCTTCTGTTTCTTTCATTCTTCCATTCTTCCATTTCCTTTTATTTCTTCTGTTTCCCTTCACTTCTATTTTCTTTTTTGTGTGTGTCAGTATATTTCGCGAATTTTTCCCTGTTGTTTTATTCCTTGATCCATTGCTACCCCTTCTTAGATTTTTATGATGTTATTTTCTGGATTTTTCTATTTATGTTTGTATGGTATTTTTACGTTGCATGGATCCAGTGGTTATTCAGCAACGGGACCAATGGCTTTACATGACTTCCAAACCACGTCGAAAGTGAACTTCTATCACCAGAAATACACATCTCTCACCCCTCAATGGAATGACCGAGCATCGAACTCGCGGCCACCGAGGTTGCAGGCCAAGACCATAATGACCACGCCACTGAGGCGAGGAATTTTTCTAGTTAACATATTCAGTTTTCTAAATTTATTTATTTTTTCTTACAATCTTCATTATTCCATAAAAATATTGCACGTGGAATAATGTTTCACTATACTTTTACGATATATTTAAATAAGTGAACTTTGAATTCCACCGCAAACCTTTTGACATTTCATTTGATGAACTAACATTTCAGAACGAGTAGCAAAATGAATGCAATATATCAATGAATTTCTGCCAGTAATTTTCAGCTAAATTAACACTTACGTTCATAGGGTCCACTCAGTCATTAATGCTTAAATGAGTGAGAACCTAGATAAAAGTCATTTTTGGCCATTCAAAGGACTTTAGAGTCATCAAGAGATTAAGCTCGTTTTTGATCAATATTGAGAAAGTACTCTATGGATTGTCATTAACGGTAACAGATACTGACGTGACGATTACTTCTTTATAATTCCTTTTGAATACAGAAAGAAATCTTATCGGGAAATGTCGAAATTCCACTTTATTATGATAATCAGATTATTTGGTTAACATTTAAAAATATTCCCACCTTCTCTGTCTGTCTGTCTGTCTGTCTGTCTCTCTCTATCACACAAACACACACACACACACTAAGCCTGCATGTTAGCTTTTTTAGTACATTTGAGTTTAGTTAGTAAGCAATGCTAAAAAAGTTATAAAATACATTACACTTCAAATCTAGATTTTTTATGAAAGATAATCGGACAAATGAGAAAAAGCTTTTTGCAAGAACGAAGATTTATATTATAGTTTTGTATTCTTCAAGCAAAGCACTCGAAAAGTTTGTTCCCAGACCTTCAGGGATAAGTTTTCCGCCGGTGGGAATATTTAATTTGCTCATGGCGTCTAAGAATCGATGTTTATTTTTCCATTGCAAACTTAATTTCTGTATGCTGAGAATTCAAATATTTGGTGAATGTATCTATTCATTCATCTCTTTTATTATTTAGGATTCCTCAAGGGGACTTAATATTTTCTGCAATGACTCTGTAGATAATATAATTAATAATCCTTATAATAAGAACTTTGATGTGTCCATGTATTCAGTCCAATATATCACACGAAAGTTGACTTTAAGTTGACTTTAAGGCTCTCAGCTTCTTCCAGTTGTTCTGAACCCCTTCCTTTTTCCCTCTCTCAACACTGGCCCATACGCATATATAATAATAATAATAATAATAATAATAATAATAATAATAATAATAATAATAATAATAATAATAACATTGCGTTTACAATTCTAATTCCTTGCATTTATGATAACAAGTAATGTGTAATCATCAACGTAAATTCTGGAATAGTTTACTACATATATTGCTTAATTTTATAAATCAAGTAAACAGAACATTGATTCTTAAATAAATGTTTGATTGTTTGTCATATATACATACACGATGGCGTGTTATTTGAATGTTTTATAGAACTGGTCTAGAATGTTCATATCTGTGGGATCAATAATTTTGTTTGAAATGTACCAAACATTATAATTATGTGTAGTATAATAGAAATTAATTAAATATTCTTATTTAAACTACACGGGTTAACGAACTGACAAATATATATATCTATATATATATATAATATATATATATATATATATATATATATATATATATTTCTAAATAAAAACAGTATATTTTCTTGTTTACTTTCTTATTCAGTCGTGGGTTTTCTTAGTTGTTACATTCCTGTATTATGTCCTTTACATTTCTATAACCCTAACTCATTTACTAAGCATAAAAAACACGATTTGAAATTTTTTTTATTAAAAACAATAAAAACAAGAAACTAAATCAACTAAATATCTCCAACAAAATATGTATTGAGCAAAATTATCAAAATATTTTGCATAATTCACGTTTTTCATTACGAGTACCAGGAAGCTTCTGTTTTCTTGAAAAGCGCACGTGTTCGAATGGTTTTGAGGCTCAAAAGTCCACAAGGTGAAGAAATATGGGCAACTTGTCAAAAAAAAAAAATATATTAGACGAAGTAAAAATCTACATTAATAACAAATAAATATGGAACCGATCCTCGAGCCAATCATGTAATAAAAGTTGGAGCTTTCATTTTTGTGGTCGACTGAACACTGCAGCCATTCGTATGATCTAACGGGTACTGATTTTTGCGTGATTTACATCTTTCATAAAAGCTCGTTTTTATCTGAATACCTCCAGACAAAATATAATGAAGTATCATTGCTGATTAATATGTGGTCGTATTAGGGCTCCTAATAACATAACATACAGAAGAGATATGACCTGTGTTGATCTGGGTCAAAGTTTATTTATTTATCTTGATTACTTATATAAAAAGTGAATTTTTAATTAATTGAATAAAGGAATGATTCTAGAGGATTTCACCCTGGGAGGTGAAAAGCCATTAACACCCACTGCTAAAGGTAAGGCTAGTATAGTTCTAGGCATTAATATGCATGATACTTAATGAGGCAGAGAGAAGAAATGGTAATGAGGAAACAGAGAGAGAGAGAGAGAGAGAGAGAGAGAGAGAGAGAGAGAGAGAGAGAGAGAGAGAGAGAGAGGTAGCGTGTAAAAATGCCACAAGGACATTGTAATGCTAGTGGAAGTTCCATCACGTTAACAAGGCGGCCAACACCCTTGTAAATTATGTATGAGGAGAGAGAGAGAGAGAGAGAGAGAGAGAGAGAGAGAGAGGTGGGGACGGGAGGACCCAGGGAAAGAAACAGGCAAACAGAGAGAGAGAGAGAGAGAGAGAGAGAGAGAGAGAGAGAGAGAGAGAATGATATAAAGTTACATGTGTGTAAGAGACAAAAATTATAGAGAAAAACGAGATGGAAAATAATACAGCATAAAAGTTTAAATTAGTATGGAAAACTAAAGAAAAAACAAGAGAATTTGTTATCGTATTATATGAAAATAGTTGTTTATAGAAGTATCTGCAAAAACACTAAGCAGCAGGAATGCTTGTGTTTAGTGATAGGTAATATTTCATCTACAAGTGCAAATTAATAAGTGATGGTATCAGTGACTGTCTATACATGAAACATTGAAAAATTAAGCTATGACATTCATTACCACATATATAAGCTGCAGAGTTCTTAATGTTTCTGTTATATTTTGATGTAAATATTAAAAAAGGACGTTTTACTGATGGGTTTCTATTTCTACACGTAGTATAAAATTATATACTGTAAATGCACCCTATTACCAAGGATTACTCTAATCCACATAATACATTCTGTAATTTTGAAACTGAGCATAAGCACCAAACGCGAAATACATTGTAAGGTGAAAATATCACCCACTCTTTTGCTGATATATAATATAATGTCTTTCAAGTGTTTTTACACTAATACTCGTGTGTATGAATTGATCATAAAAATGTTTTCACTGGTGATAAGACGAACCACTTTCAGACGAAAGATGCTGTAAGACTTTTTAGGAGGATTACGGCCATAAATACGATTTACCTTTCCCACAGACTGTCATAGAGGCCTTACCTAAATACTGGAAGAAGACGAAAAACGCAAGAATAATTGTCCTTAGGCTTGTCATGTTTCTGATAGTCTCCGTACATATAATTTTCACCGATATTTATTTGCGTGTCGTTTCCTTTCCGTTTCTACCTTCAGTTTCAAGACACACCACTTAAAAGTATTAAGTATTTCTTCACAATCCACTAAGTTGCAGTATATTTCTAATTCTTCATGAGCCACTTATCAGTCTCCGTTTCTAGCAGTCGCAATCTGCATCCATTTCAACAACACTATGTATATTTCAGCTTCATATTTAATAACTGAGGAGGCTAGATCTTTTCACATAGACAGTGAATAGTACCTATCAGTGGTTTGGCCTTAAAACAGGTCATCTTCTTCAGCCAATTAGCCACACGCAAGTTAAACATCAGGCCTTATATAAATCGAAAGGCCTTTTATACGAGAGATTCCCATGGACCATCAACCTTAACAGATATATGTAATGTTCCTTACTTTAACATTGAAAAGAAACACTTGAACAATCAGATAAATGCACCCAGAAATCTCCTTCAATTAAATAACTTTGAAATGTTTGGTATATATCACGTTATGTGAAGCGTACGGACACCCAATGTAGCTCCAATGAAGGAACGCACGGAGGTTCCTCTCATGGTGGTTGGCACCCTACTGAACTCCCGAGCCGCGGGATTGCCGACTGCTTCGCCTCCCGCCTCTCCCTCACCCCGCCCCCATTCGCGCTTCCAACACCCCCCCCCCCCCACCCCCGGAAAACTCGAACCCACCTTCTCCAACTCCTCCAGTCCGTCGCCTTTGCTCACCTTGCCACGACGCTTGCTAGACTGGGGCACTTCAAATAACACCTGCCGTCATTCTTACACCAGTGCGCTTCGTTCTACAGTAGGAGAGAACACAATGCATTCATACTTTGGGATGTAGTCACACCCACGCACGCACACATACACACACACACACACACACATGCGTATATATATATATATATATATATATATATATATATATATATATATATATCACACACACATACATATATATTTCCGTATGGTGTGTTCAATAAACGTCCTTGCCATCCGCTTTTCTCGAGAAAATGTGTTTGCTTATTCATCCGCTACTGTGCCTAGAGGTGGAATATATATATATATATATATATATATATATATATATATATATATATATATATATATATATATATATATATATATATATATATATATATATATATATAATGCAACAGTATGATATGAAGATAAAAGGCCCATAAATCACCATTTGAATCTTACAACCCCTTCTACCATTACATACCTATACATGGAATATTTCAAAACAGAAATTTTGTCGTCTATGAAACACCGCAATATGATCTGGCTTAGATACGTAAATGCAATATTTACTTACTAGAGTGATAGCTGGGAAGATTTCAGAGAATTTTTCAGTCAACTAAATTCGCTAGTTCCGACCATAAAATGCAAAACAGAATGGGAAAAGGACAGAATAAATTTGCGTTCACAGTATACAGGAAACCATGATCTTTATTTATGTACCCATTTGAACATATTCTAAGCCCCCAGTGGAATAGGTTGCACCCAACCATGATCTTTACGGATACATCGTTACCACGATGTATCCGTAAAGATCATGCTGTATAAAATGCGGGATAAGTTTCAATCCATGGTGTGGTTCGTGTTATTTATATATGGCAAATTGCCGAATGATGTCCATATCTAACTGATCGTTTATATTACGTTAACCTTTCTAAGAGAGCTTTTCCAGTGAAACCGAAATATGACTTGTCACAGGCCCAACAAGAGATCTCCAAAACTACAATGTCTTTGGAAAATGGTTTCTGCAGAACGTCAATTAATTATTTGCCCAGTATATTGGATAAATGAAAATAAAAGGGTCCGAGGAGCCTAAGGTTTGTGTGATCTCTCATAAATTATCCACGTGAGGGATTAAGATTTTCTTTGTGTCTTTTTCCTTTTCTTTGTTTTCTGTGGGTTTGTAAAAAAATGCTCTTTGCTTTATGTATGGCTTTTTCTATTATGTGCTTGGGGTAATTTAACAAGATAAGTTGACTTCGGATTGCTTCAAGTTCTTTGATAAGAAAATCTGGAGAGCAAATTCGCAGTACTCTAAGAAATAAGTTACATGCTAATACTGAGTTGACTGAAATGTCATGATAGTTGTAAAAATGTAAGTATGAAGGTGAGAATGTCGCTCTCCTATAGACAGTGAATTTATAGTTGTTTTAGTTCTGATGATTAAGGCATTTAAAAATGGGGTTTGGTTATTGTTTTCCCATTCTACTTTAAATTTCATAACGAAGCCAAATCATATCCGCAGGTTTGATAGGGTTTATAATTGCTGTTTCAAAATACCCCATTTATAAGTATGTTAACACTGGACAAAGCGGCCTCCCCATACTGCAACTGAGTTTTTGATGATAAAAGTTATCACCAAAGGAAAAGATGTTTTATATATATATATATTATAATATATATATATATATATATATAACTATATAGTACTATATATATATATATATATATATATATATATATATATATATACATATAGGTATATAGTATATATATATATATATATATATATATATATATATATATATATATGTATATAGTTATATATATATATATTATTATATAATATATATATATACTATATATATTATATATATATGTTTATATATATATAATATATCACTTCGGGGAAAAGGGGGTAATACTTAGCTGATTTTGAGAGGAATATGATAATTTAACGTTTCTTTTTGGGTTATGCTTAATTAATTTTATTCCATTTTAATGTTAGCTAATTTTAGGAAATAAAAAGTATATTTGTAACAACAAGAGTTTATATTAGTCTAGTTTGAAACTGATTTTCAGCCAACTTCAGAGATGGCATTCAACAGGCAAAAGGTAGGCTACGTTACCAGTTAGATGTTTGGTTTTCATTTGTTTAAACGAATGTCATTTAACCTCGTTAGAGATTTTTCCTCGTTAGATATATATATATATATATATATATATATATATATATATATATATATAGTATATATATATATATATAACTATATATATATATATATATATATATATATATATATATATATATATATATATATATATATATATATATATATCTAACGAGGAAAAATCTCTAACGTGGTCAAATGACACTCGTTTAAACAAATGAAAACCAAACATCTAACTGGTAACGTAGCCTACCTTTTGCCTGTTGAATGCCATCTCTGAAGTTGGCTGAAAATCAGTTTCAAACTAGACTAATATAAACTCTTGTTGTTACAAAAATATACTTTTTATTTCCTAAAATTAGCTGACATGAAAATGGAATAAAATTAATTAAGCATAACCCAAAAAGAAACGTTAAACTATCACATTCCTCTCAAAATCATATTTAAGTAAGTACCCCCTTTTCCCCTAAGTGTCCAAACATTCATAGTTTATCAATAATCAAAATTAGTCAAGAGAAAACCCATAAGGTGACTTCGAATCCATCTGAAATAAAGAGATCATAGTTATGACACTATAAAACATTAAAGTTCGTCAATAAAGAATGTGTGCCACACCTCACCTCCCTTTCTCTAGAACTTAAGTAATTGTCACTTCAAATGTTAAATTTGTCAAAGTTTCTCACTTTATGTCACCTTGTCTAACCGACCTGTAACGCCCCTCCTACACTGAAAGCACATGTTTTCTTCTTTGACAGCTGGCCATCCAATTCCTCTGCCAATTTACATACCCGAGTTTATATATCATTTTCTGTGACATGCTTAATGAACTCACACTCATCAATTGGCACACGGATGTATGCACTCTTCATACATAGAACTCATGATCTTTGGAACGTATCACTGACCCCAATTATGCGCCGGTAAGCTTTCCTGTGTTTTTTAATTTTTTTTAATTTTAGCATCTTCGAGGAGTCCAGCATTTTGCATCAGTCTCTAACCGGCAAGAGCTAAGGTTATCAACCCCACTATTTAATATTATAGATTGTTACTAGTGCCTTTAAGATGACTCAGCCACCTCTGTCTTTTGTGCACCCCTGTCTCACATTACATTGGCACTAGTATATACTAGTTCATAATGTTTGCAAGATAGCTCCTACAACACATATTTCAACCATCATTATATCTACATAACAGCAATCACTGGATCTGTGTAGCGTTCATCGAAGAAGAATTCATCTCTATCGTTATCCTCCAGCGGTGGAACCGTAACTGTCTCCAGCGTAGGCGTAACTTTAACCGCCCCATGGTTCCTATGTAGGTGTTTCATGACACCTTTGTAGATCCCAGCTGAGCACGTGAACTATCTCGAAACGACTCTGCATGCGCCGTTATTAAGTGTCTGCGACCCCTCGTTGCTGAACTGTAGATTTGACGTCCCCCAATGAAGGAGTCGTAACCACCACCTTGTTGCCAACTTGAAATATCCCATGACTCCCATATAAGTGCATCTTGCACCCGCCTCATAGAAGTATTGTAGACTCCTGATTTGTCCCAGAATGTATCCTGAGACAATCCATCGACGACATCTCATCTTTGCAAAGGCGACCCGTAACATCTTCGCCCGTGTGAAGATCCTACCTCTCGCGTTGTAGATCCTAAGTTGTTTTCGTTGTCACCCTCATGTGAAGTTGGGAATTCTCTAAAGTCATCATGTGTCTCTGTTTCGTCATTAATAGGTTCTACTTGACTTTTTGGCAAGTCTACATGATCTTAGAAGAAATAAAGTCTTGCTTTAACACACGAATCTGACATAAACTAATATACCCAATCTCATAGTCAATTATTAAGGACTAAAATTCTTCACTAAAATAAAATATGATCTTTATCTACTGACACCTATTAAACTTATTGGGAGAATTATTATCACTAACTGACCACTCATTATTAATCCCGTATCTGACAAATATACTATCAAAAACCCCATAATGTCTATACAGCAAAACCCCTGTAATGTTTATACAGCTAACCTCCATCAAACATAATGTTGAATATCCCTTCTATCTTACGTATCCCAAGATAAATTCTACCTCCTTTCTATAATAGAAATCCTATCTAAAGTTACTATAAAAAAACCTGCTTAATCCCGATTACAAGTTTCCCTTGTAGGAAACATAATAATAATAATAATTCAACTTTTCCCATTATAAAATGTATAAGGAGAAAAAAATATAATTCAGCGCTTTTCCATATAAAACGTAGTATGTATCGTCACT
>NC_061097.1:9903385-9911155 GCF_015104395.2 Macrobrachium nipponense | reverse complement strand
TATCGTCACTCAAATTGCTGCTGCAACATATCAGTATCGACCCGAATTGACCCCCTAAAATTCTTCACCATGGAATGTCATCATCGACATTCCTGAAAACGGTGCAAACCTGAGAAATCAACTCCAAAAGCAAATATCAACAATCGGTCTCATCACAGCATTGTCAGCATTAAGCCACCTGTGTATACAACATGTGCTCAAATCACATTATGGACTTGTCTAGTCAGACTCGTAAACTCAGAAATCATCATTCCTTTCAATGGCCCAAACGTCCACTATTAAATCCTCGCTGGGAATCCTCAATAAATCTTTACTGATACTATAGAACCACATTCCTCAAAAACTATCCTCAGGACATCCTCGTTGTCACCTCAAGGGTACTCAAACAATTGTCCTCGAAAACGTCTATTAATAAAACCACCAATTATAAAATATCCCCCACAGGCTAAATCCTGAGACATTTGACCACTGATGTACCTCAAAGTAACTCATTTATGATACTGGCAAAATAACCACAAAAAATCAGCCCCAATAAACCAATACAACCAGGAATTACCAAATCACCACCAGGTATCATCATCACCACGGACCTATTGTAATATTTCTCAACTTAACAGTAATTTTCCATATTTTTTCACCCCGTTTTTCATAATGAAATAATTACATCTGGTTTTCACTCCAAATCGCCGCAGTTTGCACATAAGAAAAAAAAAACGTTACATTAAATTTGTAAAATCTGGAAAAAAATGCAACTGCGCAAAGTTATTAGCTACTACTACCAACCTTTTTCAATTTAGATATATGAGTTAATTTTGACCAACCTGTCTTTTCATCTAAGACTATAAATCTGTTTCCTGTCTTTTCCTCAATAACTCTAAAAGGACCTTCAAATTCTGACCCAGTTTTTAATTTAGTTCATTTCTCACATTGATTTTTAAAAATACATTGTCTCCAACAGCAATCTAATAATTTCTTGTTACTTCTTTCCACCATTTCTCTGGTCGTAGCCTCAAGATTCCGGCTGAGACAAGCATGTCTCTCCTTGGCTGTAAGAATTAATGCTTCGATTGTATCTTCTCCATGATGAGGTATAGTCAACAGATCAAATGTGCTTCGTGCTTGGCAACCAAACAATGCTTCAAATGGAGACATTTTAATGGAATCACTGACCATAGTGTTGATGTTATGTCTAAGAACATCTATATATCTGTCCCAGTTTTTATCATTTCCTCCTACAGTCTTCCTGAGAGCTTCGAGCACTTTCCTGTTTGCTCGTTCACATAACCCATTAGCTTCAGGTCTGTGTGGAATAATTGTTACTTTCTGTATCCCCATGACTTCTGCCAAACACATTAAAGTCTTGTTTGCAAAATCTCGTCCAATGTCGGTCAATAAAACCTCGGTTGAGCCATATCTGCAGATGATACCACTGAAAAATGCTATAGCTACTACTTCGGCTGCTTTATGCTCAAGTGGAAAAATTTCTATTATCCTTATTAGTTCATCTATTATTTCCAACAGGTACTTATTCGTAAACCTAGATTCTACTTGGTATCAGATATAACCCTAATTTGCAGGAAGTTATCCTTGCAGGTTTGCAAGCATTGCACACTGTACAGTTTTTCACAAAATTTTCCACATCTTTCCCCATATTTTTCCAAATATATTTAGCACGAACCTCATTATACATTTTTTATATCCCCAAGTGTGGACTACCGAACCTGCAATGTACTATATCCAAAGCCACTGGAATTAGGACCTTCGGAATTACGATCTGTGTCATGTCCCCTTTACTTTCACTAGTCCTTAATTTATATTTAATTTTCCTGACCAACAGATTACCTTCTAATTCTAACCCTGAAAAAGGGTATAACCTGTCCTGACTGATTCCCCTCTGAGAAATGCTTTTGTGTCTGCCAAAATTTCATCCTCATCTTGCCTTTGCTCTATGAGACTCATATCCCATTGTATAGAATCACTAGTAACTATCCCAACTTGAAATGCTTCCATATCATAAAAACTTCTACTAAGGGCATCTGCGACTACATTTAACTTGCCTTCTATATATTTGAGCTTTGCATCGAAGTCCTTGATAGTTAAGAACCATTGAGCTCTTTTGGGTGACAAATCGGGTTTATTAAAAAGATCCAATAATGCTTTGTTGTCGGTAAGAATTTCTACTTTATTCCCTATCAGCAGCATTTTAAAATGAACCAAACTTGATACTATTGCAAAGACTTATCTACGGAAGCGATTAATCTTTCATTGCTCCCCTTTGTCATAAATTTCCTAATGTGAAATGCAATGGGATGGAGCTTCCCATCAAAGTTTTGCATAAGGCAAGCACCTATAACCTCCTGACTGGCATCAGTCACTAATGTGAATGGTTCACTGAAATCTGGAAATTTCAGAACTGGGGGATTCATTAATGCGTCCTTAAGTTTCCTAAAGGCTACTTGTTGCGGTTCTCCCCAATGAAATTGAATGTCTTGCCGCAATACAACTGTTAGAGGAGCTATGTTAGAAAACCCTTTTACGAAATGGCGAAAGAACAATGCTATGCCGTGGAATAAGCTAATTTGTGTCTTTGATTTCAAGATGGGAAATTATCAATTCCTTTTATTTATCATCATTTACTCTAACTCCCTCTTTAGATATGACATGACTTAAATATGTAATTTGCTTCTTCAAGAAGGAACACCTATACTCTATTTTTTTCCAACTGTCCATCCGCCTGTGGTGGTCGTGCATGGTAACACTGCGTCCTGGGTTTTAAATAGTTACGCTATGTGTGAGTTTTAGGTTAATAAAAGGACATCTTGGTGTACATTGGTAACTGAAAAGTGTTTTAATAATTTACTGTATGCGAATTACACCGTTAATATTCGAAATAGGATATTATTTCAAGCCCGGGATGCAGTGTTACCATGTGCAAACACCGCTGGCGGATGGACAGATGGAAAAAAACAGAGTATAGTTAGATTAATTTTCAATCCTGCCAACATAACACACCTAAATACTTCCTTAGGCACTTCTAAGTGTTGCACAATCGAGTCTGTTGCAATCAATTTGTCATCCATGTATACAAAAAACATTTTTACCCAATAGCCCGTGCCAAATTGTTTGCTAACCCAGTAAAGTTCATGGGACTGCCTGAGAAACCAAAAGGCATTCACGTAAATTCAAACTGTCCCTTTGGTACTAAAAAAGCTGTATATTCCTTGCTATTTTCGCTAAGAGGGACCTGCAAAAGTCTCTGCACTAAATCAAATTGAACTATAAATATTATGTCCCCCAATTTCTACAAAAAGATCCGGTATGTCCGTGACTGGATAACGGTCAGGAATTGTTTTCTCGTACAAACGTCTAAAATCGATGCATACACGGACAGGCCATCCTTCTTAGGCACTGCTAACAGAGGAAAGTTGTATGGAGATGCACTAGGTCTAATGATTCCTTCCTCTCCCCATTTACTGACCTCTTTCTCTACCTGTTCTCTAATTTTGAAAGGTATGCGGTATGCAGGAATAAAAATGGGTTTCGTACCTTCCTCTATTTTCTTCCCTGATTGCATTTCTGCCTCTGAAAACTCAGTTTTCCCCTCTACAATAGCCACTGAATCACTATTACTCCTCCAATCTTGGAGGTCTACCACATATGTATTCTTCTGGTATTTCCTAACTGTATCATTACAGTTCAAGAATTCCACCCATGTAACACCAGTGTTGGATACTCTGTTCACCGATACGGTGCTAATAATTCCTCTTAGTTTCTCGCTTTCCTCAATTACGCATACTTGCGTGGGCTTTTTCATTTCCCTCAGTTTGACTTTTACCATAGTCTTTGAGCCTGGAATTAAAATAACATCCTCTGATAAAACACATTTATTTTTATGGTTAGTACCTCCCTGTTCCATGATCCCATAAATATCACCGCCCGTGGTTCTCATTGCATCCACCAAGACCCCATTGTTAGTATCTGTAATAATATCAGTATTAGTATCAGTATTAGTATTAGTATGAACATCACCACCCATAATGCCATTGTTAAACCTGCCAAAATTGTTACCACCGTGGCACTCAATATCCCGTTTATCATCACCGCAGTTATTCCCCATATCATCAGTGTGGGTTTTGGTATCACCAGTACCCATATCCCTGGTATCATTACCATTAGAACCGCCAAAAGTGCCCCCATTTTCAGTATTCTGCATATCCTCAGTATCACTTGCGTCCTCATAAGGAATAAAAACACCGGGTCTTCCAACCGTTATACCACTAACACCTGTATGGACCGATATCTTGTGTCTTCTACATTCATGATGGCCCATCAAAAGTCTGTTGCCAAAAGCAACCCCTTTCATAACCAAAAATGGTCCTATTAACACTCTATCACCCAAAGTAAATCGTATTCTAACAAAACCCAGGGTGTTTAATCTGTGGGCTTGCACATTACACACTGTCTCCGTTGAGGGTTTCAAAGGGTAATGGGAGAACATGGATTGATATAGATTATGGTCCATTAAATTCACAGACGCGCCAGTGTCTAAGAAGATTGGGATATCCACATCCTCCACTGTTCCATAAACTATTGGCCTGGGCTCTGGGGCGTCCCCCACAAGACTACAATGGCACTTACAAATCATCTGTACCCTTTTTGTCGATCGACTTTCCAAAAATTTTGCCGATCCCTTTGCCCTTTTAAGTGACCTGAATGGGAAGTTCTGGTATTATAAACCCGAATTTCTGAGGTGTAGGTCTCGCATCCCTCCGTATCTGAGACGGACAAGCCTGCCAACAGTGATCCACACTTTCACACATTCCACAATATTTGACTCTACATACTTTCTTTGTGTGCCCTGGTTTATTACAATTGTAGCAATGCGACTGCTGTTGCCTTTCATCAATCAATCCTCTATCATATTCTATTTTTGCACACAAACGGGAAGAAGGAAAATCTCTCTCTTTGTATCGTATTTCTTGGACTGGTCCCATTAAAAAATGTACTATCCACTGTGGGACATTTGGATATATGTTTCTGAATTTGGGCATAAATTAGTTCCTCGTCTGACGTAGGTTCAATCATTTCATTAAAACTGTCTACAATTGTGCCTGGGATGTCGTGTAGAAGCATTGCGAAATGCACCAATTTATGTAAATTGTCGAGTGAGATATTATTCCCATTTACCCATTTGGAATTTTTCAATTTTTGTATCCATTCTCCCGCTGAGTCAAAATGTTTTGAGCTATGCTCAATAAGGCTTGTTGTGCTTATTCGAATTTTGTACTGCCCTCTTAAATCTCTTACCATATCTCCGTGTTCTTTTGAGTCATAAGCCGCTCTTAAAAATGCTTGCAATTCGGTCCATGACCGACATTTTGTGTACTAAAAACTACGGCATCTAAATGACAAATCCCCTTTATTGAAATCTAACAAGGCCTTTGCCTCTGTGAACACTTCTGTATCACCCTTAATTCCCTTGGCGTTTAAATGGTTATTCACCCCCTCAATAAATATTTGCACTAGTTGGGAGAGAACACCATCAACAGTGCCTTGAAAAGGGTTAACACCTGCATTTATGTTTGTTATTTTGTGCACTAATGTTTGGCTTGTACTTGCATTGGGTATTTTGCCATCTTTATGATAACTCTTATGCTTTAGGATTCACCCCGACCTCAGTAGCATTGATATATTTATGCGCACACAAACCACCAACCCAAAATTAATAATATATCATTCACCAATAAAAGACAAAATAAACATGCACCAATCCAACAAACCGCTATTTACACTTAGCTGCTTTTCAGGTTCAGGGTTAATCAGCTGATTTAACTGTTGCAAGGTCACGTTGGGCTATAGAAAATGGGAAGAAGCTAGTGACAGAAAGAGAATGTATCTCGAACCAAAATCTGATGAGTTAGTGCAACCGTTCACCCAGCCGCCTCTCTCTCTCTCTCTCTCTCTCTCTCTCTCTCTCTCTCTCTCTCTCTCTCTCTCTCTCTCTCTCTCTCTATTTCTCTCTCTCTCATGCAGCGCACAATAGCATAATTTATCGTACCACTTTTTCTAATGCATTTCAATTCAACAAAACCACTAATGCCCACTGAATCCTGAGGGACATCAAAATGAAATACACTTGTGAGCAAATTAACACCAGTTAAGAGAGATAAAAAAATTAACTTATACACTCACGTATTCATAAGTCCGAAGTCAGTACCCGGCTGCACTTGCAACCGTGCGTAATTAATTCCCGTTATCATATAAATTCACTCCTCCCCCCCAGAAACACATGAACACGCCTTTACACTAAACAGCATCTAAGATCACTGCCAGCAGAAGCTACCCGGCTTAATTCCTGACTATCGGCTAAATTCCCCTCAAATCAGTAAGAGAGTCAGTTGCCCGATACATAATTATGACCAGTCTTCCTCAAAATATGTCTATCCTTTCTAATTCTAGTCTCTTCGGAAACGTTACCTATAGGCTTGAAAGTACCTTTTAACCGCTAGCCAACAAAATCTCTCACGAGGAAAAATCTCTAAGGAGGTCAAATGACACTCATTTAAACAAATGAAAACAAAACATATAACTGGGAATGTAGCCTACCTTTTTCCTGTTGAATGCCATCTCTGAAGTTAGCTGAAAATCAGTTTCAAAATCATATTTAAGAAAGTACCCCTTTTCCCCTAATTGTCCAAACATTCATAATTTATCAATACTCAAAATTAGTCTAGAGAAAACCCATAAGGTGACTTCAAATCCATCTGAAATAAAGAGATCATAATTATGACACCATAAAACATCAAAGTTCGTCAATAAAGAATGTGTGCCACACCTCACTTCCCTTTCTCTAGAACTCAAGTAATTGTCACCTCAAATGTTGCATTTTTCCTAGTTTCTCACTTTACGTTACCTTGTCCGACTGACCTGTAATACCCCTCCTACACCGAAAGCACTTGTCTTCTTCTTTGACAGTTGGCCATCCAATTCCTCTGCCAATTCACATACCCAAGTTTATATGTCATTTTCTGTGACACGTGTAATGAACTCACACTCATCAATTGGCGCACGGATGTATGCACGTTACATACATGGAACTCGTGAACTTTGGAATGCGTCACTGACCCCAATTATGCGCCGGTAAGCTTTCCTTTTTTTTTTGTTCATTCCAGCATCTTCGAGGAAACCAGAGTTTTGCATCTGTCTTTAACTGGCAAGAGCTAAGGTTATTAACCCCACTATTTAATATTATAGATTGTTACTAGTGCCTTTACGATATATTTATATATCGTAATCTTCAATTACTGTAACATTTGTGAGAATAAAAGAATATTTTTTACATTTGATGATGAAGTACGATACAGGCGAAATTCACCCCTATCAATCAATCACCACTCCTTTTGAGGATTAACTCTGTTAATCTGCCCTTGTTTGTTTGACTGCAAGACCTTGGTTAACAGCTGGGTGGCTGAGGAGAAAGTTAATTCCTAGCCAAAGGAAAACCCGCACCGGACTGGAGCGATAGGGTGAAGAACATGATGTACCCGTCATAGTTATTTGAACAATGCCATGAGCAAAGTGGTATTTTCTTTATAACGAAAAGGTAATTCAGTGCTGTGAGACTGAGTCATTAAAACCCCGTTGTATAGCTAATATTTTTTAGATATGATAAAGTGTATAAATATATTTAATTAAGATAACCCTGAGTTTTTAATTAACTATTACCTAGTTTGAAGTAGGTCCACAGCTGTAAAATTCAAATGATTTGTT
>NC_061097.1:9888385-9893385 GCF_015104395.2 Macrobrachium nipponense | reverse complement strand
TCCTGGAGGATTCCTATTGGAATTGGCTCTTCCCTGACTACCGGCATGGGTAGCTCAGTCAAGCCGCGGAGGGAAAGTGACCGGGACTTAGAGCTCTGGGAGGGAGACTCGAGTTTCGTCTTGGCACTGGCACTAAAGCAGTTCCTAGCTGAGTGAGAGGATTCGAACATGACTCAACGTCCATGAGGGACGGAACCTGGCACTACCTGGCACTTTCAAGTGGCACTGGGTGTGAAGAGGTAGTTCTTCGGGGCACGTGGAACAGGCCTGGGAGCCCTGAGACGGTACAAAGGTAGGAGGAGACTTAGGGCCGTATTTTCAAATTACCACCTTCAACGAAGAAGCGCTTCGTCCCCGAAATGGTATTTTTGTGCCGCGAAGTGCTTCTTCGTGCTGAAGGCGAAGATGATCGAAACTGAAAATGATTGGAAATGTAGAGGTGGTCTTGACCATCTCTTCACTAAACTCTTCGTATATTTTTGGTAAAATTAAAAGAGAACCGCATAACTAATGTAAGTATTGGAACGTATAACACATGCCAAATATTTTAGCATTCTATATTTTTCAGTACTTCAATGCATATATGGTTTTATTTACATTCTTGTAAAAAACTGTCTTTGTACTTAAAAGACCTCACATTCCCAAGTTCCTGGCTGTCGGCAGTTTATGAACTTCAGAAAGCTGTAACAGAATCGTCTTTCACCTTCTCTTGGATTATATTATAATCAGCACAACGTATTTTAGTTCGGCAAAACAACCATTGCAAAATAAATGAAGATTCACAAACTTTTCTACATTATTTCCAACCAATCAGCCTCAAGGAATGGTTGTGACGTAATCAGTAGGTGGGCTTAGCTGTAAAGCCAGCTGGACTCTGCTGTAGTAATTGAATTAATTCACAAAACAATTGTGTAAGTTATAAAGTATATATATATATATATATATATATATATATATATATATATATATATATATATATATAAGTATAAAGTGAGATAGAAGTAGAACAGTTGTCTGCTGATGCAGAGTTGCTTTTCGTGAAAGCCCTTCGCCAATGTTTTTAAAATACCACTTCATGATTTCATGAAGAGCTTCGTCATCCAAGCGGAAGATGGTAGTTTAAAAATACGGCCCTTAAAATCTTGTCCTAGCAGGACGTCATGACCTCCTGGAATATAGGTTGCTACTGCCATACTACATATCTTAGAATAGTGAGGTTGAGTGACTCAACTGGACAGTAGGCAAGAACATCTTGGCGTGGTTGAGGCTCTCTATTGTGATGAATTGGTGCCTGTCAACCTGAGCTCCAAAAGGAATTTTATCCTCGAAGGATAGATACCTGCGCACCAGTGTAGTTGACAGCTCGGACCTGGTGGGCAGGGTAGCGACCTCTGGGAGGAGTGACAAATATGGGGCCCTGAGCAGGAGGCCCTAGAGCTGAAGGAATTGTCACTGCAATAGCAATGGCAGAAATAGGAGCTTTCTTGGGGCATCCCGCCCAGGTAGCAGTGTGCCCATGCACTTTGCATGAGTCACAGATACTCATGCTAAAATCAGGCCTGGGCCTGTTGTTTCTGATCCAATGCCCGTTATTCTTATTATTATGCGGATGGGGAGGTCTATCATGAGGAGTAGTGGCAGTTTGCTGAGGAGGAGCCACCTTTGAGAGGCCCTGTTCTGTGGTGTGCCCTCGTTTATTGCAATACCCACTCACAGGTTTCTGTGGGGGATTATTGGGGTGTTTGGTAGACTGAGAGGTGGCAGCAGGAGTGAGAGGGAGAACAGTACAAATTTTCTTCTTCAAAGAACTCTGCAGCGGATGGTGAGTGTCATAGCTGTCCGCCCATTTACAGCACTCCAAAATAGTTTTAGGAGCCTTTTCCACCTAATGGGTGGCAAGATCAGGGGGAACGTAGGACAGGAAGCTTTCCAATTGTGTTGGAAGACTTCGTCCACCTATGGAGTGCCGGTGTCTTTTTGACTACCCAATCTTTCCATGTTCGGTTAGCCTCCTTGGGCATGGTCCTTCATTTCTACCTCCATCAGTCTGGGGTTAACTCATAAGCCCTGAGATCTTGTTGCTCATTCAGGGGAAGGGCCACGAATGCAGTCCCCCTTTTGTCTGTGAGATTCTTGCCAAGGAGGAGGACCACTTCCTGATGGGTTGGATTGAAGTTCTTGAACACCTGCTCGACATGATCAAGTCAGGTGTAGGGTTCGCTATCGTCCCAAGTCCTAATGAGTGTGCCCATACTGTAGAGGTGACAGTGTGAAGGAGGTGACGCAGGGGGTGGGGTACTCAGGGGTGCCAGATTGGCACTCTGGACTTCCATAGCCAGTCGATGCCCTCTCTCTGCAGCTTCTCTTCTCTCTTGGGCTTCTTTTTCTTTCTCCTTTTCGGCTGCTTGGAATTCCCTTTCAGCTGCTTGGAATTCTCTTTCAGCTGCTTCTCTTCGCTCTCATGCTTTTCTCTCGGCTGCCTCTCTTCTCTCATGTGCTTCCCTCTCAGCTGCTTCTCTTCTCTCTTGTGCTTCCCTTTCAGCTGCTTCTCTTCTCTCTTGTGCTTCCCTCTCAGCTGCTTCTATTTTCTCCTGTGCTTCTCTCTCCTCCTCCCTTTCATCCGCCTGATAGGTTATCTCTGCATCCTCTTTCATTTTATTATTCACTCAATTTATCAGTTTTGCACCCTCCAACCCCATAAGTCTTCCAGCTTCAGTGAATGCCTTGACCTCCTCCAGTGATGTGTCACTGGCCATCTTGTCAGCGGTAAAACTCTAGTAGTCTAGTCTGACTATAATAGGATGGAAGACAGTCACAAAAACTGCAAATGTCGCCATGGGTAAGCAGAATACTTAACACAATGCCAGGGAAATAACAGTGATCCCTATGGCTGGAATATATGCAGAAGCAAGTGAGATAACAGCCAAAACCTGAAAATGTCCTCCACCTAGTCCGGAAATCTCACGCAGTTGATGTGGGAAATAACAATAAAACAAACTGTAAACGCCTCATGCAATTAGTGTAAGAATGGTGTTCTAAATAAACTGAATGAAATCCACTCTGGTGTGGAAAACTCACGCAGGCGATATGGCAAAAAGAGTAAAACAAATTGTAAATGCCTCACACAATTCATAGCGAGGGAAAGTGTAGTCTAATAGACTGTAAACAAAATCCACCCTGGTGCTGAAAACTCATGCAGGTGTCATGGAAATAATAGTAAACGAATTGTAAATGCATATTGCAGGTGCAGAAATTCATGCAAATGCTGTTGTAAATCAAGTTACATTCCGGTAATTAAGAGCTCAATGAAGTTGTAACAGGATGCCACATGAAGGTGGAGCCCTCAACGCCTAAAATGGGAGGCAATTGGCGTAAATCTCTGTAATTTACATTTAGACTGGCTTGTAGATTTAAATGCTACATACTGGTGGAAAATTCAACACCGACAGTGGTTTAGCAATGAATTTCATAAATGCAGAAACCTCAACGCGAGTACTGGCTTTGTGGCGGGATCACAAGCTTAAAAACAAGTGGGTAAATCCCATCCTCCCTCACATAAACTTAATCAATCCAGCTACCAAATTCACCTTCAGTCAAACTTTCCTCTACACTACAGAACACACACAAGACAACTGACCCACCAGACAAGAACAAAAAAACACAAACACATGTACTCACCCAACTGCAGATATTCTGGGCTATGCTGTGCTGTCTGCTGGTCGAGGTCGCGGAGATACCAAAAACAACAAAAACAACAACCAAGAACCACAACCCACAACCCAACAACACAACACCCATGGACCAAAACCCCACAACTCAACAACACAACAACAAACAAGGAATACAACTGCAACTCAACAACACAGCAAGTAAACAACACCCAAGGACCACAACCCCACAACCTAACAACACAACAACAAACAAGGAACACAGCCACAACAAAAGACTACTGCACAAACAATCACTAACACCAAAAAATCAATAACACAATAAGCAAACACATACACCCACCAACAACACCAAGGAATCACAACAGCCCACCAACAACAACCCTCAACAACTCACAAACACACCAAGAAACCACAACAACAACCCTCAACCACAACAACTCACATATAACTAAGCAGAAACTCACAAACATAACAAATCCAACAGCACAGGCACAAGTCCCAAGCAAACAACACCAAACTCAACAACAACTAAACACACAACTTATCTTGCTTTCAACACCTTCAATAGACTGCTGCCGCCACTACTGACTCTCACAGGCTCTGATTCAAAAACACAGAACCCTAACAGCTAACTCCAGCTGCACCAGCAGACAACCCAGAACTCACAAACAGCCAATTCAATCGCTAACTATCCATACAGTAAATACTCCCACTCTCTCTCTCTCTCTCTCTCTCTCACACACACACACACAGAGACGTTGTCAAATGGAACTCCTTAACTTGTAAATAAGATAAAAAAGGAATCTTGTCACAAATTCATAGAAAACTCAACATGAAAAGTCATGGTATAACAAATGAATTTCATATATGTGGAAACCTCAATGCAAATACTGGTTTGTGAATAACAATAAAAAAAAGGAATCTTCCCACGAATTCACGGAAAACTCAAGGGGAAAAGTTGTGGTTTAGCAAATGAATTTTGTAAGTGCAGATAACCCAGTGAAAACAGCTTTGTAATGGGATCTGTAAATATCAGTTCAACTGGGCTGTAAATAATAACAAATAAAGGATTTGTTACCATGCATTCATGGAAATCTCAAAATGGCATAAAGTGGCTAATGTATTTTTCAATGGGTTACAGGGTGCCTGAGGTACTTATTACAGATAATGGTAGAGAATTTGTGGATAAAACTTTAAAGTGTCCGGCGGAAGTTATGGAGATAGAGAAAGTAACGATCCCTCAAAATAGACCAGAAGTTAATGGGTTATGTGAACGAGCTAATAGGAAAGTGCTCGTAGCCCTTAGAACCATTAACTTTATCACATGAC
>NC_061097.1:9823385-9883385 GCF_015104395.2 Macrobrachium nipponense | reverse complement strand
GAGTCCGCGAATTCGAACACAGCAGTAATGGGAACACATAAGGGACATGTGATTAATCACATAGCTAAATTTTGTGGAAGAAAGGATGGTCAGTTAGCTTGTAACTTAGAGAACTGGATAGAGCAAGTGGAGACACGCCTAGATAGCATAACGGGGACAGATAGAGAAAAGCTTATTGAAGCCAAGAGTTATCTTGATTTGGAAGCCGGAGGAGACTTAGAGCGATACGTCCACTCCGAGACTTACCGAGATCTTAAGAATTGGGAAGAACTGAAACGGTATTTTAGGAAGGTTTATTCCACAGTTGGTGAAAGAGATCCAGTTACTAGTTTGGCAAGGATAGTGCGTCAATTTAAGTTAGACGAAAGACGTTATCAAGAGTTTAGCTCTCAGTTGTATAACAATATGAATGAATGGGGTAACTTCATGGAATCCACAGGTTGGATAGAGGTAGAAGGGAGGGCCAAGCAAAAAATGTCTAAATGGGTCATGTCAAAAAAATATTTAGACTAGCAGTAATGATTGGAAGCCTGCCAACGGAAGTTATTGCAAGGATGACTCGTAAGTGGGAGACATCCGATGATGTAGCAGAGATTGAAGAGGAGGAAACAAAAATCTTAGGTAAAAGACCTGAAGGGAATCCTATATACAGACCTTTAGTCGCTATAGGACAAAAGGAAAGAGGTCCAAATAGATCTAGGACACCATCTAGAAATCAGAATAAGATGCCAGGTAAATCTTCTCAAGGAGGATTTTCGACAGTCACGTGTTATAACTGTCAGAAGAGAGGACATTATGCCAGTGACTGCCGAGGGATAGCCTTCTGTCCTTTCCATAAGAGAACAGGACATAGTGCCCGAGAATGCAGGAATAAATTTGTTTCAGCTCCTAGAGGTAGATCTCAGTCGAGAGGCAGAGGTAGAAACCAAAGTCAATCTCCCCCACCTAGAGGAAATAGAGATTCAGCCCCAAATAGATATGCTAATCAAACAGCAAGCATAGGTTATCAACCAGCTCAGCCAATGTCAGACGACGAAATGGGAAATTTTCTGCTTACTGGTACAATGAATCTTCCTCTATAACAGAGAGAACGTCCGGAATGTCAAGGCTAAGCCCAGCTACACAGGTTAGCAAAGTTGATGTAGGAAATGAATATAATTATAGACCATTATTTCCAGCACATGTCGATCTAGAGAAACCTATTATTACATTCTTTGATACAGGTAGTCCTAAGAATATAATGTCAGAAAAGGTGTATCGGTTGTATTTTTCTCACTTAAGATTGAACACAGCGGTAGATTGTAGAATCACAGACGTCCAGGGTAATGATATCCACGTAATTGGACAGCTAGATTTTCCATTTAGGCTAGGAAGAATTGCTCTAAGAGAAAATGTTCTGGTAGCCAGAGATATACAATTAGCTTTTGCTCATTTGTTGATAGGTTATCCAACTATGGCTAGACAAGGGATAAGCATTGATGCCCCTAGAGAACAACTAGTGATTAATAACGGTCGTGAGATTTCTAGAATACCATTATGCAAGTCAATTAAAAGAACCCAGACTGAACAGAATCCCACGATAAAAGGTATCTTAAAGAAGGATAAGACAGAGGGAAGATATCCAGAATGCATCACGAGTTCACAACAGATCATTAACCTCTTAGAATCAAATCAATGCACTTATTTAAAGTTAGAGAGGGAATTAAGACTTAAACCAGGAGAAAGTACGTGGGTAGAATGCACAGTAAATCCAATTTTTGAAGGGAAGGAAATTCTCACGCTTACTGAAAAGTCGCAAGTAAATGGAATACATTATTCTTCTAGTTTACATGAAGTTAGACAGAGCAAAATAGCGTTACAGATTACGAATAACAGAGGAGGAAAGGTTAAGTTAACACCAGGTACAGAGATAGGCTTAGCAGAAGTATACTCCATACCTATACGAGTTGTAGAAAGGGAAACGGTAGCCGCGATCCGTAAAGGAAATGAAAATTATGCTCAGGACATAAAACTGAGAAGAGCTAAGATAGGATCTCATTTAAAGGACATTAAGGAAAACCATGTTAGAAAAGAATTCATAGACTTACTGTGCGAATATAATGATATAGTTGCTCTAGACGGCGACACCTTGGGAAATACACGCGAAATAACGCACAAGATAGACATTCCATCGAACATAAAGCCAATTTACATACCAGCCTACAGAGTAGCACATTCCCAAAAGGAGATCATTGAAAGAGAAGTACAAAGAATGAATAGGCAAGGAATAATAGAACCATCTAAATCCCCATGGTCTTTTCCACTTTTGCTAGTTCCTAAAAGGGACAAAACTTATATAGAATAGTTGTGGATTTCAGAAAATTGAACCAAATTACTGAAAATGATCCTTATCCAATGCCGTCAATGCGAGATCTTATCGCCACTATAGGGTCCAAGAGATACTTCACCACTATAGATTTATTGCAGGGATTCTTGCAAATCCCTCTAGACGAAGAAAGCAAACCTTTAACTGCTTTTTCCACTAGTAACGGCAGATACCAGTATGTAAGAATGCCCTTTGGTCTAAAGTCAAGCCCGGTAACTTTTGTAAGATTAATGGATAAAATTTTGGGCGATTTACTAGGCAAGGACGTGCACTGTTACATAGATGATTTGGTAATAGCAACAGATACCATAGAGGAACACATAGACTTAGTCAGAGAAGTCCTAAAGAGATTAAGAAAAGCCAACCTGAAGCTTAAACTAAAGAAGTGTAACTTCCTTAAAAGGAAAATAGACTACCTTGGTCATACACTAAGTGAAAAGGGCGTAGAAGTAAACGACTTAAAGATTAAGTCAATCACGGAATATCCAACACCTCAGTGCAAGAAGGACGTAAAGTCATTCTTAGGTTTAGCAGGTTTTTACCGCAAGTTCATAGGGAACTTTGCAGTCATATCCGCACCACTAACTGAACTTTTAAAGGAACACGTATCATTTGTATGGACAGACAAGCAGCAAGAAGCATTCGACTGAATTGAAAGAAAGACTAACAACATCCCCCAGTACTTTAGCTTCCCAACTTTGGCAAAGAATTCTTTTTTAGCCACGGGAACGCAAAGCCGCATTGGTATAGGAGCATGTTTAATGCAAAGACAAGATAACAAGTATAATGCGATAGCTTATTACAGTAGGAAATTAAAGCCCTCAGAAGTGAACTACTCAGTAACAGACCTCGAGTCTCTAGCTATAATAGACGCTTTAAAGCATTTCAGATATATCATTTTTGGTTACAAGATAACCGTGTTCACGGATCATTCAGCTGCAGTAGAAATGTTAAAGAACCCTAATTTTTCTGGACGAAGAGCCCGTTGGTTCATGACAGCCCAAGATTATGATATAGAGGTGAGATATGTCCCTGGGAAGACGAATAAGGTAGCAGATGCATTATCAAGATATGTGTCACAAGGTGATAGTATAAATATGATAAGTCAAGAAGAAGAAAAGAATGAAACAATGTGCAATGACGTAAGTGTACTCACCATGCATTATACAGAGGAGCTTTCCCGGCAAAATTTCATAAAGGAACAAGAAAGAGATGAAGATATAAGAGAACTGTTCAAATACGTTAGAAACGAAAGAAAACACAGCCAACAAGAATTAAAACCGAACTAGGTAGGAAGGTTGGATGTCCCACAGATGCACTAACGGACATAGATGGCGTATTAATTGGATGTGCCACGAATATGACCCATTTGGTCATTTCTAGGTGTACTGCACAAAAGGTTAGTGCCTAAGAGCCTAAGAAACAAGGTCATTGAGCTAATGCACGACGATGACATGAGAGCTCACCCAGGAAGGGATGAGACAATTAGATTAATCCAAAGAACTTTCCATTGGAAGGGAATTCACAAAGATGTTAGTAATTATGTGAAGAGCTGCAATACATGCAACAGCTACAAGGGAAGAACAGACAAGGAAGTACCACTAGGGAAATATCCTATCCCACAGACTCCTTTCGAAAGAGTATCTATTGATCTTATCACTAATCTTCATACCACGGGTAAAGGGAATAAGAATATACTAGTATGTATCGACGCGCTCACGAGATATACAGAGTTGGTACCACTAACTAGTAAAAGTGCCAAGGAATGTGCAACCGCTCTCTTTGATAAGATATTTTGCAGATATTCTGCCCCACAGCTCATTATTTCTGATAATGGGACCGAGTTCAACAACTCGTTAGTTCAAGAAATCTGTAACGCCTTTAAGGTAGAAAGGTAGCGATACAGCCGTATCACCCAGCTAGTAATGGCTTAGTAGAAAGGAATAACAGGAAGGTTTTAGACGTATTGCGTCACACAGTAGGACAGGATCCTGACTGGGACGTCAATTTACCTTTAGTCCAATTATCATTAAATGCAAGGCATCATACGAGTATTCGTGCAACTCCCATAAAAGCTTTGATGGGATATGAACCCAGATTACCTTATGCATGGCTGAATCAGCCAATACAGCCTAATTACTCTGAAGATATCATGAAGATAAGAATCGGAAACTTTAAAGTAATTCACAAGCAATTGCACAAGAATTTAGAAAGAAGCCCAGCAGCATATGATAGAGAAGCAGCATCAAGAAGGATTAAGGCCTGTAGACTACAAGAAAGGAGATGAAGTCTATATTAAGAAGGAAGTAAGAAGTGGTATTAATTATAAGTTAGCCACAAAATTCACAGGGCCATACAAGGTCGTAGACGTACAAGAAACTAAGATAAAGGTTAAGAAAATGAATAACCAAATGCCTTCCACATATGCTGAATCATTAGAAGAAGAAGAATTTTGGATAAACAAGGACAAGGTCAAGAGAACCAAAGAAGTTGAAGAATCCGAAATTACAGAGATGTCAGAAGACATTCCCGAAGAAGGAACTAGATATAACCTAAGAAATAGAAGAGTCACTTTTCAGTGAAACCGAAGAACAAACCCATTAGTTCATCCAATTATTCCCATGTATTTATTTGATTTCTTTATTGCTAAGTTTACCTCCATCGGTCGACTTAGGAATAATCTTTTATTGTTGCAATTCTTACTTAAATTAGTTGGTTTGTAGCAATTTTTTTTGGAGTTATGTGCACTAACTTCAAATTTATTTTGACTTGAAGGGGATTATTTGGGTATGTAAGAAACGATTCAATGCGCAGTATAAGAATTTAAGACGTATATTAAGTTTAACCGTTCCATAAGAACATTCTTAGAAGTAAAAGAATAAAAAATAAGACGGGTTAAGATAGATATTAAGAGATTTTAAGATAAGAGAATTCGTTTCAGAAATGATTATGATTGTGAAGGGGTAATTAATATACACTTACTTTGTTCAAATCCATTAGATGTTGATTGATGAAAAAACTTACTAATAAGATATTAATCGATGAAGACTCACTAACAAGAAGTTAATTGATGAAGACTCATTAACAAGATAGTAGTCGTTGAAAACTTACTAACAAGATATTGATTGGTGAAAACTTACTAATTGTTGTCACAGTAGAAGAAACCTACAAGTATTAACCACTAACCGGTTCCTTTAACCGAGTTGCCAATTTTGTTGTAGTATCAAGCAGTGAAGTTATATTGTTCAATGTACAAGGTTATTCAGAAATTACAGTAAGAATGTCCAATGAAATTTTGCATAAACACAATACACAATCTCAGTAGGAAGTCAAGGACACACTTGTTATTGCATACAAATACACAAGGATATTTTCTCCCAGGACTTGTCTCCAAGCAGCAGGTTGCAGCAAACAAGTGTCGTCAACGAAGAACGAAATTTATTTTTCCATAAAGAAAGACGATATCCACCTAGATAGAATAGGACTGAGGACTGAACCAATCATGTACTGTAAACTTGGATAGTTACCATTATTTTTTGCTTCTACCATGCATTTATATAACTTTGTGACTTAAGGGCTTATGTATGTTTAACTTTCAGTTTTCTTGTTTTTTTGGTGATTTATTTTGTTTGCATTCAGTTTCATGTTTCTTAATGTGATTTACTCATATTTGAATTCACTTTGATGATTCCTTTAATTACTTAATCAAGTATTTGTTCATATTCATATTCAGTTTTTATGTTTCTCTGAATGTTACTTACTCAAGAATTTATTCATGTTTACATTCAATTTTGATTGTTGCCCTTAACGTTACTTAATCAAGGATTTGCTCATGTTTACATTCACTTTGATGTTTGAGTTAAAGTTTCAATATGATTTCCAAGATGCATAAGTTATGAGTCCTCTTGTAGGTATAATATTTGCTTCAGCTTAGTTAACGCTGTCGGAGTCAGCGAGGTAGCGGGCCAAGACTGTAATAGTGTGGCACAGTGTCGTTATTCCAAAAGGCAATAACTTAATAATACTTAAGAAAAAGGCACGAAACGGATAATAAGAGAAGAAAAAGATTTTCACAAGGAAAAGGGAATACGATAATGATTTTTCTTAGCGAAGGGATTTTGTTACTCCAAACATTAGGCTTTTAGCCATTAGACATCTGGTTTTCATCTCCCCCAAAAAGCCTCTGTCCGTACCTAGCGATTAGTGACCAGTCGATATCGCCCAGGCATATTCGAGAAATTGGAAACTACTCTCATTAGCGCCTATGACTAATCGCCGTTCCCTTCGTGAACAGGTCAGAGAGAGCCATCTGGCATACGTTAAAAAGGAATTCTATGACCCGTTGTTAGAAAGAGGGAAGTACCAAATTCTTAAAAGCTCCACCCTCCCAAAGGTAGGCCTCTAGTATCGACGAATCAAAAGCCATGAGTGTTGGTCATAAGACAGCCCAAAAGGGGTATCAACGAATGACCTATGAGGTTACCAAGGGATACGCCCCTAAGAAGCCAGGACATGAAGAAGGAGGCGTATACAAATTCAAAGCCTACGAATTACTGTAGAAGACCTGACAGGAAGGCGGTCTCGTATGAAGTTAGCAGCCACTAAGACACAAAAGGTCTTTCAGAAAATGCCACACCCAGTCAGAATCCAAAAATCCAAAGGCGGGGCTAAGGAGATTTCAACTGAACAAAAAGGCGAGACAGAGAGAGAGCAAGCAGAACGGGAGCAGAGAAAAAAAGGGGAACAGAGAAGCCAAGAGAGAGAACAACCGGGGAGCCTGAGGGGAGAGCTGGCAGTGGCATGGCCGTGAACAGAGAAAGACAGAAGAATCCCCAGAAGAAGAACAGGTGCAAAAGTGTGGTGTGCGAAGCAATCAAGACAGTGAAAGTGACAATCAATACTCAGTAAATTTCCCTCGTGCCTATAGACTCGTAATTGCAACAAGTGCCAATTAAGTTTTTATCCAGTCCAAGAGCCCAGTAACTCAGAAGGTGGGAAAACATGTGTAATACCCCGAACGAAGAATAAACTTAATGCAAAGAAACATATCAATTAATTTCTCATCCTAACAGAACCCCTTTACCTAATTCCCCAAAGTACAGCCTCCACGGCACACGTTACCTTAGATCTGTGCAAAGAAAGTAAGTACCGTCACATATATATATATATATATATATATATAATATATATATATATATAGTATATAATATAGATATATATATATATATATAATATATATATATATATATATATATATATATATATATATATATATATATATAGATATATAGAAATATATATATATATATATCTATATATATATATATATATATATATATATATATATATATATATATATATATATATATATATATATTATATATATATATATATAGTATATATATATATATATATATATATGCAGAAGCCAGGTACTATGTCGTACCTCTAAGTAAATGGGGATACAATCCACAATGAAGTAAAAATCCTCTTGTAGTTTAAAATATATATTTCTTGTACAGGATTAAAGCTTTCGACCATCAACTGTGGTCTTGTTCACTTTAGTGAACAAGACCACAGTTGATGGTCGAAAGCTTTAATCCTGTACAAGAAATATATATTTTAAACTACAAGAGGATTTTACTTCATTGTGGATTGTATCCCATATATATATTATATATATATAGTATATATATATATATATATATATATATATATATCATACATACGCATATATATGTATGTATATACATTTATATCTATATATATATATGTATATATATATATATATATATATATATATATATATATATGAATAACTTGATCATGAATTATATAAAAACGTGAAGCTATGTATAAATAAAGGTTTTTGTCACGAAGGAAAAAATGAAAAAGCGAGATAGCCGAGTACTTTCGGTCCTGTTCAGACCCTTTACTAAGGCAAACTGATTTTACAGAAGACAACATAGTCAAAAGAAGGCTAAATATCCAAACTTTCACTACAAGATTAGCAATAAGGGCGATTTCACTCTAACAGAAACGAGGAAACGCCTGAGGGTAGCCACACCTTAAGGGTACACACGCGGTAAACAGGTTATTCTTCCAGAAAACAGTACATTTTGAAAAAACAAGGAAGCATATACAACTTAATACCATGAAATTTACACAAATTTTCCCAAAAAATTATTATTAATGAAAAGACGAAAGAAATGATAAATATATATTTTATATATATATATATATATATATATATATATATATATAGATACACATTTATATATATATATATATTATATATATATATATATATATATATATATATATATATACATACATATATATATATTATATATATATATATATATATATATATATATATATATATATATATATATATATACATACTATATATACATATATATATATATATATATATATATATATATATATATATATATATATATATATATATATATATAATATATATATATATATATATATATATATATATATATATATATATAAATATTTATAATTTCTTTCGTCTTTTCATTAATAATGATTTTTTGGGAAAATTTGTGTAAATTTCATGGTATTAAGTTGTATATGCTTCCTTGTTTTTTCAAAATGTACTGTTTTCTGGAAGAATAACCTGTTTACCGCGTGTGTACCCTTAAGGTGTGGCTACCCTCAGGCGTTTCCTCGTTTCTGTTAGAGTGAAATCGCCCTTATTGCTAATCTTGTAGTGAAAGTTTGGATATTTAGCCTTCTTTTGACTATGTTGTTTTCTGTAAAATCAGTGGTGCCTTAGTAAAGGTCTGAACAGGACCGAAAGTACTCGGCTATCTCGCTTTTTCATTTTTTCCTTCGTGGCAAAAACCTTTATTTATACATAGCATCACGTTTTATATACTTCATGATCAAGTTATTCATATATATATATATATATATATATATATATATATATAGATATACATACTATATATGCGTATGTATATATCATACATATATATATATATATATATAATATATATATATATATATATATATATATATATATATATATATATATATATGGGGATACAATCCACAATGAAGTAAAATCCTCTTGTAGTTTAAAATATATATTTCTTGTACAGGATTAAAGCTTTCGACCATCAATGCTCCAATGCTTGAGGATTCTCTGCGTGATATACCAACAATCAGCAGCAGTTTTAGTGGAATGGAATATAGAATTTAGGCCAAAGTTCCTAAGGAAGTACTGGGACCCATGAGGTCATTCAGCGCCGAAATGGAAATTAAGAGTAAAAAAGTTTGAAAGGTGTAACAGGAGGAAAACCTTGCAATTACACTATGAATCAGCTGTTAGGAGAGGGTGGAAAGCAAGATGGCAGAAAGAAAAAGATGAACAGCTGTACAGCGAAAGGAATGAAAGGAGCTGCAGCTAGGGGCCGAAGAGACACTGCATAGTACCTTAACTAATTCCTATAGTGCACCACTTAAAGTGCACTGTTGGCGCTAAAACCCCCTGGGAAACATCTATAGTCACACATTCATTGGCCAATGTCTTTCACCTTCGATCATGACGTGAAATTGTGTTGCTACTTGAAACGCATATAACGTCCTGAAATTAGCTTTAATTGTATCTTTTCTATCAGGAAGCTGTTCATTTCTGTCTTTTCTTGTTCACAACGGTGTTCTTCATCACTGGAGCAGTATGTTTGAGATGGCATAAAATCTGTGCCTCATCTAAAATGATAGATGATACCATCCTTGAGCCAAGAGAATGAACCATGGTGGTAATCATTTTACCATTTCCATAACTTCTATCATAACCACCCTATTTTTTAGAGGAAGAGCGTCTCGCTTATTAGCATTAGCACTAAAATGTTTTTGAAGACATTGCACTATTAAAAACACTAATTCAATGCATATAAGATATTACATGTAATATTAACACTGACAAGAACTAATACTGGAACTTGTGGCAAGCAAGGAGTCTGAAACCACGTACTTGACAGATGTGAATTTTGAGGAGGTGGAAGCCACTCATTGGAGCTGTACTGGGACCGCTTCTTTACTTTCTTATATTTTATATTCTACCCTTTTATTTAGGTTTCATTGTTTACTTTCTTATTTTAATACATACTATTTCAGGGCATCTCTCCCTTGTCTCATAAAAATATCCGTTGCATATTCTATGGGGCCATGGTATTCATGGAGAGGTACTAGCTTGAAAAATGTGTTAATCATTTCTCCAAATTATGAAGTTTGTAGCAAATTTTCAGCCTTTTTTCCAGTTTTGTTTTTCGACTCATTTTAGCTGAGCTCGGCGATATATTAAGATTTGATTCCATTTGATTCCATTGTGAATCTTGATTATCACTTGAAGAAGACCATTCATGGTCCAATGAGTTCTCAGCTTTTGATTATAGCATTTTGTTTATTCTTCCTGAAGATTGGCTAAGCACTTGAGATAACTTAAGTTTTTAAAATTTACATGTGCATTAGGAATTGAAGAAAATGAAGAAAAAACTACCAAAATAGCTAACTTCTAAAGTAATTTATATCTTTACTAATATACAAACCTGAATTTCTTTACACAGACATTTAGCTTTCGAACACGAGCTGGAATGGCCACTTAACTTTCACACAAAATCGTTAACTACCAATGATAGGGGTGAAGCCCTGCCAACTTGTCGGTCTGCATTCCACTTTGTCTTCGGGTTTTTATGTTAGAGCGTATGCAAATTACTTAAAAAATTTGCTATTTGTTCCTGCACAAATGCAAACATTTGTTCTTTACGTTGGAGATGTACCCATTGGTAGGGGTAGTTTGGGCAAATCTCTGAACCTATTGGTTGGTTCTGCCCACCCAGAAATATCTTCCTAGTCTGGCAGAGTGAGGAAAGAATCCCACACCTCTAGTTTGTTGGACCTGTGATGCTCCAACTGGGCTTTAAGTAATACGTTTCTATCATTACTTTTGATAAGGCTTGGAGGAACCCTAAAATGTCAGAAAAATAAAACTTGCTAAAAAAAACATTGAGTTTGTTTCATTATCTATCTTTCTCTCCCCTTGTCTAGAGAGATGGAGAACATTCATCCAATCCATCTACAGAAAGATGAAGTACAGGATACCCCCCACCTGTAGTCACCTGCAAAACTTATCTGTCCAGCATGTGATGGATCGCTACCTGCCTCTCTGCTAAGAGAAGAGGCAGGTAAAAGAGAAAAAAAAGGAGACTGGTCATTCACACACATTCTCTCTCACTTTACCAAACACCTTAGATGAGATGCTACCTGTCTCCTCAGGGGAGTCAGATGAGCTACACAACTTCTAGACAGTCGCAATAAGATCCAAGCAAAAACGTGTCCAAGGACTTGAAGGTAATATCCAGAAGGTAAAATGAGGTAAATATGGTATGGCATGACTACAATACCTACTCACATTACCTTGTGAACGGACAGGTTCTTCTGGGATGCAAAGGACGGGCTGATGCTCCTAACTTCGTGAGCTCTACCCCAGACTGACCTCCACTGTACCTCCTCAGATGAAGAGTAAGTACGTTTGAAGTCTCACAGAGCGTGAAGGAGATTGTGTATTTGGACACCTCATTTTTGGCCAAGCGGGTACTAGCTGTTCCACTGGTATGGTGGTTGGTGTTGTGGCATGCATTTCATATGTTGAGAGCTTGCATTTTCCTCAGGGTGATGAAAAATCACTGACTGTATCATGATAAGTTGCCGCTGCAATGTGTGGTCTGCAGTGGGAAGTTAACCCTTAAATGCCTATTGGACGTATTATATGTCGACTAAAATTGTCTGTCGGGTGCTTAATTGACGTACAATACGTCGACTACAAAAAGTTTTTAAAATATTCGGGGAAAAATAGTTATAGGCCTAGTCTGTAAAAAATTTGAAATCACGCGCCTTGAGGGATGCTGAGAGTTCATGGATAAAGCTGTTGTTTTGTTAACAAGTGTTACCCAGCCGCGCATGCACGAATTGCATTCTTCTCGCACCAGCAAGCATCAGCGATGCGTCATCGGAGAGCGATCTCTTGCAGCATTCGTGTTTTGCAGAACTTTTGCGAGTGTTAAAGTATTTGTGACGTAACATTACATTCACAGAGATCTCCCAACGTGGTCAGGAGCATGAAAGGTGTGTATTGCCTGTCGGTAGTGATAGTGTGAGGCGAGTTTTAGACTTGGATGCTGGAGAGGGCAAGCACCCAAGGTGGCCCAGCTTTCCAATGCCGTGTTGTGCGGCCTCGTGTGGCTGAAAGTGTCCAAGGACCACATCCTGTGCCTTTTACGACCCCTAGGAAGCATTGGGTGTCCTAAGGGGCATTCATAAACATTTGGGAGGCCTCCAACAAAAGGGACATTGATGAGTACTTGTTGGAGCTCGATTGAGAGCAGCTTGAAAGTCCTCATTTTGATGGCAGTTGGTCATCTAGTGACGAGGACATCACGCCCGATGTCAGTGATGATGAATATTTGCCCCCAATATCTATACGGGAGTCACAGCCTGAAAGTGAGCTCGAATTTAGTGGTTTTAGTGTGTATGAGGGAGAGTCTGAGGAGGAGGAGGAGGAGGCGCCGAGTTTTGTTGTTGAGGATGAAACAGAGAACAAGGGTGAAAGCGAGGGAGATGGGCCAGTGAGGGGGGTGGGAGTGTGAAGCCGTGCCCGAACACGTGCGCGTGCCCGTAGAAGGTCACAACGTCGCGCCAGCCTAGGTGAAGGCTGTTCATCTGAAAGTGATGAGCGGTGGTTGGAGGACCCCACCCCACCTAACATGCACCCATTCATGGCAGCACCTGGACTGACCGTACCTGTTCCTCTCACTGCACTGCAGTTCATTCAGCTGTTCCTGACGTGGGAATTGCTGGAATACCTGGTTGCAGAGATGACGGATTACACTCGGTACTGCCGTGATGAACTGCGGACGACGTTGTCGTATTGCTGGCGGGGCTGCAACCTCATGGACATGGCACATTTTTGGGGGCTCCACATTTGTTTTGGAAGGATGCCTGCTGCCAATGGCAGGCAATATTGGAGGCAGCATTTTTTTAAAAGTATGCCCAATGTGCCTGGCGTTATGGCCCGTGATAGTTTCCTGGCGTTGGACAGGTATTTCAACGCCTTCAACCGAAGGGCCATACCCCGGAATAACCCCGACCGCCTCATCTTAGTCCACCCAGTGTTGGAGTACATTCATGAACAGTGCCAGTTTCTCGTGGTTCCTGCCAAGAACCTTTCTTTGGATGAGGGGATGATGCCTTACAAAGGACATCTCAGTATAAAAGTGTACAACCCCAAGAAGCCAAAGAAATATGGTGGGAAATTGTTCTTTATTATGGAGTCTAACACTGGATATGCCGTGGACTTCTCGGTGTATTCCGGGGTCTTCTCCACTCTGTGTGACACTGTCTTCAGTATTGTGGATAATTTCCGTAACCAGGGATACCACCTGTTTATGGATAATTATAATAAATCGGTATCCCTGGCCCAGGAACTGTATGAAGCAGGTGTGCACGTCAGTGGTACCCTTCGTTGGTGCGTGGGGCCCTGAATGTCCTCAAGAGGTTGGCTAGCCAGCCGCAACATCTGGCAAGAGGAGAGATAGAGTGGCGGTGGAAGGGAGATGTCTTCGTCATCTGTTGGAAGGGGGTCCAACTCGTACCCATGATTATAACGAGTCATGAGCCCATCCAAAAAGAGATCGTGCGGCGGAAGAAGACACGTTGGCAGGGCCGAGTTACGTATGAGGAGTTTTGTGTCCAGTAGCCTACTGTCATTGGGCACTACAACAGGCACATGGGAGAAGTTGATCTCTTTGATCAACTCATCCAGTATTATCCCTTTTCCAGGAGAACCAAACGGGAATTCTCTAGCACAATATTTGGGAAATAGTGGCTCGGCGTTTAAGGGTTAAAACCAACACTGTTTGGAAACTTGAATTTCAAGTCAATGTCCCCTGTGTGTTTGTTACATTGAATAGGTTTCATCTAATAAAATGTAATAATAATAATAATGGTAATGAAGAAGCGTTGGCAATTAGGCCTGATATGTCAGTCCTCTGGAGGTAGAACTGCACTACCCTAACTGAACAAGGTAGCATCTCGTCTCAATCATCACCTACAAAGTCCTATCAGGATGGGATGAAAAAAGATTCGAATCTGGCATCAAGGACTGGTGGATTCTGAGTCTTAGTTACAAATTCTGAGACCTATTCAAGCATAAAAATCCCATCCTCTGGAGTGCTCAGAATAGAAGGCCATGAAGCTCACCTAGTCTTTTTGCTGATGCCAGGGTAAGGAAAAAATTTTTAGAGTTAGATCTTTATCTGATGGGATGACTCCCTCAATGGCCCACATGAGATAGGATCCTTAAGACGAGAGCTACATTCCGTTCAAGGGCCTAAGTTCCATGGTTGAGCAGGACTGTTTGGAACTTCTCAGAATCATAAAGAGCTCTCACGAAGACTAGACATGCATTCTCTTCAACCAAAAGACTTGGCCAAGGGCTACTCGAAAGCCTTAAATGGCGCCGAAATAGAGAGAAGTTTCTCTCAACAATAAAAGCTGAGAGAGTTCATGTTATGACCTGTAAAAGAGTCATAATCTCACAAAAATAATACTAGGCATTTGGTATCTAAACAAAATCAATAATTTTCAATGCTAACAGAAGTTTGAAACTTGTTACTACTTAAAGGGACTCTTGAATTAACATATTATTTATATTTTATTACTAAATACTTTTATCAGTTCAATAGGTAGGGATTGATGGACATACTAAAATGTAAAGGAGCTAGCCAGGTATATTCTTCCATTTGATGACAAAGAGTACAAAGTCCTCTACCGATGTCCCCAAAAAGGGCTATGAAAAGACAATAATGGACATTACTACAGAGTAGTATGTACATCCATATATGGAAGCATTTGGGGTAAAGAAGAGAAATACCTCACACAAGTGTCTTCTTCTTTCGGCCTTATTAGTCCAACTGTATAGCAGGGTAGGACGCTCGAGTCTACTTTCTCCATCTATTTCTATTCCTTGCATCTTCTTCCCCAGTCCCACTTCACCTACACACAGGTGCTGGACGATTCAAAACTATGGGCAGACAGAAACCCACCTTATAAAATTATAAAAAAGTGCACATAAGCCTCTCCTGCCATGTCATTTCCAGTCATAAATACAATTTCGTAGCTCGTCGAAAGAATTGTTTTCTTCTTGGCTTCAGTGACTACACAACATCCCATTATGATCTTTGAAAACGAGCATTAGGTTCTTCAATGGCTAGTTTTAGATGTAAAAACCCGAACTGCTGTGTTATCAGGTGTAAAATAATAATGGTTAGTTATTATTTACAATATTCATACAATAATTCTGACCACCCCAAAGTAATAACACTAAGATTACTCTTGACGACAAATTAGCAAAGCAAATCACCTCTTGGGTGACACGTACCACCCCAAAAATATGAATCAGTTAAATCTTTTATACATGTTCGAATAATAGTCACATAAAAATGGAATGTGAATGCTAACAAGCATAGGGATGCCCCAGAAGCTGGGATCCTTTCAGGCTAATACTGTGTACAAAACAATGCCTTGTTAGAATGCAAAAAAGACAAATCTGAAACAATTCAAAACTTTACAAAACTACAAACACTTTATTGAAATCTTTCCAGACGACCCCATGGGGAAAAACAGGTAGCTGGTCATTTACCTCTAAACATACATTGAATAGGAATAACTGGAAAAATAAAAACTTTATACATAGAAGAAGAAATTGGGAATGCCTCCCAGTTTGCGACCACATTATACATCAGTCAATTCTAGAAAGTATATCTAGAAATTTTGCCCTAACCCTGTCATTCATCTAGATGATTTAAAATTTTATCTATCTATTCATTACATCTGAGTTTTCCTTAGTCCTGTTAAAATGTCTGCTATAGTACGACTATTGGTGATTTACTGCTGTTTTCCTCTCTGGCAACTGAACAATGCAATCACTAAGTTTCCTTACAAATACATATGGACCTTCCAACATTGCTTGCAATTTATGACCTGGAGGTTGTATTAACACAAGTACTTGCTGACCCTCCACAAAACACCTAAATTTTGCTTTCATTTTATAAAACAACTTCATACTTACCTGATACCTTAACAAAGGTTCCCTGGCAAACTCCCATGCCTCATATAATTTACCTCTAGACTTCTTTAATCAGTCAACAATGTCAAGAACAGTTTCCCTCCTGCTTTCCCATTGTTCGTTTAGCAACTCAAGTGGAATTTGAATGGTTTCAGACCTGTTGTTTCACTGGGTGAAGACTTCATTTCAAACATTACATGGAGCAGCAAATGCTATTCCCATTTCTTTATTTCTTTCAAGCAAAATTTTTTCACCAGACTTTTGAGTGTTTTGTGAAACCGTTCAACTATACCTTGGCTTTGGGTATGATATGAAGTAGAAATCAGATGAGTAATGCCCCAGGTACTAAACTGTTACTGCATTTGTTTTGAAAGGAAATTTTTTCCTCTATATCTCAATGGTCTTGGGTAAACCAGATCGTGAGGAAAAGTTTATTATATGTTTCATTATAACAAGAACCTTTGTGCTTCGAATGGAAATTGCTTCAGGGACCTGGTAGTCCTATCTATCAAAGTTAACCAATATTCTGAACCTTATGAAAACTTGGACAAAGAACTAATAATATCCATAACAATCTTGAAATGACTTACAAAACTTCACAACATCCTTTTTAATGTGAGGCCAAAAAAGTTTCTCAGTACTCTTATCAATTTTTTCTCACCCGGGGCCCTACCCTAAACCCTGAAACTAGGTCAATGTGAGCTTTCTCCAGAATTTTATTAAGATAAATATTATGCAAAACACATTACTTATTTTCAACTAATTCTCCCCTGGTGCTCATCCAATTCCAAGGAAATCCTATTCAGCTTAGGATCCTCTTTCAGAAACCTAATCAGCTTATTATGAGACCAGTTGAGTTACCTCATTCCAACATAAATTTTTCTCATTATTATGTTCATCAACCACTGTTTGTGTATTTCTATATTCGTAAATCTGGAGGCATGAAATCTCGAGAGAGAAAAGGGGATCTGCTATAGGAGCATTTGTAGCAAAAACGTAGTTTATAAAGTACAAAAAAAAAAAAAAAGTGTATGGCCCAAAGGTATCGTAATTAAACCTATTTGTTTTTTTCTGTCACTCTTTAACCCTTGCTCAAGCAATTCAAATAAGAGATTATGTTTACATATTTCATCATTATTAGGGCTGATACAACTCATAAAAAATGGTGTCAGTAAAGTAAATATAAGTCAGAATACTAAATTCGTAAATGATTAAGAATATATTGTGTTTGGTGTGATATGGGAAGTCAGAAAACTTTTCAGTCGAATGACTGTTAATCCTGTATGATTAAATTTTATGGAGCCCATGCTTTATGAAAAAGAGCTAAATAAATTGAAAACTAATCATCACTATAAATATGAATTATTACAAAATGTATGCAAGTAAAATACTGAATTTTCTATGATATTCCGTGAGTTTGCTGACTTTCAATAATGGGGAAATCAGCTCTTTCTCGCAGCCTACTTAAGACTTGGAAATCTACTAGACTGAAACTGACTACGAAAGGGAGACTATTCATAAATCAAGTACGATCTGTGGTGCTCTTTTTAAAATTTGTTTTGCAGTCATTTAGCCCATTAAGGTATTACCCAGAGGCAGTGGATATCCTGTAGACAGTCATATGGATACCAGTAAGTGTTCGGGGTAAAGCCCTATAGCTTTAAGATGTGGCTTCCAAGAATGTGGTGTTATATGCAGAGGGAGAGACCTTCACTACCAGAAAAAAATATGCAGACAATTGTAGACAATATATAAGGAGAATAGCTCACTGAGCCAATTGGCCAGGAAGTAGGTCTGTATCAGGAGCTGTCTGATGAGGGAGCAGGGAAGGTTCACATAAGTATAACATAGTTCTAAACCAATTTAGGGTTCTCTCATTTATATTCATTTTTATGGTCTTCAGATTTCGCTTAATGGATTCATACATCAGCAAAACATAAAATCTCTAACCTGGGCATTATGGTTTTGGGTAACATTTTTCAGTATCAACAAGAACCCAGGTAGCAGTTTTTTCAGCCAGGAGGATGGTGATGTTCTTTATTTTTCAAATTTCCAGTGCTTCCTTGGACTTTCAAGTCATTGGGATGTATGCATGGGACTCAAGGGAAAATTGGAACGTTTGTCAGAATAAATGATAGTAAGTACTGTAGTTTAGTTGATGACACGCTTCACAAGTTTCCTTAGTGAGTAGGTCAGTAGTGATTGAACTTGAGAGATGTGGTTGGGAAGTGAAAAGGCAGTGTACAAGTATAAGAATACATTTGTTAGGACAAGGAAGTGTTTCATTATGGAAAGAGGTACGGTTAAAGGTTAGGTTAGGATATCTTGAAGTAATTCATAACTTTATAGTTATAGGAGAAAACGATATGACAGCTTGCTTTTTGATAGGGATTGATTTTTTGAGGATGCATGATGTAGGCGTAGATATCGGAAACAGAATTCTTAGAGAGGGAGGCAGAAAAATAGCTAGGATTCAAGATAGTGTTATGGTTCCCGTTGTATATTTCTTTAATATTTTGTGTTTAATTTTCTTTTTAGTCACTAGAAGGTATGAGTAATGGTGTATCCTTAAATTGTATGATTTTCAGTCACTAGATGGAGTGACTAATTGTAATTTAAGTATTGTTTGTTTGTTTCATGGTCCGAATATTGTTTACTTTGACAATAAAGTTTTCTTTATCCAGTGTGCTTCCTGGATTGGTGATTAACGGTGATTGGATTGTTACTTAGATATAAAAGTGTTTTGCATACGGTAAGATATATTTGTTCATCTTTATGTTTCGTTACACCAGTGGACTTATTTATTTCTCATTATTTCTTTATAATATTTATATACATACGTGTAGAATATCTATTTTAATTAAAAGTGGTTAAAAAGTGATTTAATATATTTTCCCTTTTAAATTATAAACTTTAAAATTGAACCTGGTAAAATAGCACTAACTTAAATATCACTAAGAACATTGTTATGATCTATAAAGTGCTACTTGAATTCTAAAAATATTAATATGAATCATAACAATAGAAATGTATTTTTAGCGAACTTTGTGGGTATGATTGATATTGCTATGAGTGAGAATGATTTGTTGAGCGAAGAAGAGATTGAGGTAATGCAAGATAAGTGCCTGGAGATAGATATGTTACGACAATGTGTCTTGGAAGGAGTGTGTGTGGAAGATTGGCCATGTGAGTTGGATGTATATAAGAGGGTTGCTAAACAGTTTGTAGTGTGTAAAAACATAATGTACTTTTGACATCAGGAAGGGGTGTATGACAGGGAGGCGTGTGTGTCGGGTGTTTTCTGTTGAGTATGTGTTTGTTGGTGCATGATTGGTTTGGGCATATGGGGAAAAATAAGTTGTGGGAATGCAGGAGAGAGAGATTGTATGCGCCTGGGTTGAATAAGATTTGTGTGGATGTATCTGTCACATGTGAAGACAGTCAGAGGTGAAAGTATCAGAGTGTGTATTCGAGTCTGCCTGTGTTGCATATGCAGATGAAAGAGTTTGAAATACTTGTGATTGATTGTGTTTCTTGCCTAGGACTGCACGTGGGGATGATTGTGATGGTGGATCACATGAGTAAATTTGCCTATGTTGTTCACATCAAAGATAAGAGGAGTGAAACTGTTGCACAAATGGTGGGTCAAGTGATGTTGCCTATGTTTACGTGTAAGCTGTAGAAAATGTTGAGTGATAACGGACCTGAGCTTGTGGGACGGGAATTTGAAGAAATGTTGAAGGAATGGGGTATCACGTATGTGTATTCTACTCCGTATATGCCCAGTGCAAATAGTTTGGCTGAAAGGACGGTTAGAACAATGACTGAGATTTTGCGAATGATGAATAAAGGCGACATTGATTGGGATATGCATGTAGGACGTGCAGTGTGGGTATATATATAAAGCCACACTGCAGAAGAGTATAGATATGTCTCCTTGTAAACATGCGTTGAATTTTGAAAGGATTGTTAGGCTGTGGTTGGGTTTGTCAGAGTGATCAAGATTTGTGGACGAAAGCGAGTGAAAGGTTTGAAAGTTTTAAGATTGGGGATAAATTGTTGAAAGAGGTGGTAGAGATAGGAAGAATGAATGTGAATAAGGTAAGGGAGAAATTTAAAGGGTCTTTTGAGATTTTGGAAGTGGGACCGAGTGGATTGAGTTATATTTTTGGGAAATTGCGAGTAGGTGGGGGGATGGATGGGGTTTGGGCACACCATAACCAGCTCCGTAAGTGGAGGGAAGTACCACAGTATGTTTGCGAGAATGCGATGAGTGAATGGTTGAGGGTGAATAAGTATGAGCCGAGTGTCAGTAAACAAATGTGTCTGGGAGATCGATAGTTAGTGTTGGGCTGAGTATGGAAGAAGTGTAAAAAAAGGAAGTGGAAGGAAGAAGCGTGAACGGCAGGATAAGTGTGTTAGTGGTAGGGTGCAAAAGGTTGATAAAGCATATAGTATAGATGACTTTGAGAGAATGAATGATACTTATAGTGTATGTTGGTTTTAATTAACAGGGATAAGTGAAACTTCAGTGGGAAGGAAATCTAGTAGTAAGGAGGCAGTTGATAGTATGGATAAGCCTTAGCAAGAGTTTGACAGAAGTATGGATGAACTGAGTGGTTTGGTAGTAGAAATAGGGGAGATACTGGGACCAGAGCTAGAAGATGATGAAGCAGTGAATGAGATTTGGGGGGATAGTAGTGATGGAGATAATGGGAATTTGAATGAAAGTGGTTTGGAAGAAGTGAATGGTGATGTAACTGAGAGAATGTATGAGGGTCCTCAAACAAGATCCAGGGGACCTGCATCTGATCATCCTTGGGTGTTGTGGAAAGCTATTTAGTGTGGGTGTTGCGAGTGTAAGGAGACGTTGTCAAATGTAATGGGGGGAGGTAATATGGAGGAGTGGTAATGATAATGTAAACAGTATTTTTGGAAAAATTATGGGTTTTCTCACTTTATTTTATTTAGAACGGTTCTCTCTCTGAATGTGCAATCGTCCTCTTACAAACACTGGAGAGCATCAGCCACTGGGTGAAACCGTTTTCTTTGGTGATAGCTTCCAGCTGTTGATTCACCCCATTGTCTCTGTCTTGTGTGTGTGTGTTTGTGTCTGTGTGTGTGTGTTTTAACGTGTCTTTTGCTAACATTTCACCTGATGAAATTCTCTCATATCCTAAGCAGTATTGGGGTCATTGGTATGAAGATTAGCCTTGTAATGCAGCGCCAGTAAAAACAATTATTACCTGTCCTTTATTAACTTTGTGGTATGTAAATCATTTTATCGTTTGTTCTTATACTTTTCTTTCTTTCATTCTATGACGTGAGAATTATTATAATAGGCAAAATGATATGTAAACTCTCCAAAAAGGCTGACTGATAAAGCTACTATAACATCCACCTCAGCATCTATCTTAAATTCTAAATTACTTGCCACTTCTTGAGACAATAATTAGTGGTTACGCAAAGTACTGTTAGCTCCTATTTGTTGGTATTCCTGGTGTTCTTATTGTGAAGTTGGGTGAGGGAGAAAACCTGATATTGTTGCAGGTTGGCATGTGTAGCTGCTTGATGAGTTAGCTAAGCTGAAAGAGCTGGAATCAACAATGCTTTTACCTTTTTGGTTCCTGTGGTAAACTGTGAGGGAGATATTGTCAACTTGGGATTATGTTCATCTGTTTTGCTTCAGAATAAGTTGTTCCCTTAGTGCCAAATACAAGTGGCCACTGAAACACCCTTAAGTAATGATGCCAAAAGTGCACCACGTGAGTTACATAGATGGCACTACTTCCACTCGAGGATAATGTAGGAGGGAGCTTTCCTTCTTAAATATAAAATATCGTTCGGAGAAATTGATGGAAATTATGATATACATTCATCAGGTGTCCTAACCGAAATTAAGCCGATTCATAAAAGTCCGAGATCGAGGCCAACAGGAGAGGTTGCAAAAAAAAAAAAAAAAAAAGTTAATTAATTACTCAATTGCTTTAGCGGAATTCTCCATCTACTGAGAGCTCATGTTCTTATTATTTATAATTACTAAACTACTCATTCATATTGATGAGCTATCAAAAGGGTGACCCAAGGGACCTAATCCTGAAGGAGAGATGCACTTAAAGGTCTTTTTTCTAAGAGTAAACGGCTTAATTAGGGCACGTCTGTCAATTCAGTGCACTACCATGAATTGGGACGAAATCAGAAACACCCGCTGGTTTAGTAGCATGGAAATCCATGCATCGGTTTAAAAGCTGTTTACGAATAAACACTATTTCATGGCCTCTGGAATGTATAGTAGATGCGAAGCGAATTAAAGAATACAAAAATAAAACTCAGACAGCAATACAACTGGAACTGTTACATAGAGCCTCTAATACGGCCTACAGTTTGGTGCTCAAGGCTCACTGCTGGCACTAATCCTCGTTAAAGAAGTAGAAGAATTTAGAGTTTACTGGTTAGGTCTTCTACATAAAAGTGTCATTCTTCGGGTTAGTAGGGAGAGAATCTTAGATAAGAGCTCACATTTAAAAAAAGAAACAATTTGTTTTTGAAAGACAAAAATACGAGGATTAGACCAGAAGCAGTGAGCAAGGAGCTCAGAATGAGTCAGTTCAGTAGATTAACCTCGTATTTTGTTAGTAGTTATTGAGAAGCCGAACAATTGGGGAGCGCAACGATACAATCAAAGCAACTGCTCTGTACTCCCACCATATGTTGGGATTATTTTCATTATTTTGCATCGAGAATTTCTCATTTTTAATGCTTCTTCACATTACAATTTCTATGAGCTTAAGTGGAATGAGAGCGCAAATATTTGACCTGAAGAATATATTTGATTGTCTATACATATTATACTTTACTTAGGGTATACTTAGACAGAAAAACTCTTACCCAGACTTCCACGAGGTTAATCAATGACACTTCATATATCGGCGTTTGAAAGCAAAACTTCCACCGTTTCCGTTTCAAGTTTCATGTTTCCCAGTTACACATAATAACAGCATTTCCTTTTTTACAATCTTGCTATCCTTCTAGGTTCACAAAATTCTAATTTTCTTTGCTCCTTCAATTGATTTACCATTTCCTGCACCTGAACATGTGTTAAAACAGTGCTTGTGTATGGCTCTTGCCATACTTTTGTACGTGTATAAGCACGTGTACCGTAACTCTTCATAAAATTGCATATCCATTCATATTCATACATTAAAGTTAATTGAATATTAACTCATATATATATATATATATATATTATATATATATATATAATATATATAGATATATTATATATATATATATACACCACACACACAGCACACACACACACACACACACACACGCACACACACATACACACACACACACACACACATACACACACACACACACACACACACACATATATATATATATATATATATATATATATTATAGAAATATATATGTGTATGTGTGTATGTGTGTGTATGTATGTAAGTAGTATCTATGTATGTGTACGTGTGTGAAATAACAACACCACGGATAAATGCCGAAGCATGCAGCCTTAAATATATACAAAAAGATTATCATCCCGCACTGAAAGACATGCTACATCGTTTCCACCCTGTTCCTAAGTATCCTCTATGGCCGATCGATAACATTCCTCACAATTTGTTTTAGTATTTCTGACGGCCGTGAGTAATGATTTTCCAGACGCAACCGTCTCTTCATCAGACCTTAAGCGGTGCTCCGCAGTCATCAAGCATTCACCTCTCCTCGCTGGAATCACGCATATGCACGGCAAAAATCAATAACAATTTCTTTCGCTTGCAATAGATGGCGTCGGTGTTCTTTACAGTAGCGAGAGTCTTCTGGCTGCCAACAGACAGTGTGCTCACAGATGGCGTCGGAGGCTAAGGAACTGCTGAACAACGATTCTAGATTGTCGAAGGTCAGCTTATTCATGAAATTCTCATTCGAAGGAACATACACTATGAAAGAAAATGGCTGCAGCTAGGGGCCGAAGACACGCTGCAAAGAATCTTAAGTAATGCCTACAGTCCACCGCATGAGGTGCACTGACGGCACTACCCACTACGGGGTCAGAACGAGAGTATATGTCAGCCAATCAGCGAATGTTTACATCTTATTGCAAATTTCAGGTGTTATAGTATATTAATATTGCTATATTTTACATTAACTATAATATGTATTGAAAATGAATACAGAAAAAAATTTATACACTGAAATTAACATGTGACATATACACTTACACCCTGTCCATTACCATACATGTTAACAAAAATAGACACAGCACTATTATTTTTAAAGATAGAATGCCCATAAACATATTTTTGGAAAGCTATTGTTACCAAGCAACACGCAAAACAAGTTTTTGAGAAATCTTTATTGGGTCAAGAAATATAAGAAAATAAATATACCGAAAAAACGGACAAAAATCCAAAAACAAAACCAATCGCCGTTTGCGACTTCATAATACATCTAATTTTAGTATCAAAGGTATCATAGTGAAGAACTTTTCTTCTTCTTTAGAATCATTATTTTTCTCTAATATCAAAGATATTTTTTCTTCTTTGACAAATAACTTCCGAAAAATGATGTAAACATGTTGCTATTGGAGGAAAAAGTCACTTTCAGTTAACTCGTAAATTCATTTTTTCCTAATAAAAAAATGCTCAGCGCCATAAAGTAGATAGGGTTTGCTTCACAATGCAACAAATATCACGAAAATATCTTAAAAACTGACTGGGATACCGCTGTTTTGAAAATTGCGATCTTTCAAACGCGATTTCTGGCGTTATTTGGGTTTTTGGAAAAACTACTATAGACCCTTCGTATTATGAAGGCCTCAGTTAATCTTCACTCTTTTGTACATCAACTGACTTTAGAAGAACGCACACGATTCAGAAAATATTGTCGAATTAACAAGAACTTAATTAAACACCAAAAAACCTCAGAATTCAACGAAATATACATACTAGTAAAAATTTGCCACAAAAGCTATATATATAATATATATATATATACATATATATCTATATTATATATAGATATATATATATAATATATATATATATATATATAATATATATATATATATATTCCTGAATCCCGAAGACTTAATGTTACCTACGTTCCTACTGGTATTAACATGACTACGAGAACTAATATTATTTACACTACTGCTAGCTTTATCATCATTATTGCTATTATTCTTATTATTTGTATTCCTGTCAAAATCGGGTTTGTAAGACTCCGATTGTCTGTTCTGGTTATGCTTTCTCCAACTACCACTAAAAAATTTCTTATTGTTCATGGATACTTCCCTAGTTAACTTTTCCTGTTTGTGGCCGAGGGAGTAATCGTCCGATAAATTAAATGGGGTATATTTATAGATTAATTACTCTCCGTATTCAGGGCGCCAGTAAGGAGCCCTAAGGACACACAGGGTCTAACTTATTGATGAAAACAGCAGCTTCGGTTCCGACGCATGAGGGGACTTGGAGCACGAATGGATGTACGCCCTAGCGTAGGATGGGGAGAAGACCTCTCACAGCAGGAGTCAAGACGATAGGATACCTGGAACAAGGTATTTCTTTATATACACGTGTGTGACATGCAAAGGATTGAACACGTGTGATGATGCCGCCAAATATTCAGACTTGCTTTATTATGAATCTTACGTTCTCAGAATTACCTCAAAGGGCAAGAAATAACTGAATTACTTTACAGAACCTTATTGTATTGAATTTGAGGATATATATATGATATATATATATATCTAATATATATATATATATATCGATATATATGATATATATTAATTATATAAGGATATATATATATATATAGATATAATATATACTATATCTATATATATATATATATATCTATATTATATGGTTAGTATAGATATATATAGATATATATATAATATATAGAAATTTATATATATTATATATATATATATAATATATATCTAGATATATATATTAGATATATATATAATATATATATATATATATATATATATATATATATATATCTATATATAGATATCTATATATATATATAATAATATATATATATATATATATATATATTATATATTATATATATATATATATATCTATATAATTATATATATTATATTATATATATATATATATATATCTATATATATATAATATATATATATATATATATCTAGATATTATATCTAGAATATACTATATATATATTTTTTTTTTTCGTTAAAAGCAATTGCTTTAGTGGCATCAATAAGTTTCTGGCAAGTAACTATTGATGCCACTAAAGCAATTGCTTTCACGAAAATTGTATTAGAGAAAAACTATGCCCAAAAGTATAATAATATATATATATATATAGATATAATATTAATATATATTATATTATAATATATAATAAATATATATAAATAATATATATATAAATATCTATATATATATATAAGATTCTATAATATATATATATATATATATATATATATATAGTATATATATATAATTATATATATATATATATATATCTCCGATAAATAATATATAGATACTAGATATATATATTATATATTATTAATATATATATATATATATATACATATAATATTATATATATATATAATATAATATAGATATATTATAATATATATATATAATCAGATAGATATATAACATATATAGCTTATTATATATATAATATAAATATATTATATTATATATATATAAACTATATACTATATTTATATATATATAATATATATAGTGATATATTATATATATATACTATTAATATAATATTAATATATATATATAATATATAATATATTATATATATATATGATATTATATAATATATATAAATATCTATATAATCTAGAGATATATATATATAGCATATATTATATAGGGATATAGATATATATATATATATATATAATATTAATATATAGATTATATATCCTCCCCCTATCTATATATATATATATATAATATATATATATATATAATATATATCTATATATCAACATATAGATATATATGTACAAATATATATAAATATAGATTATATATCTCCATATATAGATATATAATATATATATATAATATCCATATATATCCTTCATATATATATATATATATTATGTATATTAGGATATATATATATATATATATATTCTCATATATTCTATATATATATATATCTAGATATACTATAGAAAAGACACCATATTATATATTATATATAATATCTATATATATATATATAATATATATAATAGATATATATCAAAGATAATATAATATAATTTTTAATTATATTTATATAATTATTATATCTATATATCTACTATAGCATATATTCCTATATAGTATAATATATATATACATAATAGATATCTATATATATATCTAGAATTAATTATATATATATATATATATTATATATATCCCCTATATATAATATATCTAGATTATATATTATAATATATATATATATATAGATATATTTATATTATATTATATATAATATTTTATATTTATTATATATATATAATATATATATAGATATATATATATATTAGATAATTATATTATATATAATAATATATATATATATATATCTATTATATATATATCATATATATTATATATATTATATCTATATATATATATATTAGTAATATATATTATATATATATTAATATTATATAATCACTATATATATATATATATCATATATATATATAATATATAGTATATATTATTATATATATATATATATCCTCAAATTCAATACAATAAGGTTCTGTAAAGTAATTCAGTTATTTCTTGCCCTTTGAGGTAATTCTGAGAACGTAAGATTCATAATAAAGCAAGTCTGAATATTTGGCGGCATCATCACACGTGTTCAATCCTTTGCATGTCACACACGTGTATATAAAGAAATACCTTGTTCCAGGTATCCTATCGTCTTGACTCCTGCTGTGAGAGGTCTTCTCCCCATCCTACGCTAGGGCGTACATCCATTCGTGCTCCAAGTCCCCTCATGCGTCGGAACCGAAGACGTGTTCAGTGCTACAAGCTGCTGTTTTCATCAATAAGTTGGACCCTGTGTGTCCTTAGGGCTCCTTACTGGCGCCCTGAATACGGAGAGTAATTAATCTATAAATATACCCCATTTAATTTATCGGACGATTACTCCCTCGGCCACAAACAGGAAAAGTTAACTAGGGAAGTATCCATGAGCAATAGGAAAGTTTTCAGTGGTAGTTGGAGAAAGCATAACCAGAACAGACAACCGGAGTCTTACAAACCCGATTTTGACAGGAATACAAATAATAAGAATAATAGCAATAATGATGAGAAAGCTAGCAGTAGTGTAAATAATATTAGTTCTCGTAGTCATGTTAATACCAGTAAGAACGTAGGTAACATTAAGGCTTCGGAGTCAGGATTAGTTTGTTTTTGGTGCAGTAGGAGAGATCATGTCGAAGCGCAATGTTTCTAGAGAAAGAAATATTTCGAAAGAAACCCGAAACCTGTCAGCGTTGTAACAGCAGATAAACCGCCTAAGGAAGACAAATCTAGATGACTTAGATTTCATAAGTACATAACGGATGAATCTATTTTCACTGATAAAAGTAAACCGATTGGAACAAAAAATTAAAGTATTGAGAGAATGATACTGGGGGTGCTCAGTCATTAATTTTACGAGGGTTTGTCCCGGATGGATATGTTTATAAGAATTATGAGTATGTAGTATTGGGTGGTTTCCCGAATACAGAAACTTTTTTTCTTGATACTAATTATTTTTCAGGTAAGGTAAAATTGCCGGTTGTTGATAGTTTGCCAATTCCTAATATAGATTTAATTTTTGCTAACGATTTGTTCATTACTGATGAATCATGTATCTTTCCAATTCTGTCTGTGGTCGAAGTAGGGGACGACCACTCTCCTATGTGTTAATAGCTTTAAACCTATTTCGGTAATAACGAGGTCAAAGGCAAAAGAGGTTGACTTGGCTGAGGTTGAGTTGGATTTGGATGTGACTGATAAACATAAGACTGACTTTGTAACAAATTGTATACTTAATTTTCGAGACGTGGAGTGGATTCCAAGGCTTTTAGAAAAGCCCAAACTGTTGAATGTCATGAATTTACTAGTAGTGATAGTAATGATTTATCGAAGCCAGTATTCTGTAAAGAGAAGGTTGCTCTACAGGGTTAGTAGGTCAGCTGATGCCCCTGCTGATCAGGTAGAGGTTTCCCGTCAGTTGGTTGTTCCTGAACAGAACAGGAATAAAATTTTGTTCTTGGCTAATAAAAACAATCTTGTGGGGCATTTTGGGGTCAGAGAAACGTTTCAGAAGGCCGCACGGCATTTGTATTGGCCCCAAATGCGCTAAGAGGTAAAGCACTATGTACTGTCTTGCAGGGTATGTCAGTTGGTGGGGAAGCCCAACTAAAAGATACCTAAAGCCCTACTCATTCCCATACTTCAGGTGGGGAGCCTTTTTGAGAGGTGGTGATTGATGTTGTGGGTCCTCTCCCTCGGATGCACGGGGGAAATGAGTATTTGTTAACAGTTGTGGATAGGATGACTCGCTTCCCGGAGGCTGTCCCCCCGAGGAGTATTTGGAGTGAAAAGATTATCGGTGGCTTCTTTACTAAGTTTTGCAATCGGACTGTGGTACTAATTTCATCAGCAAACATTTTAAGAATAAAATGTCTGAATTAGGGATAAAGCACATTACCTCTTCCCTGTATTACCCTGAGAGTCAGGGCCAGGTGGAACCGTTCCACCAGACCCTGAAGTCTGTTTTGAAAAGGTTTTGTATGGCGTCAGGAAGAGAGTGGGATGAGGCGGTCCCGTATGCCTTATTCGCTATTCGTTCCGTTCCAAATGAACCTTTGGGATACTCTCCTTTCCATCTTGTTTTTGGGCATTATGTGCACTGGCCCTTGGAAGTTGTATGTGCACATTTGGAGGGAGAGACTCCCGAGGTCAACATTCTTGAGTATTTATTAGGACCTCAGGAGAAATTCAGAAAAGCCTGGGAGTTTGCCAAAGAGAATTTAGCAGAAAGCCAGGAGGTGATGAAAAACAAATACGATGTTGAGACTCAAAAAAGGGTGTTTAAACCTTGAGATAGTGTTCTAGTTTTGTTGCCCTTCCCAGGAAACCCTTTGAGGGCATAGTTTTCACGTCCCTGGAAGGTTCTGAAGAGATATATTGACGTGAATTATTTGATAGAGACCCCAGGTAAAAGGAAGAAAACTCGAGTGTGTCATATTGATATTGTTATGGTGGCCTTCTGCTCACTATAAATAAACAGATCTAATATGTTCTTCAAACTTTCAATAAAGGACTATTCTCAGAGCCTTAGGGTATCCCCTCTTACACAATTCTCGTGTGAAACCAAAATTTAGATCCAGGTTGTATGAATACCCAAAATTTCTTTTATAGGCAGCTTTTCAAATACAATGATCAAATATGACTACAATAGGGCTATTAAACCCCAGGAGTCAGGATCCTAAGCAAAACACTGTACACTCAAAGAGAAATTAAAAAAAGATGATAATTTTATAAAAATAACAATATTTATTTACCAATTAAAGATAGCCGTAAATGATGGTTGGGGCTAGAAACCGCATTCAGCTACAACAGCACAACACAAGCATTCCCCATTCTCCTACGGACCTACACTAACAGGTATACCGACAGGAGGAGAGAAAGTCACAGAAGGAGGAAGAAAACAACAAAGTCACGGTGGCGACAAACACAGGCATACGACAGTAGAAAGCAAAGATAAGGAAAATAACCCTGAATTCTACTTATAACAATCAAATTCCTAAACCTAACTTACAGTAATGACACAAATCTCTCCAGCTAACACGCTTATACGCAAATCTGTAACTGCAGACTATATCTTGAAGATGATTCTTCCAGTTACCAACAGCAACTCGAAGTTTCCAATACACCTGATCGTTACAGGTTGACAAAATATTGTTCTTTATGTGCGCTTACCGGAGATAAGCGTCCATCACAGATCACAACAGTTAAGTAGACTCCGTTGAATACCATCAACAAATCACCGTAGAGTCAGTGGTACGACACAGCGTCCATATTCACGCTAAACAACTCATGTAATAATTACGCTTACCGGAGGTAAGTCTCCTTACAGGTGATGTAACGCTCCACAACAGCGAAGAGGTCCGAAGAAAGCTGCTACAGGGGTGAACGTTGAGATCAAAGCTTGCACAATGAATGATGAGAGTGCCCTCATATTTTTCAGGACACTCCAGGTAGGACCACGGTCCTAGAACATGATGTGGATGTGGGGGATGCAAACCTATTAAACAGTGCCCCTACCGACTTAACCCAGTAAAAAGAGACATAGTGAGAGAGGAGTGCAATATATGCTAGACAATGATTTAATTGAACCTAGCAGTAGTCCGTGGAGTTCGCCTGTGGTGTTAGTTAAAAAGGAAGGCGGACATAACAGACTGTGCTTCGATTACTGAAAGATGGATGCTGTAACTAGAACTGACTCCTTTCCTCTGCCCCGGGTGGAAGACTGTATTGATCGTGTTGGGTCTGCAAAATTTTTGACAAAATTGGATCTTTTGAAAGTCTATTGGCAGGTCGGTCTTTCACCCCGAGCGAGACAGATTTCGGCCTTTGTGACAGGTGACGGCCTTTTCGAATGCAAGGTAAAGGCTTTCGGAATGAAAAATTCGGCTGCCACATTCCAATGGCTGATGAATTACATAACACAAACTTTGGAAGGTTGTGTTGTCTATACAGATGACCTTATCATTTATAGTGATGATTGGAAGACTCATCTTAAAAGATTGAGAGCTTTCTTTCAGGTGCTGCGGAAGACCGGCCTAGTGGTAAATCTAAAAAAAAGCTATTTTGTTCAAGCAAAGGTAATTTATCTCGGTCATGAGGTGGGCCTAGGTAACGTCGGCCCCAAGAAGGCTAATGTGGAGGCAGTTGCAGATTTTCCGGCACCTCTTAATAAAAGGGGTGTTAGGCGTTTCCTTGGCATGGTCGGATATTATCGCCGATTCATTTGCAATTTTTTTGACATAGCTAACCCTGTCACAAACCTGTTAAAGAAAGGTGTCAAGTTTATTTGGTCTCCTGAATGTCAGGGGGCTTTCGAAAGACTGAAAGCTACCTTGATTAGTTACCCTTTGTTGCGCTCTCCAAATTTCAAATTGCCTAAGTACCGATGCTAGCGATTTGGGACTTGGTGCTGTTTTATTACAAGAGGATGACGTGGGAAAACTATACCCCGTCGCTTACTTCTCCAAGAAATTGTCGCCAACAGAAAGAAAATATTCTACAATAGAAAAGGAAGCATTGTGTCAAATAAAGGCAATGGCCCATTTAATGTTTATTTAAGCAACATTAACTATCCTGTTGTAGTTTATACAGACCACAACACCTTAGTCTTTATCCAACGTTTCAAAGATGAAGATATGTGAATTCTAAGGTGGAGTTTGACTCTCCAAGAGTATGATCTCGAGATACGGCACATACCAGGTAGGGACAATATAGTTCCTGACGTTTTCTCTAGGTCATTTACAATAGAATGAATTTTCCACAATAATAACCATTCTTTATTTTTTCAGGGTTTCACTTCATTTTTTTCTTGCTTTGTTAAAATTTATAGTAATCTTTAAAGTTATTTTATTTCGTTAGCACTTTGAACTTTGTAAGAAAAATGTTTTCTTTTAGAGAATTTTTTTTTCATTTTTGGGGGGGGGGGGGGGGGTGTAATGGAATTAACTTATTATAGATTTTATTTTGCTGGGGTTTTGCCAATGTCTACCAAAATTACCAAAGATAGCGGAGATAAGAACATTTCTTTCTAAGGGAAAATAAAACATTTTCCTTCTCTTATATGACAGATTATTCAATACTCTAATGACTGCGGATTCTGTCCTTTGAAATTTCAGCTCTGATTAATCTCTCTTGATTTTTTTCACTCGGCTGATATCGATTTATTAGAGAAGTTGCCTATCTTACGCTTCAAATACCTTTGTTGGAGAGAGAGAGAGAGAGAGAGAGAGAGAGAGAGAGAGAGAGAGAGAGAGAGAGAGAGAGAGAGAGAGATTGCTTTTGACAAACCATTGCGAAACTTTGAGAGCCTAATGACTCGTTCCCTTTGACTGTTGATCTTGTGTGAACAAAATAATTTACGTGATGTCTGTAGAGCCCTTATCAGGAAATTAAGAAACAATATTTACCTTGTCTTTATTACATTCATTCTTCGTTATCATAATTTGTCCCCATTACTGAAAACCAAATTCGAAATAGATTTGACTAAATCTATTGTTGCAACTGTGTATTTCTTGTTACTGTTATAAGCTGTGTTGATATTAATCGTCAATGAACATTATCTTTACATTTGTGACATCCGCCAAACATATCTTTCTCTCATGCATGTATATTGTGACGAAGCGCACAAATATCTGGTTATTACACTCTTTCTCACCTTTCTCACCAGACGCCAGGTAGGCCTCCAGGCCTGTCAGTCGTCCTGCTTCAGGAACAGTCTCCATTCTTGGCGATCATCATAGAGCCTCATCTCATCAACTTCCCGCAAACTAGAGCCTCTCCTCTCTGCTCCTCTCTCTATGTTTTGTAGCCATCTCATTTTTGGTCTTCCTACCGGTCTCCTTCCTTCCGGTGTCCATTCCAAAAACCTTATAGGATATCGCTCCTCCTCCATTCTTTTGGTGTGTCCAAACCATCTAAGCTGTCCTCTCTCCACAAAATCTAGTATCCCCTCCACTCCCAGTTCTCTTCTAATGTCTTCATTTCGTAGCCTATCTAGTCTTGTTACACCTTTTATGAGTCTTAGGGCTTTCATTTCAGCTACTTGAAGTTGGCTTCTAGTTCTTGATGTTAATGTCCATGATTCATGGCCATAAGTCAATATTGGTCTTAAAATAGAGAGGTATATTATGGTTTTCACTTTGCGAGGTATATTTCTGTCTTTCATTAGTGGGTAGAGCAGATACAGATTGTTACTGAATTTCTGTATTCGGGTAGTTATTTCCAGTTTTGAATCGTTTTGGTCACTAAACTCTACTCCTAAGTATTTGAAATTTCTACACTGTTTCAATGTCTGACCTAACTCTACATCTACGTTACTTGGTGTTCGTGATAGGTGCATGATCTCTGTCTTATTCTTGTTGATCCGCATTCCATTAGCTGTTAAGATCGCGTTCCAGTTGTTGACGTTTTCTTGGAGAGATTCTGCGCTGAGGGCTATAATTGCATGGTCATCTGCATACATAAGGTTGATGGTCATATCTGCAGCTTCATCCTCACCTAGTTCCCTCATACATTTATCTAAGAACAATATAAAAAGAAGTGGCGAAAGGACGCTGCCCTGTCTTATAAATTGCTCTTATAAGTTTCTCAGGGATTCCATAGTAAGGGTCTTTTAGGGCATCCCATATTTTCATTCTTGGTACTCTATCAAAAGCCTTTTCTAGATCTATAAAAGCAATATATCTATCCTTGTCCCATTCCCAGCTCTTCTCAAATATCATCTTGAGGGAGAAAATCATATCAGTTGTCCCTCTTCCTGGTCGAAAACCGTTTTGCCATTCACCCAGCTTTGGTTCAACATATCCTCTCAATCTAGTTTCAAGTATTCTTTCATATACTTTAAAAGCATGTGACATTAGGGATATTCCTCTATAATTGCTGCAATTTGTCTTGTCACCTTTCTTATAAATTGGGCATATTAGATCTCTTCTCCAGTCTTCAGGTGGCATTTGCCCATTCCAGAGTATGTCGATTAGCTCTAGTAGCCAGATGACTCCATCCTCCCCCATGTTTTTAAGGAGCTCTGCAGGTATTGTATCCACTCCAGGGGCCTTACCATTTCTCATCCTCTTGAGAGCATTTTTTAACTCCAGTGTTGTTATGTCAGGTTCTGCATCCCCAACCACATCAAATTCTACATGCTCTTCAAGGTCATTGTTTCCGTTGTTTAGTAGTGTTTCAAAGTGATGTTTCCATCCTAATTCAATTTCCGGGGTTCGGTTAAAATTGTCCCATCCATAGGGTCTTTGATTACATAAGTGGGTGGTTGGCTTCCCTTTCTATAGTTTTTGGCAGTGCTATATATGAGTTTTCTGGCACCTTGGAGATCATTTCCCAGATCTTCTCCTATTCTTTCCCATGTTTCTCTTTTTGTTTGAGCTTTTATTCTTTCTGTTTCTCTCGACGCTTCTTTATAGTTATTGTGATCTTCCAAATTCAAAGTTTTCATCCATTTTCTGAAGAGTTTCATTTTGTTTGCAACAGCGGCCTTTAGTGTGGGGGTCCACCAAGCAGTTTGTTTTTTCCTCCTACCTCGAACTCTTTTCTTTTGCACTGTATTATTAGCAGCACCCACTACAGCCATTCTAAAGTGTCTCCATTTTTCATTTGGGTCATTGCATTTGTTTGAGCTCTACTTATTTCGTTTTGATATCTAACTAAGCACTCCTCTTCTCTCATATTATCTAAAATAAATCTTTCTCTCACTTGGCTTTTAATTGGTTTGGGTTTTGTCATCTTTAATTTAATTAAGAGAAGCCTGTGATCTGAATTGAATGACACAGAGGGGATGCTTTTTACATCTCTGACCATATTTTTGTTATTTGTTATTGCCATATCAATCATTGATTTTTCAGTATATGCTCCTAAAGCCGAGTTCCATCGGTACCACGTCCACTTGTGGCTGTCTCTATGATTATAGAAAGAGTTCATAATGGACATCTGGTTAAGTATGCAAAAATCAATTATGTTTTCTCCTTTCTATTTCTGTCTCCAATGCTAAATGCTCCTAATATGCTCTCTATGCCTGTCCTGTCTTGCCCAATATGTCCATTCATATCTCCATTTATTAATGTATTCTCTACATATAGGACAGAATATTTTACTTCTTGTAGATGTCTAGAATTCTTCCTTTTCTTCTTGAGGGCGGCCCTGCTGTGGTGCATACACCTGAATTATGCTGGCTTGAAATGTTCCTAACTTTAAGGAAATGCTAATAATCCTATCACATTTGAATTCTAGATGACTAATTTTTCCAGCTAGCTCTTCACTCACAATAAAACCTACTCCGTGTCGTGCGGTTCTTCCACCTTTGTAAAATAATTGGTAATTGTTATGCAATAATTTTGTTCCTTCTCCTGGTAAACGGGTTTCACACAACCCCAAAATGTCTATTTTTCTTTCCTCCATCATCATGATTATCTCCTCCTCCTTACCTCTCAAAGTACTTAGATTAATTGTTCCTAATCTCAAAGATTTATTTCCCTCTCCATGTCCAATAACATTCCGAGTCAGGATGTGCCCGGGCATCCTTTGATCAATGGGTCTGTCCTGAAGTAAGTCGTGCGGTTCATGAGCAATTTATAGCCGCTCACCGGCTTGCTAGGCCTGTCGTGAGCCCTCAGAGCTGTTAATTTGTACCATCTATAAGCCTATTGCTTCCTAAAAGGTCACAGAGGTTCCAACATAACCCCCAAGCAGTCTTATGGTAGGTTTAAGCCACTGCACCTCTACAAGGTTACACAGCTCCTTATCCCAATGTATGCTGGCCTTGGGACCGCAGCGGTTATTACACTCACGAATCAAAATATAGTTACCTAACGATAGCCAGACACTTGAACCTTCATCACAGATAAAATATAACTGAGATTCTAAAGACTTCAGCGATCCCTTAAAAAGTTTATTTATCATACAAGAAATCAGACTAAGAATAAGAATGCCTCACACTTATTCATAAGAATAAGTGTGAGGTATTCTGCTGCTTAAGTTAATTAAAGAGCATCACTCCAACAAGAAATTTAAAAGGTGTAAGTATTTAGAATATCTTCCCTGTTCTAACTCACTTCAAGAAAATTAAAGCAAAACTGCATAAACTAACACTCAAATTCTACAAATATAAAATCTATCCCTAGTGGTCAATAAATAAAACGATTATAAAGATTTTAAATGAAAAAATAATATTTCTAAATTCGGAATTTATAAGTAAAATTCACAATTTCATGCAAATTTACTATTACTTGAAAAGTACAAAATGTTTAATTAATTCTTTAATTAATTACTAAACAAATTTAAATATAAAATTTATTTATCCAGAAAAAGAATTAATCGAGAAATTTGATTATTCAATCATAATTCAAACTGTTGAGCAATAATTAAGAATTGAAAAGAAAATGCAGGTAAATAAAAATTAATTCGCAAGTGTTAAATTGAATTAAGTATGCAATACTAAATCATTAAGAAGCAACTCAATTAATAAGAAAAACTGTGAATGCAAGAACATGAAAACATAAAAAAGAGTAAATGCACAAATCGTACCACTAAATGTGAAATCCAAGAAATTGCAAACGCACTTCAAATGAATTAAGTACAGAACTCAAAAAAAAACAGAAATATAAAAAAAAGACTAAATAATTAATTCCCTAATCACTTTAAATATTTATGAAGTGCACTGAAAACTTATTATAACTTATTACCTGGTACCATTCTTTCCTTTTTGCTGTAGCTTCCCAAATTCACAAACACACTTTTACAATCTTTGTTCAGATTCCATAAATAACCACTATGCTGTTAAGAAATTTATCAAACAAATCTAAGTGACCGTGTAAGTACAAAATCTTTACGTGCATGTAAAAATAATAAAAACTCTCTTAGTACGGATAGAGAGAGAAGGATTGAGAACGATAGGTATGTAGTTACTTGGGTACCAATGGAAACCTTTGTGAGAGAAGGTATGTGGTAATATTTTCAAGTGTATCGGCTAAATACTTTGAGTGCATTTTTGTGGGAACAGAGTTTGATTACCCCGCTTGGAGGTAAAAAGATTTTTTGAGTACTTGGTTTTCATTCCACATGTGGGTATTAGTGAAATAGAGGGGCATATTCTTATTGCCTTGGTGGTATTATTAATATGGTGATAATGTGGGTGTTTTTTTTTTATATTATTATTGTTTTTTTGTGCAAGTGAGTTATGTTTATAATGCTGTTTTAACTGATGATGTTAGTTTCGGACCAAGTATATTGATTGTTCAGTTCTCGAGACATTTTCTTTTTGGTACTAGTTGAGGTCAGCGGAAAGCTGTTGTGAGTCTTGTGTCTGCGAATTGTGGATAAATATTACTGGAGGTGGAATTGTCTTTTATTAATTTGGTGGCTGATGACATGTCTTTGTCTACTGATGGTAGATAATGGATTTTCAGGACTCTTATTTTGGTTACTCTTTGGCCTAAGTTTGGTTTATATTTGCCACTTGTGTGGTTGAGCCGAGATAATTCAGTTCTTGAGACTTTGAGGAACTACACCCTGCATTATGTGGCTGTTCTTTATTTTGAAGCCCGATACGGTGATAATGTTTCAGTGCTTGCCCGTTTTGCTGCGATATGAGTCTGTACACAAGTTTTTTTTCTGAATTGTCGCACCTGTCTAAGTTGACAATATAACAGTTCTTATTCTGTTACGCGTTACATGGTTTTGGTCCTGATTTATAGTTATGATTTAGTTTTCTGCGCATTGGCGATGGCTTAGTATGATTTTGTCAGTCTTTTTGATATTTACCTTCCGGAATTTTTTTTATTTTTGCCTTATTTTGGGCATTTTTGCAACAGTTATGGGTCGTTAGCTGCTAGTGCTAGAGAATGACATATATGTCTCATTTGTTTTGTTTTTTTATTTTTTGCTCATAGGCACGAGATGTTGCCGAGTCAAGTATGTGCTTTCAGACGACGTAATGTTGCAATTGGGGGATAACGCGTTCCTGATAGATAATATTGGGAATGGGTTGTTACTTTTCATAATCTGGGGCCTTATCCTTTTTTTTTTCTTTTCTCTCTATTCTTGGTCACTTCAGTGAAATAATGGGATATGTTTGGGTTCTTACTGATTTTGTGGGTTAATGTAAATATCAGAGCTTGAGAAAACATTTTTAGTGATAATTTGGGGCTGGTATTGTTACTCCTTTTTCCTGGGGTCATTTCCTTTTTTATACATGTGAGTAATGGTGAGCTTAAAATGTAAGGACAGTAGTCTGTAGAATTTTTGTGATATCTCATTTTCCTAGTTTGGGAAGGTTTTGTGCTAATTGTGTATGAGGTTGGGGAGTCTTTTTTTTTATTATTATTATTGAAGAATTTAATATTTTCTTTACGGGGTTATAGTTCGTCTTTTTATATATATTATTAGTAGCGATATATGATTTTGCGATCTTTGAGGTTACTTCACTGGTTTTAGTTAGGAATTAGTTCAGTGGTTATGTGATATGTCTGGGTTGTTTGGGCACATTATAGTTTTTTTCATGTTAGTGGCGTTAATTGGAAAATGTTCAGTTAGTATTTCTTAGAATATTGAGGTCATTATTTGACAGATGTATGCCTAGGGTTAATTCTTCTTTAATTGACCTGTGACTGACTGACATACTGCTGAAATACCAAAAACACCATTCCCCTATGCCAGCAAGACGTCCTTCAGCTACTAAGACATCGTTGCTGCCAACATGCTGCAGGCCACACACACACGCACGGGAGCATCGAAAATTCAAGATGAGGAAATAAGGTCTCTACAGTCAACTGTTATTATAGCTGCCAAAGATGTGCAGTTGTTTTTTATATAATAATATTGTACATGAGCCGGCAATGCGTTGTTCTTATAATTTTATATAAACTGTGGCTGAATGAGGACATTCAGAGGTGGTGGCTGAGCATCTGAAATGAGTAGTGAGAATATAATTAAAACACCATTATGAATATGATTCGTTATCTTTGAATTGTCTTTTATTTTTTGATAATTGGATGCGATGAGTATGACATTCTTTAAGCGTAGATGTCATCATTTCTGACTCTCCGTGGAAACAGGTCTTAAGGACAAGACTCAGCATCAGCTCCGAAAATGTTGACGCAACCTCCTTGGGTTGCGCGGCGTTGAAGGTCGCTGCCTAAGCAGAACAGAGCACGTCCTATTTATGTGCATGAGCGGTGTGGCGGGATCACAAGCTTAAAATACAAGCAGGCAAACCCCCCTCCCCCCCAACATAAACTTAATCAATCCAGCTGCAAAACTCACCCTCAGTCACACTTTCCCCTTCACACTACGGAATACACGCAAGACAATTGACCTACACAAACTCCAGATACTCCGGCTATGCTGTGCTGTCCGCTGATCGAGGTTGCTGAGACACTAACAACCACAAGACAAAAACCAAGAACCATAACCCACAACTCCACAACAACCAAGGACCCACAACCCAAACAACACAACACCCAAGGACCACACAACAACAACAACACAAACAAACAACAAGGAACACAACCACAACTCAACAACGAAGCAAACAACAAGGAACTCAACCACAACTCAACAACACAGCAAGCAACTAGGAACTCGACCACAACTTAACAACACAACTACAACCAAGGAACACAACCACAAAAAAGACCACTGCACAACCAACCACCAACGCAAAAACAACAACACAAAAAGGAAACACACACACCCACAGTCAACACCAAGGGATCACAACAGCTCACCAATAACAACCCTCAACAACCCACAACCACACCAAGAAACCACAACAGCTCTCAACAACAACAACCCTCAACTGTAACAACTCACAAATAACTCAACAAAACTCACAAGCACAACAAATCCAGCAATACAGGCACAACAGCTCTAAATCAATTAACATCAAACTTAATAACAACTAACAACAAATCAACAACACACAACTTAAATGAATTTCAATGCCTTCATTAGACTGCTGTCGACACTACCATCACAGTTTCTGACTAAAGACTGACCAAAAACACAGAACTCTAACAGCTAACTCCAGCTGCACCAGCAGACAACCCAGAACTCACCAACAGCCAATTCAGTCATTAACCATCCAACCACCAATTACCTCTCTCTCTCTCTCTAGGATGCACAGACATTGTCAAATGGAACTAGATATGCTTTTAGAATCTGGTTTTGAGTAGATTTTATGGATGTGACTATTGTTATTATCTCTCAGAGATGGTGACGAGTTCAGAGATTCTTTGATACACCTTAAAGTCCTTACCACTATGATAATGAGTAGGACTCATACCAGAACATGAATAATTCAAAGTACTTCCTCAAAGAGAAGGATGCAGAGACTAAACGAACACATAATTATTTATTACAACTAAAATCTTACAATTACAAAGAAATCCCTTGAAAACTGTACTTTAGGGAATAAAATAAACTCATGATTACAATTCCAAAAACACAATCGCCTTGCTAACTAACACACTAAAGTAAAAGAAAAAGTTACTAGTGGGAGATAGAAACCACAGATGCACGGGTCGTTATGATAGTGAGAGACAAAGTAAGAAATTAACCTTAAACCTAATTAAATTACACACTTGAATAATGGATAAACATACATTAGGACTATGCAAAAATAAATATCATCCCGCTAACAACAATTAATTATTGTTCCACTAACCCTATGGTTCATAGAAAGTCGTCTCTCTTAGCATCACACAGCGAAGTATCGTCTCCAACAGTAAATTCCAGTAGTGCCACAAAGTAGGAGACACCCAACGCAACTCGTCTTTATAGGTAAGAATAGTTATGACAAACACACAGGGTCTGGAATCTTACCCTTTTCTCCGCCCTTTCTGGTCCAGACGGACTGACCCTTTTATGTAACCTCAGGTCTTGGTCATTTACGCCTGGGTGAACAGTTAAAGAGTTAGTTGCATTGAAAGATTCCACAAAATGCTTTCTAATTTCACCTGTGTATTTTTTTTCATCACTAAAGTAGTGCCATTGGAAAGCTGAGAGTTTATTCTAGCGTGTATTAAAAGTTCTTCTCATACGAAGCATCCTATGTAGTGAGCCAAGAAGAAGATCTAAATTGCGGGGAAGATGAGAAAATGAGGCGTGTGTTCCCTAAATGACTTAATCTCTGTTTTCGCGAAATGTCATCTGCAGAGTCTGTCACTACTATTGTATTGGTATGATTATTGTCATCACTGGTATTTTCCTTTTTTCATTCTTAATGTGATTATAATCAATATAGTTTTTACATTCTATTTTTAACTATTCTAAAACTTAGTATGGGTATGACCAGTATATTGACTACCTTCTTTTATACTACTTCAGCAAATATAGATATTTCTGATTAATCCTAATATTTGACTGTTCGGGAACCACTCTAAATTATGTAAAACCATATATTAATGATAAGGATTTTACTATTATAGGCCAAATGCAAAACGAAAACGACTTAACAACATTGGAATCCATTATGATTAAAAAGATAGTTCCGTCCTTAAATACGCAATCTCCTCTGTTCAGTTGTTCATCACCTAGAGTGCTTGTTTATATTTTAAAAAAATTCTCTCAGTCACTGCCCGTCCTTTGCGAGGATAAGGTACAGAATAGCCTTACTGTTTTAATGTTATTTATTTTTTATTTTTCATTTTTTTACAGACCTATCATATTTTTTGTATATTTTTTCTGTAATTTCTAAATAATTTTAATGTATTTTTACTGTACATAATTTCAGAGCGCTTAGTATGTTTTTCTGTTTTAAGATATTCATAATTCTTAAAATGTTCTACATGCTGATGTTCATTGAATTTGTAAATATTCCGTAATTTTTATGAATTATGCAATGCGTAGTTTTAATGTTCGTGTGTTTATCTTTAATTATAGCTTTGAGGATGCGAGTATGAGTCGTGAAACGTCGGCCAAAATAATGTACCTGAGTGCGATGCCTTTCCCTATGGTTCCCCTGATGAGATGTACCTAGAGCTGCAGCTCCGTCTTCTAAGGATAATCAAATTAATATATATATATATATATATATATATATATATATATAATATATATATATATAGTATATATATATATGTGTGTGTTGTGTGTGTGGTGTATGTGTCTATGTGTGTCTGTGTGTTTCTCCGTCGACAAACCTCCTTAAAATGCCAAAAAGTTAAGTATACCTTAGTTTAACTAGACCACTGAGCTGATTAACAGCTCTCCATTAGGGCTAGCCCGAAGGATTTAGATATTTTTACGTGGCTAGGAACCAATTGGTCACCTAGCAACGGGACACCTACAGCTTATTGTGGGATCCGAACCACACTATACCTAGAAATGATTTCTATCACCAGAAATAAATCCCTCTGATTCCACGTTGGCCGAGCCGAGAAAACGAACTTCGGACCACCGGATTGGCAGCCGAGCGCGAAAACCACTCGTCCAACGAGGAACTCTTAAAAGGCCGAATGTTATTTTCTCACTACAGTTTACCTTTTAACCTTATCTTCATTTTCTTGTTAATTTCGTCAGTATTTCAGCGCTTCTTACTCGTATATATATATATATATTATATATTATATATATATATATATAATATAGATATATATATATATATACACGATGAAGGCAAGGAAAGCACACCAAAAGGTCAAGAAGCTCATATTTATTAGGCTGCGACGTTTATAAGGAATTGTTAGGATTGTGAAAATATCGAGATAATGAGGTGACCAATAGCATGGCCTTTGAATCTAAAATGCTGTTTTAACTTACATACAAATTTTAGTAGCGAAGTATGTAAATGAGGAAGTATGTAATTGAATTGAGAAGTTGAAAATCTTTTTGCTCTCACTTAATGAGTGTTTTTATGTAATAGAAATCGAAATAATAATTTTTGCTCTTCACTTAATGAGTGTTTTTATGTAATAGCAATCAAAATAATAATTCAGCGAGAGCAAATAACGTTCTCAATACAAGCAAACTTTACCTCAAAGGCTTATATTTGTTTGAGTAATCTAGAAAAACCATTAGCAATTCAAATATTGTTTCATTCAAATTGAAAATTCATTTAATGGTAAAAATACTGCCCAGCACAGCAGCGATCGTGAAATGTTCCTAATTGCCATTGAGTGCTCTGTTTCCTCTCTGCAGAGTAATCTAAACTGATCATCTGTTTTTTTTTTGTATGTAAAGATATTATGGGATTTCCATCATGCTGTATAATAATTCTTGCCATGTTTGTTTGTGACATGAATAATGTTCCGGTTTTTTGAGCAAAAAGAATAAATCTCTCGCGTTTTTGTAGACAAAGTCTATATTGATAGTTACTGAATTATAGTAGGCTGCAGGAAAAAAGCTCTTCTTCTTTCTATATCTTGCTATTACCACTGGTTCTATACTTTTTCTTCCTTTATTTCTAATCTCAAAATAATTATCAATAAAAAATGAAACGATTCCATACAAATATAATCATAAATTTTTTAAAAAACAACTAGCAATTTCAGTATAATGTCCCTCTAAAAATGAGGTGTTGACAGTAAATAAACATTGTATATTTCTGTACATCGCAAAATCATAGTTCGAGTGTAAATAACTATTATATATATACATATACATATATATATATATATATATATATATATATATATATATATATATATATATGAATAACTTGATCACGAGTATATAAAACGTGATGCTATGTATAAATAAAAAGGTTTTTTTCCCACGAAGGAAAAAATGAAAAAGCGAGATAGCCAAGTACTTTCGGTCCTTTTCGGACCCTTTACTGAGGCAAACTGATTTTACAGAGAACAAAAAAACAACATAGTCAAAAGAAAGCTTAATATACAAACTGATACTACAAGATTAGCAAGCAATAAGGGCGATTTTGTTTCACTCTACAGGAAGGAGGAGCCGCCTGAGGGTAGGCCCACCTTGAAGGATACACGCAGAAAACAAGTGATTTCTCCCAGATCACTTGTTTTCAACAGTACATTTTGAAAAAACACGGGAGCATATACAATTTAATATCATGAATTTTTTTACTATAAAATTTCCCCCCCCCCCTTAAAAAAAAAAAAATTATTATTAATGAAAAGACGAAAGAAAATATAAATATATATATATCGAGTAAGAGTAAGAGGGGAGAGAAAATATCGAACCAGAGAGAGGAGGAGAGAGAGAGAAGAGAGAGAGAGAGAGAGAGAGAGATAGAGAGAGAGAGAGAGACAGAGACAGAGACAGAGACAGAGACAGAGAGAGAAAGAAATAATAACTAATACATGTGGGACTAATTTATTAGTTTGTTCATTTATTTTAAGGTCCTTCATAAACATCTTACAATATATGGGTCAAAATGGTACATTCCCAGACTAAGATTTAGGTTGTTTTTATTAGTGATTTGTATAATTGCCGATTCCAGTAAATTTCTTTAAACATAATCATTAGATCTAGCAATTACCGAGGTATCACCCCAATTAATACAATGAGATTTTTCACTCATATGGATAAACAGTGCATTTTGAAGTCTGGGCTGTTCTAACTGAATACATATGCTGCTTTATACGTACACAATAAATTTTTTACTTGACTGACCAACGTAAAACGATGGGCATTCCTTACAAGGAATTTTGTAAATGATGTTGTTATTTGTTACGGGACTATGCTCAATTAGCATATCTTTAATGGTATGTTATAAGAGAACACTACATTAACATTAAACGATTTTAAATATTGATTTTATGGTTTCAAATCCACGAAAATAGGTAAGCTAAGTACATTTTTAGGCATTTCTTTTTCATTAATAGCAAACACTATAAAACTTGTTTGTGAGCTTTTTGATAACATAAATCAATTAAATGAGGTGGGTAGCAGAGATCGTTTCCTATCTTTTTTCATGTATTCTATTTCTTGGTCCAGATATTGTGGACTCGTGATACGCAAAGCGCGTAGGAACATAGAAGAAAAAATTGAAATTTTAATATTAAAGATGGTGGCCAGAATAAAAAATGTACATAGTTAAATTATTTGTGGGTTTTCTATAAATACTGAATTTGCATTGGAAAGATTCTCTATGTATTAATACATCTAGGAAAGGGATAACATTGTTATTTCAATTTCAACAGTGCATTTTATGGATGGCACTAAATTATTCAATTTAGACAGTAAATCATTTACATCGATACCACCAGGTAAGACTACTAAGATATCATCGACATATCGGTACCATTGTAAGGGATAGGTGTGATATTCGGGAGGTGTTGTCTCTCAAAAAATTCCATATATAAGTTTGAAAGGAGAGGTGATAAGGGTTACCCATGGCCATACCCAATATTTGTTGGTAATATTCTCCATTAAAAATAAGTCTGCAATCACAAATACATAACTTAATTAAGGAAATTATGTAACTAACGGACGTAGGCAATTCATGCAGTGCAAGTTCTTACTTAAATATTCTAGCACAGAGTCAAATAGGGACTTTTGAAACAAAGAACATACATCAAAACTGACAAAAATATCACTAGGGTTTAGTACAATGTTATTTAATTTTTCCACAAGATAAAGAGAATTCCGGATGTGTGAATTAGATACAGTTCCTAGTAGCGGGGATAACAGTTTAGTAAGATATTTAGATAGTTTACAAGCAATTGATCCTACAGTACTAATAATTGGGTGCATAGGTATGTGTTCAGGTGTTACCAAAAACTTTACCGGAAAAACATTTGTGATGTACCTATGCAAAACTTCTTTATGCAGTTTGTAAAGAAAAAAAATGACGGATTCTGATAAAGATATATTTCATAAGATATATCTCTCAGAGAGATACGTGATGTTGTTCGTTCCATTGTTAACAATAAATGTCCTGGTATAGACGGCATCCCAATAGAATTTTATAAGGTATTTTGGGAAGATATTAAGGATGAATTAAAATTGTTCCTTGAAAATATTATGGAAATGAAGACTCTCCAAGAGTCAGAGTATTGCATTGGTCACTCTCATATCGAAAGGCACCGATGAGAGTGATTTGGCTAATTGGAGACCATTTTATTGTTGTGCTGCGACTATAAAATACTTGCTAAGATAACTGCGAAAGGAATGCAAACAGTTATCCTCAACCTTATCAGTCCTGAACAATTTTTTTTTTGTGCCCTGAAAGATCCCCTAAATACATGTATAAGAATTTATCGAGATATTGTGTATTATTGAAGTGAGGAAAGAGTTCAAGGTGCTATTTTAAATCTTGATTGGACGAAAGCATTTGACCCTTTTTATATTAATTTTATATTTCGGATTCTTGAAAGACTAGGTTTTTGTTATGAACTGATTTCCTGCATCAAGATATTGTGCACGAATATTGGAAGTTGTTGCATTGTTAATGTTAACGTTGGTAAATATTTTAGTGTGCAGAAGGGAGTCCGACAAAGCTGCCCTCTTTCTATGCTCCTTTATGTTGTTTTCCAGGAACCTCTGTATCTTGCTGTAAAAAGAAATAGTTGTATTGAACACTTGCCCTTACCAAATGATAACCCCCTTAAAATTCTTGGGTTTGCTGGTGATACAAATATTTTCGTTGTCAGTGATAAGGGAATTTTGGAGATTAGCCCATTAGTGTCTAAATTTGAAGCAGCCACGGGTTGCGTGATAAACAAAAATAAGAGGAAAATATTTGGATTAGGCCCATGGGGTGATAGGTCTGTTTAGCATTTACCATGGCTTCAAGGTTATACAGGCTCTTATACAACTTTGGGAATTTTATTTTCTGATAATTATGAAATGGTTGTTAACTCTTCGTTAAGAATAGTTTGGCGAGCTTTTATAACAGAAGACTTACATTACATCAAAAAGTTGTTATTGTCAGTGCCTTGATTTTTTCAGACATGTATGTTTCCCATATTTACCCTTTGCCTGTCAAATATGGAAAACTAATAAGTAAAGAAATATTCTTTTACATTTGGGGGAAAAATGTGAATTTATCAAGAGACACTTTAACAAAGTCAAAGATTGAAGGAGGGATATGATGGTAAGTCTTTTGCCTCCTCCTTAAACTTTTAATGTGATGTGAAATACAATTTTATTTTCTCGTTTCAAATTATTTATACAACAATTTACATATGAAGGGCTTGTTTACGCCGGAAACTTTAAGACAAAAGAGACAATTCATGTGTAATGGCACCTATATATTCTGAGGTCTTAGTAACAGTTAGAAAATGTAAAACAGTTCACAATTTTCCTTTTCTTAAATCGAGAACTATATATGTGAACTTATTGCCAAATGTACAGCCAACTGTTGAGAGTAGATTCCCCCTTTATAATTGGCCTCTGATTTGGGAAAACATCAACATGAAATTTCTTTCTGCTGAAGATAGGAAATAATATATAAATATATTCACGAAATATTACCCAGTAAAAAAAGGTTAAAAGAAATTGAAATAATTCAAGAATCTGATTGCCAGTTTTGTGATGCTGAGGAATCAAATATTCGTATGGTATATTTTTACAAGAAAATTGTAAACGTAATAATAGGTATTTTAAAGGAGTTTGAAGCTATTTTTGTAATTTTGTTCGCTGCAATTTCATTAGAATGATGTATCTTGATTTCCCAGAGTCATCGAAGAAACAAAGGAACAATGTAAGTATGTGGCTGTTCAAAGACAAGAATGTGAGTGAACGTTTGATTATAAATAGAATAAAAGCTTCTATTATAAAAAAAAATTAGAGAGATATCAAGGCCATTTGAATGACAAATTAAAGTATTTCAAAAAAAAATCCTAACATTAAAAGTAATGTATTCTAGATGAAAATGTATGTAGTTCTGGATTTGTTCCAATGTTTTGTAAATAAATTATTTAATAAAACCTTAAAGAAAAATAAAACTATTACAGTACTGTAGATTTTCCTAATACAATATTTAAAAGAAGAAAGAGGGGTTAAACTCACTCTTGCTTGTAAATATATAGAATGAATAGGAGAGAGAGAGAGAGAGAGAGAGGAGAGAGAGAGAGGAGAGAGAGAGGAGAGAGAAGGGAGAGAGAGAGAGGACTAGACGTTACTGAGGAATCAAAATGAAACAACTAGGGACAGACGAAATTCCACAATGTGCAATGGAAAGTGAAGAGGGACTCCCAAACTTGGTGCAAACTTTTAACCATTCTCATATGGTAAAGTTAATTCGTTTGCCAATGATGACAATTGTTCATATTCATAGATTAAATCATTTATTCATGGTTGACTTTGTATTCCCTCTTGAATATACTGTAGAGATCATACCCTACACCCCGTTCATTACAATAATTATTACATGCTATGGATAAACAAATAACCTTCTACTTAGCTTATATTTTTCTTTTTAATATGTGTTTATTGATACAAGTGTTTAATTTCATACGGAAAGAAATTCCTTTCGCTCTTATCATCATCGTTCGTGTGATGATAAACAACCCAATCAGTCATTTACCTGTCCATTGTGGAAAGGGCTATTTGGAGAAATGTAGTTTGATGATACTGTCCTTAGGGTTCTCTTTATAGAGAATTTAAAAAAGAAATCAAGATTGCGAAATTTCCTTTAGATTTTGAACTCCTTTTAGATATCAAATTCACCTTTCTAATAAGTAAATTATTATAATCATGACCTGGAGCTAAACCATATGCATAAGTTTGTTTACGATTTTTTTTACATTGTTTGGAGCGGTGCCAAATCATTATACGAAATGGATAAGCATAAAATAACGGGAATAACAATTTTAAAAATGTTTCTATACACATGGGAGAAAAACTGAAGAGAAATTCAGTGTTTTCTCCACTGCACTTCAGCTTCACTGGGGGAACCTGTAAATTGTTTAGCTTTTTCGGGATCTATGTGGTTTATTTCTGCACCCTTATTTGGCCAGTCAAGCAATTCAGATCCTCTCGTCTGTATGGACGGGGCACGGTCGTAAATGAAAATGACAGGACTATTATAGGGTTGGGAAGGATAATTCCGCTGAAGTGAAGAGAGGAAGAAATCCTGAGGAATTTTAGTGTATTTTTCACCTGGTGAAATCATCTGCAGGGTGTTTCGAAATCAGAAACCCCCTCTACAGCATAAGCTAAAATTGATATGGACAAAAACAAAAGTAATTCAGAACAGGTATTTATTTAAGTTTCTCTCTGAGTATTTAATATTTTGTGTGACCGCCATCTGCCTGTACCACAGCCTGCATTCTTGAGGGGTATGATTTCAGCAAATAGCAAAAAAAAGCCGAGACTCAAACTTCATTTACCTGAGAATTTCAATCACCTCTCTTCACAGGTCGTAGAGGCTTGGTATACCATCATAGTTCACTGCACGCACTACAACACGATCCTTTAAGATACTACTAATGTTTTCAAACACATTAAGGTCAGGGGAGCTACCTGGAAATTCACTTAACAAAAAGAAATCGATACCACTGTTACAAAGCAGCTCCTGCGTCTGAAGAGCCTTGAAACATGATGCCTTATCATGCAAAAATGTGACTTCTTCAACAGATAACACATTTTCAGGATCTTTGAGGAAACGAAATACTCCACCAGTAAGCACAGTTTCTCTGAAGTATTCGCCATTCCATGAATGCCCTTTTTTCTTTGATGATCCACTTTAACCGTTTGGCTGTGAAACAGAAAAATTCCAAAGTATTCAGGAAATTTCACAACTTGGTGATAGTGAACGTCATCGCTGATATCATCCAACTTTGCAGCCCAAATAATGTCATTTTTATTATTTGGCTTCCTGCCTGTGCAAATGAAGAATTCATCTGATGCGGCATATGAAGAAAGTCAGCTTCATCCCAATCTTTAAGAAATCAACCACAAAAACATGCAGTCTTCTCTCTGTTGCTGAGTGATGTTGGGCTTGCTGGTAACATGAAATGGGTTGATACCAGATTATTTCAACTAACAATATACACAGCACTATAACTTCTTTTCTTTCCCCTTTTTCTTTCTAGTTCAAGCACCAGTTCACGTAAAGACTTTCTTGGTCTACCCACTGCCTCAGCTATGACGTCTTTTGACTCCTGAGAAAGGACTTCAGGCCTTCCAAGATTCTCACTCTTTTCGCATGACAGTCATATGGATTTTTGTTCCAGTTTCTTTTAACAAAGGTTAAATCTCTTTTAATGTATTTAGCCATCCAGGAACATGAAATGAAGGATGTGCCAGCATCCCTGGCCTCCATGAAGGTTAAGCCAGGATTCGGTCAATCCATATGATTTCCTCCAAGTCATTAGCCATGGCTGTATCCAACTCCATCACTCGGTCTGAAAATACAAGAAATGTAACGCGAAAAGTAGCTTAATAGAAGCTTAAGATAATGTACTTGGAAAAAGGTTATAGCAGAAGACTTCATAACTTTCCATTTGTTCTGTGAAAGGGGGATTGTCATAATAATTGCTATATAGCAAAGAATTATATATTATAGGAAAGGAAAATGCATCTTCGAGAACGTCTGCAGCGAGGAGGTATTCACACACGTGTTGGAGGCATCTGTTCTCATGATTGTTCGAGAATACTCAGGTGTGTTATGGAACTCGGCACGCACCGCCGCGTCATCAGAAACGCCCCGTATTATGATGTAACTTTTCATCTGGATCCTTCTAAAAAGTTCCTGTCGGATGACGACGTTCGGTGGTTAAGCTCCGCCCTTTTCAGCCCCGCCTCAAAAAAAACCGTATATATATATATTATATATATATATATATTATATATATATATATATATATATATATATAGTATATATATATATATATATATGCCCTGAGGAAGTTGAAGAAATCAGATCATCAGAGAATGATAAGAGAAGAAGGAAGAGACGAAGGATAAGAGGGGAAGAGGACGCATGAAAGAGAGTGTGAATGGAAACAAGTTAAGTCTGCAGTTCGTAGTGAGAGAGAGAGATATCTCGACGCTGAGCAACCCTTTTCAGAGAAGAAACGTCCTACAAGTGGTTTTGAGGAGCAACCCGCCCTTCGAGTATCGAGACTAGACATTTCTTTCTGCAGTACAAAGTCAAGAAGCCGTTTGAAGTTTCTTCTGCCTCCTTTTGTGAAACCATCGCTTTGACGCTTTGAGCACTGATTTTCGACAGCTGCAAAACTGGCCAGCAAGTATTTCATTACCACACTGTTTCCCCAGTTTACCTATTGTAAGATTTTACTTTTGTTATGTAAATAGGAGAAACCATTCTGCATTTATCTTGGGGATTTCCAATATTAATCAGTTGTTCGTCAGTGGCCTTATAATTAAATCAATATATATATATATATATTATATATATAGATATATATATATATATATATATATATATATATATATATATATAGATTTTATTATAATATATATATGTATATATTGATTTTATTTATAAAAATGAAACCACTGACGAAGGACTGATTAATAGTATTGGAAATCCCAAATATATGCACTACAGAGACAGTACTGACGATCATACACAACTGTTTGTGTGCAGTTCCACTACAAGCGGGGGTCAAGGACGGCGTAGTAATGGGTATCCCCCTTTGGGTACTTTTTGCAAACTCATTCAGGCACACACAGAAGAGGTCAATCTTTGAACAACACCCAAAATCCAGAATCTACAGGAGATATCTTGTAAACTCCAAGTAAACTCAGTATTAAATTTTACCGTAGAAAAGAGTAATAATAACATGCTTTCTTTCTTTTATGTACTTATGACACAAAGAAACAACAAATACAATACCACAGTACAAACTAAATCAACAGATGCTGGGAGATGTTTAAATGCAAGAGGATAATGCCCTGATGCATATAAACGATCTGTAATAAATGATATTTAAAACGCACAATAATACACTGCTCAAAATGGAAGGCGACAAACGAGGAAATCAGCAGAGTTCAACAGCTACTCATGAATAATGACTACAAAGATGACATGATCCAGTAAGTGGTCAAAAAGGGATTAGAGGATTTCCATAACCAGATCCCGAGGGACAAAACACAAGATAAAGACAAGGAAATACTATTATACTATCAGATACCATACAACAAACACCACGGAGATGAAAAGAAAGCCGTCCTTGGTATACTGTGAAGAGGAGCCACCCCCGTAGCGTCATATAATAAAAGAACTAGAATTTACTGCAAGCCGAACCTTACGGCCCCCACTAATAATGAAAAATAGTAACAGCCCCATCGTCAGAAAAAGAGGTTGAATCCCATTTAGCATAAGTTTGTCTGTACCGACGAGCAATGTCAGTCCCCCCAAAAATGCTATATTGGACACACAACCACTACACTGAAACGACGTATACAGGCCCATAGGAATCAAGGCGCCATTCACCAGTACTTTGTAGATCCCCACAATTTAAAGCCAAAAGTAATGATGTTTACAATCTAGTTGCATTGATTGTGTTATCTTCCTTTATTTCATCAATATCGCATGGCCACGATATTCCAGGCTCATGATGAAAGGCTACATGTAATCGATGAGCTACATTATGCATCAAATTGGTAGTCTGCATGCCCCAATTATTGAGGCACTATCTACATATGCACTACCATGCTTTGGAAAATATAATCCTGGAGGCTCATTTTTTTTGGTACCTGGAGTGAAATCCCATATCCTCACCAAAGTGTTTTTGAGGATTATTGCGAAGGGAGCGTAATGCCTATCATTATCTCTAATTTCTTCATTTGCAAGCAGTATTTCTCTTTGTATTTGTTCATATTCATGAGGTATGTCTCTCAGTGTGTATACCTACTTACGTGTGTCAAGACTCTCTCATATGTGAAGACAATTTACTGAATGCTTCTTGCTTTTGGTCTTGTACCCCTTTCAGTGTTTGTGTAAGCGTCATATACGGGTCTACAGTGTGATTTCCAACATTCTTTGAGACAAAAGATGTCGAGAGCAGCTGCTTTAAGTATACCTCCATTACTATTGCAAGATGTTGCCAAGGCTTCCAAAAGACGTTTTTTCAGCTCATCTTTAAACAACAGGAATAGCCTCTACAAATGTCACCCAAGCAGCCTCGGTTTCAATTCTGTGAAACTTAATATTTGTTTTCCCCCAAAAAGAATATTTCTGGTAGTCTTCCCTTTCAATTCTTTTTGACAGATAACACAAGAAAGCTCTGAAGCTTTACAAGATATCCGACTGCTCCTAAAATTTGAAGCTACAGTTTCTTCAGTGCTCTCTGTATCCTGCGGCTCATCAGTTATACATTTGCTCTGTAAGTTCTGAGCTCGTTTTAACTTGATTCCCGAAACATTTAGCGTGCAGATTTTGTGAACGTTTCTGGGTGTTTTGCCTACATGTTTGCATTCATAAAGGTTGCCGAACTCAGTGTTTAGCTGCCTCCATTCTTCACTTTTTTGTGCCAGGAAGGTTGAGAAGGTTGCTAAAGCATCATCTTGATCTGTCTTTGCACATTTGCTTGCTGATTCAGGTGGTTCTTCTCTTGCACGAAGAGGGTCCCGGAACTACGTTACACATCTTTTATTCAGAGAGACACAAAGTTATAATTTGTTCTGCTTATTTCTTTTCTAACAAAAAAAAAACCCTTGAACAAAATATGTATATTTAAGTAATTTGCATGCTATATGAGAATATTAGGTCAATTGGTAAAAAAAAAAAAAAATTAATAAAAATTTATATTTAAGTTTTGGCCATCTTATCACGTAATTTTCTTTATAGCATCCAAACGACGGGATTACAAGAGAGACTCCCATCCTAAAATTTATATATATAAATATAATCCAACAATAAAAGAAGGTCCCCTCACATTGCACACGGACCCATAGATTCTGACTGGGCTATTACATATGATGAATTTAAGGGAAATGCAATGTTAAATTTAACTAAGATTATTATTATTATTTCAATCAGAAGACAAGCACGCACGAGCTGAAGGCACTAGCTCCGTGGCACTGAGGTTACGGTAATTAACCAATCAATTAGTGCCACCATGGAAGCCCCAGAAAATGTAAATCCCTTTTATGAAGAACCCGGAATTTAAGGAATAAAATCCTGGTTTCCAGTTATCACCAATCATGAAATAACAGTTAACAGCAGCTCTTCATCTTTCACCCTAGGACTTGAAAGAGGGCACCATGGAATACGCGAGATGTAGTGCACAACTTCTTGCAGTCTCCTAATTCTTCTAATTAAGGATACACTGTAATTCTCGATATAAACGCGATTAATGTAATTTGGAGTTGCGTAAGGCAAAGAGGATAAGTAACTTATCACTGTTACGAGTTAGCAATATAATAAATGAACAAATATTTTCCACTTCATTTATTCTCTGAAGAAGATGCAATGCGGAATTGTTATATATGATGAGAGCAGACGGTTAGTTAAGGAAGGAAAAGAATTGTGCGTCGAAACAAATTTAAAAGAAAAAACGAAAACTTTACCTTGTTCTTTGACAATCGAAGTCTTGAAGTTGATCAGGGCATAGGGCATGGGCTAAGGGGCAAGGCTGGTAGTACAGTACGTACCTGGCTAAAACACCGTACCGTAATTTTGTACCGTACCCGCAATAATTTTTCCGTACCGCACAGTACGTTAAAGATAACGTACCGTAATTCCGTACCTTTATCGTATATATAGCAACTCAATACACATCAGTAAAATCTCTTCTTTATTAAAATTTCAATGTTAACAGGTGCTAACTAGCAAAGGGACTATATCCACACGGCTATATATTCAGTTGCTGCAAAGATAATAATGATGATGATAGTATTAACAGTATGATTCCTCGTAACTTAAGTCAACAATTAAGAAAGAAAGAAAGAAATAAATATTTTCCTTTTTTTAGACCTTAAGATAAAAAATCAATAGCTACTACTAGTAATGTCTAATCACAACAACAACAACATCAATAACAACAACAACAACTACAACTACTACTACTACTACTACTGCTGCTGCTGCTGCTGCTGCTGCTGCTGCTGCTGCTAAGGATATTAGTAAATAAAAAATTTGCTATATTACTAGTTATTATTAATATTGTTCCCTTGTTTTCAACATGGCCCAAGAGTGGTCACTTTTGGAGTCGTAAAACATATTTTGCCAATAAACTATCTATTTGGTACATGTAATACAGTGTATGAAATCTTATTCAAACTATTTCCCAGTATTATGATTCTTTGCATAATAATAATATAACCACGATCTCCTCTGTAAAGGATCTTATTAAAAAAAACAAAGTATAGAATAGTCTAACCATCAATGGAACCTAAATGCATTGCCTAACGTTACCATGTAATTAATAACTTAAAATAATTTTCTCAACATTCATAAAGGACGCATATACCAGGAAAATACATTCCACTAGCAACTTTCTTCTAATCAAACATTATGTATCACATCTTAAAATCATATTGGCATCACTTATATCATCCTTCATGACTAGTCTTACTTCATCCAAAATGTACCTCAACCCCGAGAATGTGCGTTCTACATTCACTTGAGTGACAGGAAGTGGAAGGGACACCTCGACTAGAGCCTTCATATCTTGATGTGGATATTTGTTCCACCACTTGAATACTTCTTCACTTTTTTCAATTCGAATCCAGTTATTGAAATGCACAAGAGTTTGTTTTATTTCAGTTAATTGCAAAATCACTTTCCCTCAATTTCCTTCTTTCGATTGTTATCAGAGAATTTTCTCTCCCTTAGTAAGGGGGATAAAATTCTCGACCTGGACTATAACAAGGGGGTGTAAGTGACCGGATTCGCCCCATTGTGAACAGGTCTGAATCTGCTAAAGGAATGGCAATAAGAGAGAGCCCGGTTTTGCTGTTCCAGCGTCTTATTCTTCTGTTTTCTTTGTTCCTTGTTTGTTACATTTTCTCAGAGTCGTTGACAGTTTTTCACGAAATGAAATGTGAACGACAGCGCAAGGTATTGGAAAAATATGACAATGGGGTCCATTTAACTGTAGGAGAGGCGAAGTTTCGGGGAGGAGCAAAGTAGGAGAAACTGCCGTGTCCAATTTTTAATTACTAGGAAGCGGCAGATGCAGCTTCAGGGTAGGTCTTATTCCGCATTGGAATAAGCCAGCTTAATCTAAATTCTCCCCATATACGACATTGCTGTTAGTGCACCAAACGCGGTGTACCGTAGGCATTACTTATGGTTCTCTTCAGCGTCCCTTTGTCCACTCAGTGCAACCAGTTTCATGCCTTTTAATGCAGACCCGTTCATATTATCTTTCTTCCATCTTACTTTTCACCCTCTTCTAACAATAATTTGTTTCGTAGTGCAACTGCTATGTTTTCCTCCTGACACACCTCTAAAACCTTTTTACTCTCAGTTTCCCTTTCAGTGCTGAATGACCTCATAGGTCCCAGCACTCATCCTTTAGCTTAAATTCTATATTAGAATTCTAATCTCATCATGAACATCTGTGAAAATATTTCGAAGAATCAGACAAGTCACAAACAAATGACAGTGTCATTAATCCAACAAATTCATCCGTCTCGTATAACAGATGACGCCATAAAAAAAAGTCCCGGAAAACGGTTTTTGAAAGCTTATTTTTGCCTGGAGGCAAACGTGTTTTACTCTAATGAGAATACGATGATGGATAATGTCACCAGCGAAATGCTGCTTAGATATCATTTGCTTCTTAATGAGAATAATATTCATAGATTTTCGGCTATAAATTATATCATGTGGAGTGCTTTGAATATATAATATATATATATATATATATATATATATATATATATATATATATATAATATATGTATATTATAATTAACTGCTCGTTACCTCCTTGAAAATGTATTCTAACACTCTTAAAGATGGCCTTGCCTGGAGGGAAGAGAGTTAATACAAACAAAAAGTTATGCTAGAAGGCTGATATCAGTGAAAAGGAGGAATTTGCATGAACTCATGACTTTAGTTTTAAATGAACTATATTTACATACAGGTAGGTCCAGGAATTAATGAGGTGGTTGATTGTGGACCACCAGAAAAATGTGGCCGGGAAATTAACCAGACACGGAGATCAGAATTTGCGCCAAGCGGGTTATTTCTATACAAGCCTCATTCCAAAGGGTTCCCAATTTCTCCCACAATTATGCACGGTATTTGTCTGCAAAGTACTAAGGCTTAAGTACTAAGGCAAGGGACATGTGGGAAATATTACACACTACTTGCTCTTAGCCTAAAATATTACAACTCACTCATGGGGGCATGATATGACTGGGATCTTACACAGAAAGGAATATTACATTACTTGAATAAACTAGGGGAATTAGTCATAACATAGAACCAAAACTGGGGAGTGAGAAGCTGAACAAAGAAAGGAGGGAAAGTCGCCTCTTCAGATATGGCAGACTCTGCTTGATATTTTTTTGAAGCAATATCTTCCACCTGAGCCTTTAGCAATTTTTCCTGAGTTAAGGCAAGGATCTGGGCATCCGCCCCGGTGACGATGAGAGGTGGGGGGTGGTTGGAGTGATTCCGCTTTAGGGCATAGGCTTGACCGGGTACCATAGCCCTTTAAGGTTTATTTGTTTCAAGGATGAGTCATCCTCTGACTCCAGGGCACCCTGTGCCAACGGAGTGGGCAGGGCACCATGGTACCATTCCATTAGACCAGGACATAGCCCAGGAGTGGTTGCCCGATGATTAGTGACTGAGCCACCCTTAAGAGGTGATCTCTCCCTAATGGGTTATAGCTGGTGATGACTCTCAGTCGCACTGTGGGGAGATCCTTGGTATAGCAGCCATCAATCCACTGTATGGTCATCCGGATGTCCTCAAGGATCCTGGCTCTCTTGGGCACTGCATCACAGTCAACAAGGCTCACCACATCTCCATATCTATGATGTTGGGGTGGTGCGCAGGGGTCTGGACTCATTGAACAGAGTCAAGTAGATCTCGCTCATGCTCAACCACTCCATCAAGTCTTTGGGATGAGTGATGGTCTGCACCAGCTTAGAGGCAGGGATCTGGCAGCCCCATTTGGAGTTGGCACTTCAGTGGCTTTTCAGGCCCCAGTCCATAACAGGATTTGGCCGAAGTCCCAGCGGGGACCGTTGGGATGGTTGGGTTTCCAGCCCTTGGCCCATTTACAAGGTGGAGGGGGCTTGAGCAGTCTGTGCTCTGGTTTGGGAATTGTTGGCGGGCTGCGACTGAGAGGCCGGAATGGGTTATTGCTCAATGGAGTGCCCTAGCTTCTGGCAGAGCGCACATACTGGTTTCTGGGTAGCATTACTTGGACACTGCAAGGGCTGTAAATTAGCAGCAGTGGGACCTGAGGAGTGAATTCTCTTCCTGAAGAATTGAGTTATGGATGGTCTTGGGGGGCAATATCAGGAGGGGCATATGAGACGAAATCTTCTAACTTGAAAAGCTCTAGGATTTCCCCCACTGAGATGGCCTTAGAGGTGTTGGTCCATCTACTAGGGCTGGTGTTTTCTTGGCCACTCACTCGGCCAGGTTTGGCCAGCTTCCTTAAACATACTTCTCCATCTCTGCCTCCACTGGTTCAGTGTTATTTCAAGAGTTCATATTATCACCTCCTGGACAATGTTCCCTTGATCCCCAGCCAATAGAATGTTAAATGCAGTGGTACCCTTTGCCTCTAAAG
>NC_061097.1:9784375-9814375 GCF_015104395.2 Macrobrachium nipponense | reverse complement strand
ACGGAATTACGGTACGTTATCTTTAACGTACTATACGGTACGGAAAAATTATTGCGGGTACGGTAGAAAATTACGGTACGGTGTTTTAGCCCTGATCAACTTCAAGACTCCGATTGTCAAAGAACAAGGTAAAGTTTCGTTTTTAAATTTGTTTCGACGCACAATTCTTTTCCTTCCTTAACTAACCGTCTGCTCTCATCATATATAACAAATTCCGCATTGCATCTTCTTCAGAGAATAAATGAAGTGGAAAATATTTGTTTATTTATATTGCTGACTCGTAACAGTGTTAAGTTACTTATCCTCTTTGCCTTACGCAACTCCAAATTACATTAATCGCGTTTATATCGAGAATTACAGTGTATCCACTTAATAGCAGAATTAGGAGACTGCTAGAAGTTGTGCACTACATCTCGCGTATTCCATGGTGCCCTCTTTCAAGTCATAGGGTGAAAAATGAAGAGCTGCTGTTAACTGTTATTTCATGATTGGTGATAACTGGAACAAGTATTTTATTTCTTAAATTCCGGGTTCTTCATAAAAGGGATTTACATTTTCTGGGGCTTCCATGGTGGCACTAATTGATTGATTAATTACCCTAACCTCAGTGCCACGGAGCTAGTGCCTTCACCTCCTGCGTACCTGTCTTCTGATTGAAATAATAATAATAATCTTAGTTAAATTTAACATTGCATTTCCCTTAAATTCATCATATGTAATAGCCCAGTCAGAATCTTTGGGTCCGTGTGCAATGTGAGAGGACCTTCCTTTATTGTTGGATTACATTTATGACATAATTCTTTTGAATTTCAGGATGGGAGTCTCTCTTGTAATCCCGTCGTTTGGGTGCTATAAAGAAAATTACGTAATAAGATGGCCAAAACTTAATTCTAAATTTTTATTAATTTTTTTTACCAATTGACCTAATATTCTCATATAGCATGCAAATTACTTAAATATACATATTTTGTTCAAGGGTTTTTTTTTTGTTAGAAAAGAAATAAGCAGAACAAATTATAACTTTGTGTCTCTCTGAATAAAAGATGTGTAACGTAGTTCCGGGACCCTCTTCGTGCAAGAGAAGAACCACCTGAATCAGCAAGCAAATGTGCAAAGACAGATCAGGATGATGCTTGCATTAATTGTGGAAAAACAGCAACCTCTAAAAGAAATCCACTTTAGCAACCTTCTCAACCTTCCTGGCACAAAAATGTGAAGAATGGAGGCAGCTAAACACTGAGTTCGGCAACCTTTATGAATGCAAACATGTAGGCAAAACACCCAGAAGCGTTCACAAAATCTGCACGCTAAATGTTTCGGAATCAAGTTAAAACGAGCTCAGAACTTATAAGGCAAAGGTAGAACTGATGAGCCGCAGGATACCGAGAACACTGAAGAAACTGTAGCTTCAAATGTTAGGAGCAGTCGGATATCTTGTAAAGCTTCAGAGTTTTCTTGTTTTATCTGTCAAAAAGAATTGAAATATTCTTTTTGAGGGAAAAGAAATATTAAGTTTCACAGAATTGAAACCGAGGCTGCTTGGGTGACATTTGTAGAGGCTATTCCTTTTGTTAACGATGAGCTGGAAAAACGTCTTTTGGAAGCCTTGGCAACATCTTGCAATAGTAATGGAGGTATACTTAAACCAGCTGCTCTCGACATCTTTTGTTTCAAATAATGTACAAGACAAAAAGAAAGAAGCATTCAGTAAATTGTCTTCACATATAAGACAGTCTTGACACACGTAAATAGGTATACAGACTGAGAGACATACCTCATGAATATGAACAAATACAAAGAGAAATACTGCTTACAAATGAAGAAATTAGAGATGCATGTGATGATAGGCATTACGCTCCCTTCGCAATAATCCTCAAAAACACTTTGGTGAGGATATGGGATTTCTCTCCAGGTACCAAAAAAAATGAGCCTCCAGGATTATATTTTCCAAAGCATGGTAGTGCATATGTAGATAGTGCCCTCAATAATTGGGGCATGCAGAATACCAATTTGATACATAATGTAGCTCATCGATTACATGTAGCCTTTCATCATGAGCCTGGAATATCGTGGCCATGCGATATTGATGAAATAAAGGAAGATAACACAATCAATGCAACTAGATTGTAAACATCATTACTTTTGGCTTTAAATTGTGGGGATCTACAAAGTACTGGTGAATGGCGCCTTGATTCCTATGGGCCTGTGTACGTCGTTTCAGTGTAGTGGTTGTGTGTCAAATATAACATTTTTGGAGGGACTGACATTGCTCGTCGGTACAGACAAACTTATATGCTAAATGGGATTCAACCTCTTTTTCTGACAATGGGGCTGTTAATATTTTTCATTATTAGTGGGGCTGTAAGGTTCGGCTTGCAGTAAATTCTAGGAGTTCTTTTGTTATGTGGCGCTACGGGAGTGGCTCCTTTTCACAGTGTACCAAGGACGGCTTTCTTTTCATCTCCGTGGTGTTTGTTGTATGGTATCTGATAGTATATAAGTATTTCCTTGTCTTTATCTTGTGTGTTGTCCCTCGGGATCGGGTTATGGAAATCCTCTAATCCCTTTTTGACCACTTACTGGATCATGTCATCTTTGTAGTCATTATTCATGAGTAGCTGTTGAACTCTGCTGATTTCCTCGTTTGTCGCCTTCCATTTTGAGCAGTGTATTATTGTGCGTTTTAAATATCATTTATTACAGATCGTTTATATGCATCAGGGCATTAGCCTCTTGCATTTAAACATCTCCAGCACCTGTTTATTTAGTGTGTAATGTGGTATTGTATTTGTTGTTTTTTTGTGTCATAAGTACATAAAAGAAAGAAAGCATGTTATTATTACTCTTTTCTACGGTAAAATTTAATACTGAGTTTACTCGGAGTTTACAAGATATCTCCTGTAGATTCAGTGTTTTGGGTGTTGTTCAAAGATGACCTCTTCTGTGTGTGCCATGAATGCGTTTGCAAAAAGTACCCAAAGGGGGATACCCATTACTACGCCGTCCTTGACCCCCGCTTGTAGTGGAACTGCACACAAACAGTTGTGTATGATCGTCAGTACTGTCTCTGTAGTGCATATATTTGGGATTTCCAATACTATTACTCAGTCCTTCGTCAGTGGTTTATAAATAAAATCAATATATACATATATATTATAAATAAAATATATATATATATATATATATATATATATATATATATATATTATATATATATATATTGATTTATTTATAAGCCACTGACGAAGGACTGAGTAATAGTATTGGAAATCCCAAGATAAATGCAGAATGGTTTCTCCTATTTACATAACAAAAGTAAAATCTTACAATAGGTAAACTGGGGAAACAGTATGGTAATGAAATACTTGCTGGCCAGTTTTGCAGCTGTCGAAAATCAGGCTCGAAGCGACGGTTTTCCACACAAAAGGAGGCAGCAGAACACTCAGACGGCTTTCTTTGACTTCGTACTGCAGAAAGAAAATGCTTCTGAGTCTCGATTAACTCCGAAGCCCGGGCGGGTTGCTCCTCTAATCCACTTGCAGGACGTTTCTTCTCTGAAAAGGGTTGCTCAGAGTCGAGATATCTCTCTCTCTCACTACGAACTGCAGACTTAACTTGTTTCCATTCACACTCTCTTTCATGCGTCCTCTTCCCCTCTTATCCTTCGTCTCTTCCTTCTTCTCTTATCATTCTCTGATGATCTGATTTCTTCTACTCCTCAGGGCATATATATATATATATATATATATATATATATATATATATATATATATATATATATATACGGTTTTTTTTGAGGCGGGGCTGAAAAGGTCGGAGCTTAACCACCAGACGTCGTCTCCCGACAGGAACTTTTTAGAAGGATCCAGATGAAAAGTTACATCATAATACGCACAGCGTTCCTCGGACGACGCGACGGCGCGTGCTGAGTTCCATAACACACCTGAGTATTCTCAAACAATCATGAGAACAGACGCCTCCAACACGTGCGTGAATGCCTCCTCGCCGCAGACCTTCCTGAAGAAGATGCATTTTCCTTTCCTTTAATTTATAATTCTTTGTTATATAGCGATTACCATGACAATCCCCCTTTCACAGAACAAATGGAAAGTTATGAAGTCTTCTGCTATAACCTTTTTCCAAGTACATTATCTTAAGCTTCTATTAAGCTACTTTTCGTTCTACATTTCTTGTATTTTCAGACCAAGTGATGGAGTTGGATACAGCCATGGCTAATGACTTTGAGGAAATTATATGGATTGACTGAATCCGGGCTTAACCTTTATAGAGGCCAGGGATGCTGGCACATCCTTCATTTCATGTTCCTGGATACCTAAATACGTTAAAAGAGATGAATCCTTCGTTTTAACAAAAGAAACTGGAACAACAAAAAATCCATTATTGACTGTCATCGTGAAAAGAGTGAGAATCTTGGAAGGCCTGAAGTCCTTTCTCAGGAGTCAAAAGACGTCATAGCTGAGGCAGTGGGTAGACCAAGAAAGTCTTTACGTGAACTGGTGCTTGAACTAGAAAGAAAAAGGGGAAAGAAGAGAAGTTATAGTGTTGTGTATATTGTTAGTTGAAAAAATCTGGTATCAACCCATTTCATGTTACCAGCAAGCCCAACATCACTCAGCAACAGAGAGAAGACTGCATGTTTTTGTGGTTAATTTCTTAAAGATGGGGATGAAGCTGACTTTCTTCATATTGCCGTATCAGATGAATTCTTCATTTACACAGGCAGGAAGCCAAATAATAAAAATGACATAATTTGGGCTGCAAAGTTGGATGATATCAGCAATGACGTTCACTATCACCAAGTTGTGAAATTTCCTGAATATTTTGGAATTTTTCTCTGTCTCACAGCCAAACGGTTAAAGTGGATCATCAAAGAAAAAGGGCATTCATGGAATGGCGAATACTTCAGAGAAACTGTGCTTACTGGTGGAGTATTTCATTTCCTCAACGATCCTGAAAATGTGTTATCTGTTGAAGAAGTCACATTTTTGCATGATAAGGCACCATGTTTCAATGCTCTTCAGACACAGGAGCTGCTTTGTAACAGTGGTATCGATTTCTTTTCGTTAAGTGAATTTCCAGGTAGCTCCCCTGACCTTAATGTGTGTGAAAACATTAGTAGTATCTTAAAGGATCGTGTTGTAGTGCGCGCAGTGAACTATGACGACCTGTGAAGAGAGGTGACTGAAATTCTCAGGGAAATGGAGTTTGAGTCTCAGCACCATTTTGCTATTTGCTGAAATCATACCCCTCAAGAATGCAGGCTGTGGTACAGGCAGATGGCGGTCACACAAAATATTAAATACTCAGAGAGAAACTTAAATAAATACCTGTTCTGAATTACTTTGGTTTTTGTCCGTATCAATTTTAGTCTATGCTGTAGAGGGGGGCTCTAATTTCGAAACACCCTGCACTGATTTCACCAGGCGGAAAATACATTGAAATTCCCCAGGATTTCTTCCTCTCTTCACTTCAGCGGAATTATCCCTTCCCACCTATAATAGTCCTGTCATTTTTCGTTTACGACCGCAGCCCCGTCCATACAGACGAGAGGATCTGAATTGCTTGACTGGCCAAATAAGGGTGCAGAAATAAACCACATAGATCCCGAAAAAGCTAAACAATTTACAGGTTCCCCCAGTGAAGCTGAAGTGCAGTGGAGAAAACACTGAATTTCTCTTCAGTTTTTCTCCCATGTGTACAGAAACATTTAAAAAAATGTATTACCGTTATTTTATGCTTATCCATTTCGTATAATGACTTGGCACCGCTCCAAACAATGTAAAAAAAATCGTAAACAAACTTATGCATATGGTTTAGCTCCAGGTCATGATTATAATAATTTACTTATTAGAAAGGTGAATTTGATATCTAAAAGGAGTTCAAAATCTAAAGGAAATCTCGCAATCTTGATTTCTTTTAAAATTCTCTATAAAGAGAACCCTATGACAGTATCATCAAACTACATTTCTCCAAATAGCCCTTTCCACAATGGACAGGTAAATGACTGATTGGGTTGTTTATCATCACACGAACGATGATGATAAGAGCGAAAGGAATTTCTTTCCGTATGAAATTAACACTTGTATCAATAAATATATTAGAAAATATAAGCTAAGTAGAAGGTTATTTGTTTATCCATAGCATGTAATAATTATTGTAATGAACGGGGTGTAGGGTATGATCTCTACAGTATATTCAAGAGGGAATACAAAGTCAACCATGAATAAATGATTTAATCTATGAATATGAACAATTGTCATCATTGGCAAACGAATTAACTTTACCATATGAGAATGGTTAAAAGTTTGCACCAAGTTTGGGAGTCCCTCTTCACTTTCCATTGCACATTGTGGAATTTCAGTCTGTCCCTAGTTGTTTCATTTTGATTCCTCAGTAACGTCTAGTCTCTCTCTCTCTCTCTCTCTCTCTCTCTCTCTCTCTCCTTTTCATTCTATATATTTACAAGCAAGAGTGAGTTTAACCTCTCTTTCTTCTTTAAAATATTGTATTAAGAAAATCTACAGTACTATAATAGTTTTTTTTAAGGTTTCATTCAATAATTTATTTACAAAACATTAGAACAAATCCAGAACTACATACATTTTCATCTAGAATACATTACTTTTAATGTTAGGAATTTTTTTGTGAAATACTTTAATTTGTCTCTCAAATGGCTTTGATATCTCTCTAATTTTTTATAATAGAAGCTTTTATTCTATTTATAATCAAACGTTCAGTCACATTCTTGTCTTTGAACAGCCATATATTTACAATATAACTTGACAAAATCAAATTGCATTCTTCCTTTGTTTCTTCGATGCCTCTGGGAAATCAAAATACATCATTCTAATGAAATTGCAGCGAACAAAATTGCAAAATAGCTTCAAAACTCCTTTTAAACATATTATTACGTTTACAATTTTCTTGTAAAAATATACCATACGAATATTTGATTCCTCAGCATCACAAATCTGGCAATCAGATTCTTGAATTATTTCAATTTCTTTTAACCTTTTTTTATTGGGTAATATTTCGTGAATATATTTATATATTATTTCCCTATCAGCAGCAGAAAGAAATTTCATGTTGATGTTTTCCCAAATCAGAGGCCAATTATAAAGGGGGTATCTACTCTCAGCAGTTGGCAGTACATTTGGCAATAAGCTCAGATATATAGTTCTCGATTTAAGAAAAGGAAAATTGTGAACTGTTTTACATTTTCTAACTGTTACTAAGACCTCAGAATATATAGGTGCCATTACACATGAATTGTCTCTTTGTCTTAAATTTCCGGTAAACAAGCCCTTCATATGTAAATTGTTATAATAATTTGACATAAAATTGTATTTCACATCACATTATAAGTTTAAGGAGGAGGCAAAAGACTTACCATCCTATCCCTCCTTCAATCTTTGACTTTGTTAAAGTGTCTCTTTTGATAAATTCACATTTTTTCCCCAAATGTAAAAGAATATTTCTTTACTTATTAGTTTTCCATATTTGACAGGCAAAGGGTAAATATGGGAAACATACCATGTCTTTGAAAAAATCAAGGTACTGACAATAACAACTTTTTGATGTAATGTAAGTCTTCTGTTATAAAAGCTCGCCAAACTATTCTTAACGAAGAGTTAACAACCATTTCATAATTATCAGAAAATAAAATTCCCAAAGTTGTAAAAGAGCCTGTATAACCTTGAAGCCATGGTAAATGCTAAACAGACCTATCACCCCATGGGCCTCCCAATCCAATATTTTCCTCTTATTTTTGTTTATCACGCAACCCGTGGCTGCTTCAAATTTAGACACTAATGGGCTAATCTCCAAAATTCCCTTATCACTGACAACGAAAATATTTGTATCACCAGCAAACCCAAGAATTTTAAGGGGGTTATCATTTGGTAAGGGCAAGTGTTCAATACAACTATTTCTTTTTACAGCAAGATACAGAGGTTCCTGGAAAACAGCATAAAGGAGCATAGAAAGAGGGCAGCTTTGTCGGACTCCCCTCTGCACACTAAAATATTTACCAACGTTACCATTAACAATGCAACAACTTCCAATATTCGTGCACAATATCTTAATGCAGGAAATCAGTTCATCACAAAAACCTAGTCTTTCAAGAATCCGAAATATAAAATTAATATAAAAAGGGTCAAATGCTTTCGTCCAATCAAGATTTAAAATAGCACCTTGAACTCTTTCCTCACTTCAATAATACACAATATCTCTGATTAAATTATTACATGTATTTATGGATCTTTCAGGCACAAAAAAAAATTGTTCAGGACTGATAAGGATGAGGATAACTGTTTGCATTCTTTTCACAGTTATCTTAGCAAGTATTTTATAGTCGCAGCACAACATTAAAATGGTCTCCAATTAGCCAAATCACTCTCATCGGTGCCTTTCGATATGAGAGTGACCAATGCAATACTGACTCTTGGAGAGTCTTCATTTCCATAATATTTTCAAGGAACAATTTTAATTCATCCTTAATATCTTCCCAAAATACCTTATAAAATTCTATTGGGATGCCATCTATACCAGGACATTTATTGTTAACAATGGAACGAACAACATCACGTATCTCTCTGAGAGATATATCTTATGAAATATATCTTTATCAGAATCCGTCATTTTTTTCTCTACAAACTGCATAAAGAAGTTTTGCATAGGTACATCACAAATGTTTTTCCGGTAAAGTTTTTGGTAACACCTGAACACATACCTATGCACCCAATTATTAGTACTGTAGGATCAATTGCTTATAAACTATCTAAATATCTTACTAAACTGTTATCCCCGCTACTAGGAACTGTATCTAATTCACACATCCGGAATTCTCTTGATCTTGTGGAAAAATTAAATAACATTGTACTAAACCCTAGCGATATTTTTGTCAGTTTTGATGTATGTTCTTTGTTTGCAAAAGTCCCTATTGACTCTGTGCTAGAATATTTAAGTAATGAACTTGCACTGCATGAATTGCCTACGTCCGTTAGTTACATAATTTCCTTAATTAAGTTATGTATTTGTGACTGCAGATTTATTTTTAATGGAGAATATTACCAACAAATATTTGGTATGGCCATGGGTAACCCTTTATCACCTCTCCTTTCAAACTTATATATGGAATTTTTTGAGAGACAATGCCTCCCGAATATCACACCTATCCCCTTAAAATGGTACCGATATGTCGATGATATCTTAGTAGTCTTACCTGGTGGTATCGATGTAAATGATTTACTGTCTAAATTGAATAATTTAGTGCCATCCATAAAATTCACTGTTGAAATTGAAAATAACAATGTCATCCCTTTCCTAGATGTATTAATACACAGAGAATCTTTCCAATGCAAATGCAGTATTTATAGAAAACCCACAAATAATTTAACATATGTACATTTTTTATTCTGGCCACCATCTTAATATTAAAATTTAAATTTTTTCTTCTATGTTCCTACGCGCTTTGCGTATCACGAGTCCACAATATCTGGACCAAGAAATAGAATACATGAAAAAGATAGGAAACGATCTCTGCTACCCACCTCATTTAATTGATTTATGTTATCAAAAAGCTCACAAAAAGTTTTATAGTGTTGCTATTAATGAAAAAGAAATGCCTAAAAATGTACTTAGCTTACCTATTTTCGTGGATTTGAAACCATAAAATCAATATTTAAATCGTTTAATGTTAATGTAGTGTTCTCTTATAACAATACCATTAAAGATATGCTAATTGAGAATAGTCCCGTAACAAATAACAACATCATTTACAAAATTCCTTGTAAGGATTGCCCATCGTTTTGCGTTGGTCAGTCAAGTAAAAATTTATGTGTACGTATAAAGCAGCATATGTATTCAGTTAGAACAGCCCAGACTTCAAATGCACTGTTTATCCATCTGAGTGAAAAATCTCATTGTATTAATTGGGGTGATACCTCGGTAAACTGCTAGATCTAATGATTATGTTTCCAAGAATTTACTGGAATCGGCAATTATACAAATCACTAATAAAAACAACCTAAATCTTAGTCTGGGAATGTACCATTTTTGACCCATATATTTGTAAGATTTATGAAGGACCTTAAATAAATGAACAACTAATAAATTAGTCCCACATGTATATAGTTATTATTTCTTTCTCTATCTCTGTCTCTGTCTCTGTCTTCTGTCTCTCTCTCTCTCTCTCTCTATCTCTCTCTCTCTCTGTCTTTCTCTCTCTCTCTCTCTCTCTCTCTCTCTCTCTCTGGTTCGATATTTTCTCTCCCTCTTACTCCTGCTCGATATATATATATTTATATTTTCTTTCGTCTTTTCATTATAATAATTTTTTTTTGGGGGGGGGAAATTTATGTAAAATTCATGATATTAAATTGTATATGCTCCCGTGTTTTTTTTCAAAATGTACTGTTTTCTGGGAGAATCACTTGTTTTCTGCGTGTATCCTTCAAGGTGGGGCTACCCTCAGGCGGCTCCTCCTTCCTGTAGAGTGAAAATCGCCCTTATTGCTTGCTAATCTTGTAGTATCAGTTTGTATATTAAGCTTTCTTTTGACTATGTGTCTCTGTAAAATCAGTTTGCCTCAGTAAAGGGTCCGAACAGGACCGAAAGTACTTGGCTATCTCGCTTTATCATCCTGGGCGTGGGAAAAAAACCGTTTATTTATACATAGCATCACGTTTTATATACTTCATGATCAAGTTATTCATATATATATATATATATATATATATATATATATAATATATATATATCATAATATATATATATATATATGTATATATATATATATATTATATATATATATATATATATATATATATGTATATATATAATAGTTATTTACACTCGAACTATGATTTTGCGATGTACAGAAATATACAATGTTTAATTTACTGTCAACTTCTCATTTTTAGAGGGGACATTATACTGAAATTGCTAGTTGGTTTTTTAAAAAATTTTATGATTATATTTGTATGGAATCGTTTCATTTTTTATTGATAATTATTTTGAGATTAGAAATAAAGGAAAAAGTATAGAACCAGTGGTAATAGCAAGATATAGAAAGAAGAAGCTTTTCCTGCAGCCTACTATAATTCAGTAACTATCAATATAAGCCTTTGTCTACAAAACGCGAGAGATTTATTCTTTTTGCTCAAAAAACCGGAACATTATTCATGTCACAAACAAACATGGCAAGAATTATTATACAGCATGATGGAAATCCCATAATATCTTTACATACAAAAAAAAAACAGATGATCAGTTTAGATTACTCTGCAGAGAGGAAACAGAGCACTCAATGGCAATTAGGAACATTTCCACGATCGCTGCTGTTGCTGGGCAGTATTTTTACCATTAAATGAATTTTCAATTTGAATGAAACAATATTTGAATTGCTAATGGTTTTTCTAGATTACTCAAACAAATATAAGCCTTTGAGGTAAAGTTTGCTTGTATTGAGAACGTTATTTGCTCTCGCTGAATTATTATTTTGATTGCTATTACATAAAAACACTCATTAAGTGAAGAGCAAAAAATTATTATTTTGATTGCTATTACATAAAAACACTCATTAAGTGAAGAGCAAAAAAGATTTTCAACTTCCTCAATTACATACTTCCTCATTTACATACTTCGCTACTAAAATTTGTATGTGAGTTAAACAGCATTTTAGATTCAAAGGCCATGCTATTGGTCACCTCATTATCTCGATATTTTTCACAATCCTAACAATTCCTTATAAAACGTCGCAGCCTAATAAATATGAGCTTCTTGACCTTTTGGTGTGCTTTCCTTGCCTTCATCGTGTATATATATATAATATATATATATATATATATAACTATATATATATATATATATATATATATATATATATATACGGAGTAAGAAGCGCTGAAATACTGACGAAATTAACAAAGAAAATGAAGATAAGGTTAAAAGGTTACTGTAGTGAGAAAATAACATTCGGCCTTCTAAGAGTTCCTCGTTGGACGAGTGGTTTTCGCGCTCGGCTGCCAATCCGGTGGTCCGAAGTTCGATTCTCGGCTCGGCCAACGCGGAATCAAAGGAATTTATTTCTGGTGATAGAAATTCATTTCTAGGTATAGTGTGGTTCGGATCCCACAATAAGCTGTAGGTCCCGTTGCTAGGTGACCAATTGGTTCCTAGCCACGTAAAAATATCTAATCCTTCGGGCTAGCCCTAGGAGAGCTGTTAATCAGCTCAGTGGTCTAGTTAAACTAAGGTATACTTAACTTTTTGGCATTTTAAGGAGGTTTGTCGACCGGAGAAACACACATAGCCACACATAGACACATACACACACTCATATATATATATATATATATATATATATATATATATATATATATATATATATATATATATATATATATATATATATATATATATGTAAGTGTTTACATAATAAAATATGGAATGTTAGTCCATATATATAAAAGTCTAAAACTAAAGAGGTCAACCAGATTGCTTGCAGGAATGTGATCAGACTAGAGACGCTTAAGATGACGTATACAATAAGTATGTAGGCTAAGATAACATGACCGTCACCTGTAGTCACTAATTGTTTATAAACATTAGTCCCAAGCTCCCTGCTTGAGACAACTACCACCTACGTGATCTGTAGCGTGTCTCATTTGATTGTGTGTTCGTATGAAACTATGTCATTGTATGTATGTTCATATGTTCGAACTACTGTCTGTTCCTTCATAACTTGTAACAGAGATGGTAGACAGGAGAAGAGAGTTAGCTATCGTCATTAGAAGACCTGTACCTCTTTACCTAAGCTTTATCATGTAGAGGAATAGGATTAGCCATCATCATTGGCAGAAGCGATCAAGCTATCGTCATAGAAGACTTGTACGATCATATCTGATCTTCATCATGTAAAACTTCAGAAGAATATACTATTTTATACCTTGTGTTTTCTACAAGAACCTCACCGAACCATGAGTTTAACACATCGTCGTAAAGATAATACCGACTTCGTAAAGTGATCTACAAAACCCCAGACCCCCCCCCCCCCCCCCACTCCATTGAAGATGGAAGTGCAATACCAACCGACTTAGCGTATAGATTATCGCTAGTCTAACATTACCTCATAGGGCGCCTTATCATACAGGCACGAGCCCTAATATTGCCAACATGAAACTAATATATTGTTCAATTTTGGTACTGTTGTTTTTTTTTTCAGACATTCTTCTCATGCGGGTGGAGAATTAAAACACTAAAATATCATTTGAAAATACTAAAGTCGTATCTCTTACAGCAAGTAACGTAACTCTTAGCTGGCTAAGAGCAATCTCCGCTGCCAAGTGACGGACGTCAATCATTGCCGTATCAGCATTTGTTCCTTTAACCTCAAATATCTGCTTACACAGGCTTCATCTGTGTGTCGTCTCTGCTTGCAAAAGCAGATTGACTGGTAGAAATGGAATGCTTAGCCCGAACTTCTCATGGGCAAGGCAGACGTTTAGGTTACAAGTGTCTATCGGTGTGCGCAATGCAACTTTAGCTAAGGAGTTGCAATCATTTAAATTAATAACAAAATAAGCAAATAGAATTTCTCATAACAACAAAATGAGACAGTTAATCAAATAATAACTTATATAAAAGAACAAATCATTTGTCTCATAAATCGTAACATTGTTCAAATGACCCAACAGAATTCTCCCACAACCGCAGTCGCAATTTGCACGCAAAATCTCGAGAAGCATGCACCCTCGAATGTCTTAGTGCGTGTAAAAAGACTTTGCTGGGAAATGAAATTTTAATCCTTCCCGACACTCTGAAATATAACGATTTCCGCGAACAAAGCCCTAAAAGTATACATATCGTGGATACGGAAAGTTATAAATATCGCATTTTTTATTGTTGCTAACTTTTAATCACGCCCAACCAGTCGTAGATGAATCTCTCTGATAATCTATCTAAAGTAATATCCGTAAAGTCATCCAAGCAGAGGTGATTCAGCAGAAATTTTTTTTTTCTTTTACCTGAATACCAGGAAGTTTCTCCACTGGCGAGTGATCTCTGGAAAAAAACGGATGTAATTTAACACAAAACACGGTTTAAGGACAAACATAAAGCTATTTACGTACCTTCGTATAGATTCTCAATGAAATTTCAAAATAGAGATAAATGACGAAGTTGAAAAATGTTAGTAATAGGAGTCATTAGGAAATCAAATAGCCCATATAATTTTTCCTCAAACGTCATACCATAAAAGATCGGACTTGGCGTATCTGCGTAGATTACGGTCGCTTAAACAAGGAAACGACTTCCGATAGTTTCCAGTGCGATGTACCGACGACATCTTATCTCTGTTAGGTTAGAATAATTTTTTTTTCACCTACTTGGACTTACTTAAAGGCTTTTACCTGATACCATTACCTAAGTGATTGTACCTCATATACCGTTTTCAGCACACTCAGGGGACATTATCAATTTTTACGTATGCCTCCGGCTTACGTTGCACAAACCCCCTTATAATATAGTGTTTGGAGACTTTTAGGGGATAACCTACATGCCTATATGGATGATCTTGTAATCTTTTCTAATACCTTAGAAGTACATTCACATAAAGTAGAGCTAGTGCTACAGAGACAAAGACAAATAATCTCAGAGTAAAATATCTAAATGTGAGTTTTTAAAGAACCGAACATGTTTATCTAGGTTTTATGTGTCTGGTCAAGGTCTTCAAAGTAGTCCATGGTAAGGTGTCGGCTATTCATAACTTTCCGGTACTTATTAACGTAAAAGGGGGATACAGCACTTTTGCGCTGTAGTGGGTATTACAATGGTATGTAAATATGTAACTCTTCAATGATGACAGCTCCTTTAACAGATCTTACGAAGAAGAGCGTAGATTTATATGGTCTGAAAAGCATCAACAGGCGTTCGATATCTTAAAAGCGGAAAATGCACCTTACCTAACTTAAAATCCCTGATTTAAATAAGGAATTTTTTTTTATTGCAACAGCACCGCCTCAGACCAAGGGGTAAGAGGGATACTACTTCAGTAATATGATAAACAGTTCTTCCCTATAGCTTTTATTCACGTAAAACTAAAGCCCTCTGAAAAGTAAATATGCAGTAATAGGCAAGGAAGGGCTAGGTATCATTAACTCACTAGTACAATCTTAAGTTCATAATCTATGGCTATCCTGATAAAGTCCTTACTGAACATGAGTCCTTTACCGAGTTTTTTTCAAAGGCTTTAATCACAGTCCAAAAGGACTCGGTGACAAATGATCATTCAGGTCTTGGGAGCCAAGATAAGATATCTACCTTGGGAAAGCAAACATCATCCAGCTGAACGCATTATCCCGCAATCCCGCACCATACAGCAAAGAACCATTAATTGGACTAAACAAAAGATATAGAAACATCCGTGCCTATTGTTAAACCGTATCTAACAAGAAAAATCCTTCCTTAACCCAAGAGATCGCGAGCATTGAATATCTGGGTTGGAGCGCAGAACTGTTACAAACTGAACAAAGCAAGAGTCAACAGACATAACCCAAACAATAAACACTTCGAACGGAAACAGAGTCAGCAGCAATAAACACCAAACAATAAACACTTCGAAACGGAAACAGGGTCAGTGGCTAGGCAAAAACAATAAACACTTCGAGCAGAAACCCTAAAGCAAAAGTACATTTAAAGATGTGTATCAGAATAATGTAATCAAATGTAATATTATATGTAGGTCTGTGACGAGGAAAAACCCGAAGAACACAGCAGATGACTAACGACCAGGTAGTAATAATCATCTCTTTCATACCAATCGTCATAAACTGGTTGCATTCCGTCATCCAGGGTTCCATAGTATGTCACAGAAAGCCAAATCACATTTTACTGGCCTACAATAAAGCTTACAGATATAAAAAGCACATAACTAATTGTAACATGTGTCATGAAAACAAGGGATACACTAAGACCCCTGTCAGTTTAGGGACCTATCCTGTGCCAAATCAATCCTTGAAAGAATATACGTAGAATTATTAACAGAATTACGAGTCTGACAGAGGGAATAAACACTTCTAGTGTTAATAGTTCCTTGACACGTTATATAGAATTAATAGCACTAAAAACAAACACCGCAAATTGAGTGCGTTAGGAATATTTATGAGTGCTAAATCAGTAAATATGGAATTCAACACATAATAATCTGTGACTCGGGTGGTGTAAATCAATAATAATCTCCTTAAACTGTGTGTGAATTCCTTTCCATTAAGAAAACCAATAATATATTTTATCACCCAGAGTCAATCGGTTTGGTAGAATAACGGACAATTAAATAGGAAGTGTCAATGTCTTACGAGTTACAACTCGTGATATTGGATCCGACCGGATTATAGCGGTTCTCGCGGTTTTAAATACCTTTATCATTTATATCTTGTATCTATAGAATTGATGCCGCAAGTAGCCTTATACGGTACGCCGCTAGACCACTTTCCACATATTCAAGCCAACCATATTTATCAAATATATATAAAAAAATGTATGAATAAATAAATATAAAAAAATAGATAAATATGGATACAAGAAGTCAAGAAATACACTCCGTAAGAAGTCGGAAGGGTTACAAATTATAATAAAAAAGGAATCACGATAAAATCAATAAGCAAAACGTAACCATAGATAATTAAATATCCAAATATATATGCGTAAAGATTTGAACTCTAACTTAACGCTTTAGTAATGACAAATAAGCTAAAAGTTCAAATACATATCCAAAACCTACTGACATATTGTCTGTCCCGGGATTTATATTCGTAGTCAATGAAAAAAAAAAAAAAAAAATAAAAAAAAAAAAAAAAAAAATTAAATAAATAAATAAATAAATTAAACTAATAATAAATAAAATAAAAAAAAATAAAATAAAAGAGATTTTAAAGTCAGGAAGTCTAGAAGTGAAAATGTTATCTATGGAATAATCCTATATGAATCTTATACAGGGCTAATAATATATAGAATTTGTATGAAACCTTTTTCATATAGTTTGAATAAGGAATATTTATTTAACATAATGCCAACATGAAACTAATATATTGTTCAATTTTGGTACTGTTGTTTTTTTTTCAGACATTCTTCTCATGCGGGTGGAGAATTAAAACACTAAAATATCATTTGAAAATACTAAAGTCGTATCTCTTTACAGCAAGTAACGTAACTCTTAGCTGGCTGAGAGCAATCTCCTGCCAAGTGACGACGTCATCATTGCCGTATCAGCATTTGTTCCTTTAACCTCAAATATCTGCTTACACAGGCTTCATCTGTGTGTCGTCTCTGCTTGCAAAAGCAGATTGACTGGAGAAAGGAATGCTTAGCCCACGCAACTTCTCATGGGCAAGGCAGACGTTTAGGTACAAGTGTCTATCGGTGTGCGCAATGCAACTTTAGCTAAGGAGTTGCAATCATTTTAAAATTAATAACAAATAAGCAAATAGAATTTCTATAACAACAAAATGAATTAATTTTTCTGAACCTCATAGACATTTAGAAGTATCAAGATATATATGTGAAATATTTACTTGCAACATTAGCCTATTACAATTCAAGTAAAACATTCATGGGAAAATGTCACATTTTCTTGAAAAACCCAAAGTTTATTTAGAAACTAGTTACATAGTGGGTTTTTTTTTTTTCGTTGCATCTCCTACCTATTAATAAAGTTTTTAAAAAAATTAACCTCAGAGGATGCGCACGAGAAAATTGAATATGAAACTTTTGTTAGGGCACATAGAATCATGATTAATATTCTCTTCGACTCTTATGTTGCCTGCAATCTTACAAATAGCTCCATTTCCACTTCTTTGTTTAGTAACTTACTACCAGTAATATCGAATTTTCTTTGAGATTCGTATTGATATCTATTTATTTTGTTTTTTATAATTATGGATATTTTTACGAGTCATCATAGACCTGGATAGGTTCACTCATTGTTAATGCCATGGATAAAAAAGTTTGTACAGCGGACTCTTCTGAATTCCAAAATATCAGCGAATTCATGTGGGTTAAGTCTGGTCTAAATGGCTCTCTTCCCTCCCCTGTATTTGGATGTCGTCTGAATTTACTTTGCCCTTGTGACAAGTATAATTTCACTTGCAGGCTGATTAATGGAACCGGTTACAGTATCCTGCAGTACGAGAGTTTCACATAGCAACTTCAAAAAAATCGTTCGTCGCAGCGGACGACTACAGTCAAGTAACAACCGCCTACAATGTGAAAGGAATTTCATGGACTTCTTCGACCGACACCGTATCTCGTCGTTAATCTCGTTTTCATGCGGAACGCTCCAGCGGCTGTCGGAATTCGACTACAAAAGGGACATACTTCCGACAATTACGACCCGAAGGATATTCAACTCTACTTTGCTGGCGAGGACTCGTGCTGGGGATGTTTTTTTTATTCATCGCGAACGTAATCGTGTAGCTTAGGATGCAGAGAATAAGTATGAGCGCAAAATGGAACGTTGGACCCGCCCAGGCAAATTTTCCCCTTGTTTTAACCATTGAAAAAGGCCGTTTCAATGGCTATAGGTGGTTGTCTGGAACTGTGTAATGGACGAAAAGTGGTTCGAAAGCTAGTTAAATGTGAAGTAGTATAACCTCGGTCATGTATCCTATATATATAAATGATCATAAATAACAGAATCTAAATATATCTTTGCGTGTACGCAATAGGAATCTCTTATATATAATTGATCATAAATAACAGAGTCGAAATATATCTTTGCGTGTACGTAATAGGAATCTCTTATATAGATGATCATAAATAACAGAATCTAAATATATCTTTGCGTGTACGCAATAGGAATCTATTTAAAGTGCACATATATTAATAATAATTATATGAATCCATATACATATGTATAAACAAATCAGGTAGCCTCTAATCAATATGTTACCTTTTATCATACCAATATCTGCAGTTATTTATGAGTTAGAATATGAATTACTAATCAGATATATAACATTTAGCATAAAAATCAACGAATCAATCAGCATAAACATTAATAATTTTATCAATTCATATATGAAATTTTTTATCAGTTAAAATATGATTTTTATCATGTTAATCTTCATTCTATGCAATTATCAGAGTACATTAGTATTTTCTGTAGCATAAGTATCTTAAAGAGATGAAGTGAAAAAACTGTATCATTATATATCCGTGATCACTATTATTTACCAATATCATTGTTTTATATTTTATTACTTGAATCAATTCATGTACACAATGAATTTTTATTTACTTATATATATATATTCACATAGTGTCTGTATCACACTCCTATAAGTCAAATGCAAGTCAAGTTTGAGTAATATTCAGTAGTTGGTTTTGGTAGCTGACCGAGCTAATGTAAGTGTTTACATAATAAAATATGGAATGTTAGTCCATATATATAAAAGTCTAAAACTAAAGAGGTCAACCAGATTGCTTGCAGGAATGTGATCAGACTAGAGACGCTAAAGATGACGTATACAATATATATATATATATATCCTTAGAAGACGGAGCTGCAGCTCTAGGTACATCTCATCAGGGGAACCATAGGGAAAGGCATCGCACTCAGGTACATTTATTTTGCCGACGTTTCACGACTCATACTCGCATCCTCAAAGGTATAATTAAAGATAAACACACGAACATTAAAACTACGCATTGCATAATTCATAAAAATTACGGAATATTTACAAATTCAATGAACATCAGCATGTAGAACATTTTAAGAATTATGAATATCTTAAAACAGAAAAACATACTAAGCGCTGAAATTATGTACAGTAAAATTACATTAAAATTATTTTAGAAATTACAGAAAAAATATACAAAAATATGATATGTCTGTAAAAAAAATGAAAAATAAAAAATAAATAACACTTAAACAGTAAGGCTATTCTGTACCTTATCCTCGCAAAGGACGGGCAGTGACTGAGAGAATTTTTTTAAAATATAAACAAGCACTCTAGGTGATGAACAACTGAACAGAGGAGGATTGCGTATTTAATGACGGAATCTTTTTAATCATAATGGATTCCAAGGTTGTTAAGTCGTTTTCGTTTTGCATTTGGCCTATAATAGTAAAATCCTTATCATTAATATATGTTTTACATAATTTAGAGTGGTTCCCGAACAGTCAAATATTAGGATTAATCAGAAATATCTATATTTGCTGAGGTAGTATAAAAGAAGGTAGTCAATATACTGGTCATACCCATACTAAGTTTTAGAATAGTTAAAAATAGAATGTAAAAACTATATTGATTATAATCACAGTAAGAATGAAAAAAGGAAAATAACAGTGATGACAATAATCATACCAATACAATAGTAGTGACAGATTCTGCAGATGACATTTCGCAAAAACAGAGATTAAGTCATTTAGGGAACAAACGCTTCATTTTCTCATCTTCCCGCAATTTAGATCTTCTTCTTGCCTCACTACATAGGATGCTTCGTATGAGAACTTTTAATATACGCTAGAATAAACTCTCAGCTTTCCAATGGCACTACTTTAGTGATGAAAAAAAATACACAGGTGAAATTAGAAAGCATTTTGTGGAATCTTTCAATGCAACTAACTCTTTAACTGTTCACCCAGGCGTAAATGACCAAGACCTGAGGTTACATAAAAGGGTCAGTCGTCTGGACCATAAAGAAAGGGCGGAGAAAAGGGTAAGATTCCAGACCCTGTGTGTTTGTCATAACTATTCTTACCTATAAAGACGAGCGCGTTGGGGTCTCCTACTTTGTGGCACTACTGGAATTTACCGTTGGAGACGATACTTCGCTGTGTGATGCTAAAGAGAGACGGCTTTCTATGAACCATAGGGTTAGTGGAACAATAATTAATTGTTGTTAGCGGGATGATATTTAATTTTGCATAGTCCTAATGTATGTTATCCATTATTCAAGTGTGTAATTTAATTAGGTTTAAGGTTAATTTCTTTCTACTTTGTCTCTCACTATCATAACGACCCGTGCATCTGTGGTTTCTATCTCCCACTAGTAACTTTTTCTTTTACTTTAGTGTGTTAGTTAGCAAGGCGATTGTGTTTTTGGAATTGTAATCATGAGTTTATTTTCTTCCCTAAAGTACAGTTTTCAAGGGATTTCTTTGTAATTGTAAGGTTTTAGTTGTAATAAATAATTAAGTGTTCGTTTAGTCTGTGCATCCTTCTCTTTGAGGAAGTACTTTAAATTATTCATGTTCTGGTATGAGTCCTACTCATTATCATAGTGGTAAGGACTTTAAGGTGCATCAAAGAATCTCTGAACTCGTCACCATCTCTGAGAGATAATAACAATAGTCACATCCATAAAATCTACTCAAAACCAGATTCTAAAAGCATATCTAGTTCCATTTGACAATGTCTGTGTATCCTAGAGAGAGAGAGAGAGAGAGAGAGAGAGAGAGAGAGAGGTAATTGGTGGTTGGATGGTTAATGACTGAATTGGCTGTTGGTGAGTTCTGGGTTGTCTACTGGTGCAGCTGGAGTTAGCTGTTAGAGTTCTGTGTTTTTAGTCAGTCTTTAGTCAGAAACTGTGATAGTAGTGTTGACAGCAGTCTAATGAAGGCATTGAAATTCATTTAAGTTGTGTGTTGTTGATTTGTTGTTAGTTGTTATTAAGTTTGATGTTAATTGATTTAGAGCTGTTGTGCCTGTGTTGTTGGATTTGTTGTGCTTGTGAGTTTTGTTGAGTTATTTGTGAGTTGTTATAGTTGAGGGTTGTTGTTGGGAGCTGTTGTGGTTTCTTGGTGTGGTTGTGGGTTGTTGAGGGTTGTTATTGGTGAGCTGTTGTGATCCCTTGGTGTTGACTGTGGGTGTGTGTGTTTCCTTTTTGTGTTGTTGTTTTTGTGTTGGTGGTTGGTTTTGCAGTGGTCTATTTTTGTGGTTGTGTTCCTTGGTTGTAGTTGTGTTGTTGAGTTGTGGTTGAGTTCCTTGTTGTTTGTTGTGTTGTTGAGTTGTGGTTGAGTTCCTTGTTGTTTGCTTCATTGTTGAGTTGTGGTTGTGTTCCTTGTTTGTTGTTGTGTTGTTGAGTTGTGGGGTTGTGGTACTTGGGTGTTGTGTTGTTGGGTTGTGGTCCTTGGTTGGAGTTGTGGGTTATGGTTCTTGGTTTTTGTCTTGTGGTTGTTAGTGTCTCAGCAACCTCGATCAGCGGACAGCACAGCATAGCCCGGAGTATCTGGAGTTGGGTATGTACATGTGTTTTGAGAGTTTTTAGTTTTTGGGTTTGTGTAGGTCAATTGTCTTGTGTGTATTCCGTATTGTGAGACTGAGGGTGAGTTTGGCAGCTGGATTGATTAAGTTTATGTGGGGGGGGGGGGGGAGGGAGATTTTGCTTGCTTGTATTTTAAGCTTGTGATCCCACCACACCGCTCATGCACATAAATAGGACGTGCTCTGTTCTGCTTAGGCAGCGACCTTCAACACCGCACCATCCAAGGAGGTTGCGTTAACATTTTCGGAGCTGATGCTGAGTCTTGTCCTTAAGACCTGTTTCCACGGAGAGTCAGAAATGATGACATCTACGCTTCAAAGAATGTCATACTCATCACATCCAATCATAAAAAAAAAGACAATTCAAAGATAACGAATCATATTCATAATGGTGTTTTAATTATATTCTCACTACTCATTTCAGATGCTCAGCCACCACCTCTGAATGTCCTCATTCAGCCACAGTTTATATAAAATTATAAGAACAACGCATTGCCGGCTCATGTACAATATTATTTAAAAAACAACTGCACATCTTTGGCAGCTATAATAACAGTTGACTGTAGAGACCTTATTTCCTCATCTTGAATTTTCGATGTTCCCGTGCGTGTGTGTGTGTTGTGTGGCCTGCAGCATGTTGGCAGCAACGATGTCTTAGTAGCTGAAGGACGTCTTGCAGCGTAGGGGAATGGTGTTTATGGTGTTTCAGTATGTCAGTCAGTCACAGGTCAATTAAAGAAGAATTAACCCTAGGCATACATCTGTCAAATAATGACCTCAATATTCTAAGAAATACTAACTGGACATTTTCCAATTAACGCCACTAACATGAAAAAAACAAAAAAAAACTATAATGTGCCCAAACACAAAAAACACAGACCAGACATATCCACTGAACTAATTCCTAACTAAAACCAGTGAAGTAACCTCAAAGATCGCAAAATCATATATCGCTACTAATAATATATATAAAAAGACGAACTATAACCCCGTAAAGAAAATATTAAATTCTTCAATAATATAAAAAAAAAAGACTCCCAACCTCATCACAATTAGCACAAAACCTTCCCAAACTAGGAAAATGAGATATCACAAAAATTCTACAGACTACTGTCCTTACATTTTAAGCTCACCATTACTCACATGTATAAAAAAGGAAATGACCCCAGGAAAAAAAGGAGTAACAATACCAGCCCCAAATCACTAAAAATGTTTTCTCAAGCTCTGATATTTACATTAACCCACAAAATCAGTAAGAACCCAAACATATCCCCTTATTTCACTGAAGTGACCAAGAATAAAGAGAAAAGAAAAAAAAGGATAAGGCCCCAAATTATGAAAAGTAACAACCCTTTCCCAATATTATCTATCAGGAACACGTTATCCCCCAATTGCAACATTACGTCGTCTGAAAGTACAAACTTGACTCGGCAACTTCTCGTGCCTATGAAACCACCAAAAAAAAAAACAAAAAAAAAAAAAAAAAACAAATGAGACATATATGTCATTCTCTGGCACTAGCAGCTAACGACCTCCATAAACTGTTGCAAAAATGCCCAAAATAAGGCAAAAATAAAAAAAATTCCGGAAGGTAAATATCAAAAAGACTGACAAAATCATACTAAGCCATCGCCAATGCGCAGAAAACTAAATCATAACTTTAAATCAGGACCAAAACCATGTAACGCGCAAACAGAATAAGAACTGTTATATTGTCAACTTAGACAGGTGCAACAACTCAGAAAAAACCTGTGTACGACTCATATCTGCAGCAAAACAGCCAAGCACTGAAACATTATCACCTTATCGGGCTTCAAATGAAAGAACAGCCACATAAAGCAGGGTGCGGTTCCTCAAAGTCTCAAGAACTGAATTATCTCGGCTCAACCACACAAGTGGCAAATATAAACCAAACTTAGGCCAAAGAGTAACCAAAATAAGAGTCCTGAAAAATTCCAATTATCTACATCAGTAGACAAAGACATGTCATCAACCACCAAATTAATAAAAGACAATTCCACCCCCAGTAATATTTATCCACAATTCGCAGACACAGTACTCACAACAGCTTTCCGTTGACCTCAACTAGTACAAAAAAGAAAATGTCTCGAGAACTGAACAATCAATATACTTGGTCCGAAACTAAACATCATCAGTTAAAACAGCATTATAAACATAACTCACTTGCACAAAAAAACAATAATAATATAAAAAAAAAAAAAAAAACACCCACATTATCACCATATTAATAATACCACCAAGGCAAGAAGAATATTCCCTCTATTTCACTAATACCCACATGTGGAATAAAACCAAGTACTCAAAAAATAAAAAACTTTTTACCTCCAAGCGGGGTAATCAAACTCTGTTCCCACAAAAATGCACTCAAAGTATTTAGCCGATACACTTGAAAATATTACCACATACCTTCTCTCACAAAGGTTTCCATTGGTACCAAAATAACTACATACCTATCGTTCTCAATCCTTCTCTCTCTATCCCTACTGAGAGAGTTTTTATTATTTTTACATGCACGTAAAGATTTTGTACTTACATGTTCACTTAGATTTATTTGATAAATTTCTTAACAGCATAGTGGTTATTATGGAATCTGAACAAAGATTGTAAAAGTGTGTTTGTGAATTTGAATTTGGGAAGCTACAGCAAAAAGGAAAGACTGGTACCGGTAATAAGTATAATAAGTTTTTTCAGTGCACTCATAATATTTAAAGTGTTTAGGGAATTAATTATTAGTTTTTTTTTATATTTCAGTTTTTTGTGTGTTGTGTTTGCAATTTCTTGGATTTCACATTTAGTGGTAAGATTTGTGCATTTACTCTTTTTTATGTTTTCATGTTTTGCATTCACAGTTTTTCTTATTAATATAGGTGCTTCTTAATGATTTAGTATTGCATACTTAATTAAATTTAACACTTACGAATTAATTTTTATTTACCAGCATTTTCTTTTCAATTCTTAATTATTGCTCAACAGTTTGAATTATGACTGAATAATTAAATTTTCGATTAACTATTTTCTGGATAAATAAAATTCGATTTAAATTTGTTTAGTAATTAATTAAAGAATTAATTAAACATTTTATACTTTTCAAGTAATAGTAAATTTGCATGAAATTGTGAATTTCACTTATAAATTCCGAAATTGGAAGTAAATATTTTTTTTTATTTTAAAATTTTATAAGCGTTTTATTATCGACCACTAGGGATATTTTTATATTTGTAGAGTTTGAGTGTTAGTTTACGCAGTTTTGCTTTTATTTTCTTGAAGTGAGTTAGAACAGGGAAGATATTCTAAATACTTACACCTTTTAAATTTCTTGTTGGAGTGATGCTCTTTAATTAACTTAAGCATAAGAATACCTCACACTTATTCTAATGAACTTAGTCTGATTTCTTGTATGATTAGTAAACTTTTTAAGGGATCGCTGAAGTCTTTAGAATCTCAGTTATATTTTATCTGTGATGAAGGTTCAAGTGTCTGGCTGTCGTGAGGTAACTATATTTTGATAGGTGAGTGTAATAACCAGATATTTGTGCGCTTCGTCACAATATACATGCATGAGAGGACAGATATGTTTGGCGGATGTCACAAAAATGTAAAGATGATGTTCATTGACGATTAATATCAACACAGCTTATAACAGTAACAAGAAATACACAGTTGCAACAATAGATTTAGTAAATCTATTTCGAATTTGGTTTTCAGTAATGGGGACAAATTATGATAACGACAAGGTAAATATTGTTTCTTAATTTCCTGACATCACGTAAATTATTTTGTTCACACAAGATCAACAGGTCAAAGGGACAACGAGTCATTAGGCTCTCAAGTTTTGCAATCGTTTGTCAAAAGCAATCTCTCTCTCTCTCTCTCTCTCTCCCAACAAAGGTATTTGAAGCGTAAGATAGGCAACTTCTCTAATAAATCGATATCAGCCGAGTGAAAAAAACAAAAAATCATGAGAGATTAATCAGAGCTGAAATTTCAGAGGACAGAATCCGCAGTCGTTAGAGTATTGAATAATCTGTCATATAAGAGAAGGAAAATGTTTTATTTTCCCTTGAAAGAAATGTTCTTATCTTCGCTATCTTTGGTAATTTTGGTAGACATCGGCACCCCACCCCAGCAAAATAAAATCTATAATAAGTTAATTCCATTACACCTCCCCACAAAAAAAAGAAAAAAAAAATCATCTAAAAGAAAACATTTTTCTTACAAAGTTCAAAGTGCTAACGAAATAAAATAACTTTAAAGATTACTATAAATTTAACAAAGCAAGAAACAAATGAAGTTATTATGTGGAAAATTCATACTATTGTAAAGGACCTAGACAAACAAACGTCGGGAACTATATTGGGTCCTACCTGGTATATGCCGTATCTCGAGATCATACTCTTGGAGAGTCAAACTCCACCTAAGAATTCGCATATCTTCATCTTTGAAACGTTGGATAAAGACTAAGGGGTTGTGGTCTATATAGACTAAAACAGGATAGTTAGAATTGCTTAAATAAACATTAAATGGGCCATTGCGTTTATTAGACACAATGCTTCCTTTTCTATTGTAAAATATTTTCTTTCTGTTGGCTACAATTTCTTGGAGAAGTAAGCGACGGGGTGTAGTTTTCCCACGTCATCCTCTTGTAAACAGCACCAAGTCCCAAAATCCGCTAGCATCGGTACTTAGGCAATTTGAAATTTGGAGAGCACAACAAAGGGTAACTAATCAAGGTAGCTTTCAGTCTTTTGAAAGCCCCCTGACATTCAGGAGACCAAATAAACTTGACACCTTTCTTTAACAGGTTTGTGACAGGGTTAGCTATGTCAAAAAAAATTGCAAAGGAATCGGCGATAATATCCGACCATGCCAAGGAAACGCCTAACACCCCTTTTATTAAGAGGTGCCGGAAAATCTGCAACTGCCTCCACTTAGTCTTCTTGGGGGCGACGTTACCTAGGCCCACCCCATGACCGAGGTAAATTACCTTTGCTTGAGCAAAATAGCTTTTTTCTAGATTTACCACTAGGCCGGCCTTCCGCAACACCTGAAAGAAAGCTCTCAATCTTTTAAGATGAGTCTTCCAATCATCACTATAAATGATAAGGTCACTCTAAAGACAACACAACCTTCCAAATTTTGTGTTATGTAATTCATCAGCCATTGGAGAGTGGCAGCCGAATTTTCATTCCGAAAGCCTTTACCTTGCATTCGAAAAGGCCGTCACCTGTCACAAAGGCCGAAATCTGTCTCGCTCGGGGTGAAAAGACCGACCTGCAATAGACTTTCAAAAGATCCAATTTTGTCAAAAATTTTGCAGACCCAACACGATCAATACAGTCTTCCACCCGGGGCAGAGGAAAGGAGTCAGTTCTAGTTACAGCATCCATCTTTCAGTAATCGAAGCACAGTCTGTTATGTCCGCCTTCCTTTTTAACTAACACCACAGGCGAACTCCACGGACTACTGCTAGGTTCAATTAAAATCATTGTACTAGCATATATTGCATCTCCTCTCTCACTGTCTCTTTTTACTGGGTTAAGTCGGTAGGGGCACTGTTTAATAGGTTTGCATCCCCAACATCCACATCATGTTCTAGGACCGTAGTTCTACCTAGAGTGTCCTGAAAAATATGAGGGCACTCTCATCATTCATTGTGCAAGCTTTGATCTCAACGTTCACCCCTGTAGCAGCTTTCTTCGGACCTCTTCGCTGTTGTGGAGCGTTACATCACCTGTAGGGAGACTTACCTCCGGTAAGCGTAATTATTACATGAGTTGTTTAGCGTGAATATGGACGCTGTCGTACCACGACTCTACTGGTGATTGTTGATGGTATTCAACGGAATTACTAACTAACTGTGATCTGTGATAGATGCTTATCTCCGGTAAGCGCACATAAAGAACAATATTTTGTCAACCTGTAAACGATCAGGTGGGTATTGGAAAACGAGAGTTGCTGTTGGTAACAGGAAGAATCATCTTCAAGATATAGTCTGCAGTTACAGATTTGCGTATAAGCGTGTTAGCTAGAGATTTGTGTCATTACTGTAAGTTAGGTTTAGGAATTTGATTGTTATAAGTAGAATTAAGGGTTATTTTCCTTATCTTGGCGCCTTCTACTATCGTATGCTTGTGTTTTCGCCACCGTGACTGTGTTGTTTCTTCCTCTCTCTGTGACTTTCTCTCCTCCAGTCGGTATACTGTAGTGTAGGAGAATGGGGAATGCTTGTGTCAGCTGTTGTAGCAGAATGCGGTTTCTAGGGCCCAACCATCATTTACGGCTATCTTTAATTGGTAAATAAAATATTGTTATTTTATAAAGTTTGATCTTTTTCTAATTCCTCTTTGAGTGTACAGTGTTTTTGCTGAGGATCCTGACTCTGGGGTATAATAGCCCTTTTGTAGTCATATTTGATAATTGTTTTGAAAAGCTGCCTATAAAAGAGTATGTGTAAGGAATAGTAAATTCTCTTTTTCATTCATGTAAGAAATTTTGGGTATTCATACAACCTGGATCTAAATTTTGGTTTCACACGAGAATTTTGTAAGAGGGAATACCCTATGGTTGGTCTAAGGCTCTGAGAATAGTCCTTTATTGAAAGTTTTGAAGAACATATTAGTTCTGTTTATTTATAGTGAGCAGAAGGCCACCATAAACAATATCCAATATGACATACTCGAGTTTTCTTCCTTTACCTGGGGTCTCTATCAAATAATTCACGTCATTATATCTCTCCAGAACCTTCCAGGGCCGTGAAAAACTATGCCCTCAAAGGGTTTCCTGGGAAGGGCAACAAAACAGAAACACCATCTCAAGGTTTAACACGCTTTTTTGAGTCTCAACATCGTATTTGTTTTTCAACACCCTCCTGACTTTCTGCTAAATTCTCTTTGGCAAACTCCCAGGCTTTTCTGAATTTCTCCTGAGGTCCTAATAAATAATCAAGAATGTTGACCTCGGGAGTCTCTCCCTCCAAATGTTCACATACAACTTCCAAGGGCCAGTGCACATAATGCCCAAAAAAAAAGCTGGAAAGGAGAGTATCCCAAAGCTTCATTTGGAACGGAACGAATAGCGAATAAGGCATACGGGACCGCCTTATTATCCCACTCTCCTTCCTGACTCCATACGAAAACCTTTCAAAACAGACTTCAGGGTCTGGTGGAACGGTTCCACCTGGCCCTGACTCTCAGGGTGATACAGGGAAGAGGTAATGTGTTTCATCCCTAATTCAGACATTCTATATTAAAAAATGTTTGCTGATGAAAATTAGTAACACAGTCCGATTGCAAAGTGTGATGATGCCAAACTTAGTAAGGAAGCCAACCAATTTATTGATAATCTTTTCACTCCAAATACTCCTCAGGGGGACAGCCTCCGAGAAGCGAGTCATCCTATCCACAATTGTTAACAAATGCTCATTTCCCGTGCATCCGAAGGAGAGGACACCCGCATCAATCACCACCTCTCAAAAAGGCTCCCCAACTGAAGGTATGGGAATGAGTAGGGCTTTAGGTATCTTATGGTTGGGCTTTTACCCCACCAACTGACATACCCTGCAAGACAGTACATAGTTCTACATCTCAGCGCATTTGGGGCCAATTCAGATGCCGTGCGGCCTTCTGAAACGTTTCTCTGACCCCAAAATGCCCCAAAAGATTGTTTTTATGAGCCAAGAACAAAATTTGTTCCT
>NC_061097.1:9764375-9779375 GCF_015104395.2 Macrobrachium nipponense | reverse complement strand
AAGCATTAAAAATGAGAAATTCTCGATGCAAAATAATGAAAAATAATCCCAACATATGAAAAATGGTGGGAGTACAAAGCAGTTGCTTTGATTGTATCGTTGCGCTCCCCAATTGTTGGCGGCTTCAATAATACTAACAATACGAGGGTTAATCTACTGAACTGACTCATTCTGAGCTCCTTGCTCACTGCTTCTGGTCTAATCCTCGTATTTTTGTCTTTCAAAAACAAATTGTTTTTTTTTTTATATGTGAGCTCTTATCTAAGATTCTCTCCCTACTAACCCGAAGAATGACACTTTTATGTAGAAGACCTAACCAGTAAACTCGAAAATCTTCTACTTCTTTAACGAGGATTAGTGCCAGCAGTGAGCCTTGAGCACAAACTGTAGGCCGTATTAGAGGCTCTATGTAACAGTTCCAGTTGTATTGCTGTCTGAGTTTTATTTTTGTATTCTTTAATTCGCTTCGCATCTACTATACATTCCAGAGGCCATGAAATAGTGTTTATTCGTAAACAGCTTTTAAACCGATGCATGGATTTCCATGCTACTAAACCAGCGGGTGTTTCTGATTTCGTCCCAATTCATGGTAGTGCACTGAATTGACAGGTGTGCCCTAATTAAGCCGTTTACTCTTAGAAAAAAGACCTTTAAGTGCATCTCTCCTTCAGGATTAGGTCCCTTGGGTCACCCTTTGATAGCTCATCAATATGAATGAGTAGTTTAGTAATATAAATAATAAGAACATGAGCTCTCAGTAGATGGAGAATTCCGCTAAAGCAATTGAGTAATTAATTAACTTTTTTTTTTTTTTTTTTTTGCAACCCTCCTGTTGGCCTCGATCTCGGACTTTTATGAATCGGCTAATTTCGGTTAGGACACCTGATGAATATATATCATAATTTCCATCAATTCTCCGAAAGATATTTTATATTTAAGAAGGAAAGCTCCCTTCTACATTATCCTCGAGTGGAAGTAGTGCCATCTATGTAACTCACGTGGTGCACTTTTGGCATCATTACTTAAGGGTGTTCAGTGGCCACTTGTATTTGGCACTAAGGGAACAACTTATTCTGAAGCAAAACAGATGAACATAATCCCCAAGTTGACAATATCTCCCTCACCAGTTTACCACAGGAAACCAAAAAGGTAAAAGCATTGTTGATTCCAGCTCTTTCAGCTTAGCTAACTCATCAAGCAGCTACACATGCCAACCCTGCAACAATATCAGGTTTTCCTCCCTCACCCAACCGTTCACAATAAGAAAACACCAGGAATAACCAACAAAATAAGGAGCTAACATGTACTTTGCATAACCCACGAATTTATTGTCTCAAGAAGATTGGCTCAACTTAATTTAGAATTTAAGATAGATGCTGAGGTGGATGTTAGAGTAGCTTTATCAGTCAGCCTTTTTGGAGAGTTTACATATCATTTTGCCTATTATAATAATTCCCACGTCATAGAATGAAAGAAAGAAAAGTATAAGAACAAACGATAAAATGATTTACATACCACAAAGTTAATAAAGGACAGGTAATAATTGTTTTTACTGGCGCTGCATTACAAGGCTAATCTTCATACTAATAACCCCAATGCTGCTAAGGATATGAGAGAATTTCATCAGGTGAAATGTTAGCAAAAGACACGTTAAAACACACACACAGACACAAACACACACACACAAGACAGAAACAATGGAGTGAATCAACAGCTGGAAGCTATCACCAAAGAAGACGGTTTCACCCAGTGGCTGATGCTCTCCAGTGTTTGTAAGAGGACGATTGCACATTCAGAGAGAGAACCGTTCTAAATAAAACAAAAGTGAGAAAACCCATAATTTTCCCAAAAATACTGTTTACATTATCATTACCACTCCTCCATATTACCCTCCCCCATTACATCTGACAACGTCTCCTTACACTCGCAACACCCACACTAAATAGCTTTCCCCAACACCCAAGGATGATCAGATGCAGGTCCCCTGGATCTTGTTTGAGGACCCTCATACATTCTCTCAGTTACATCACCATTCACTTCTTCCAAACCACTTTCATTCAAATTCCCATTATCTCCATCACTACTATTCCCCCAAATCTCATTCACTATTTCATCATCTTCTAGCTCTGGTCCCAGTATCTCCCCTATGTTCTACTACCAAACCACTCATTTCATCCATACTTCTGTCAAACTCTTGCTAAGGCTTATCCATACTATCAACTACCTCCTTACTACTAGATTTCCTTCCCACTATAAGTATCATTCATTTTCTCAAAGTCATCCATACTATATGCTTTATCAACCTTTCGCACCCTACCACTAACACACTTATCATGCCGTTCACGCTTCTTCCTTCCACTTCCTTTTTTTACACTTCTTCCATACTCAGCCCAACACTAACTATCGATCTCCCAGACCCATTTGTTTACTGACACTCGGCTCATACTTATTCACCCTCAACCATTCACTCATCGCATTCTCCCAAACATACTGTGGTGCATCCCTCCACTTACGGAGCTGGTTATGGTGTGCCCAAACCCCATCCATCCCCACACCTACTCGCAATTTCCCAAAAATATAACTCAATCCACTCGGTCCCACTCAAAAGACCCTTTAAATTTCTCCCTTACCTAATTCATATTCATTCTTCCTATCTCTACCACCTCTTTCAACAATTTATTCCCAATCTTAAAACTTTCAAACCTTTCACTCGTTTTCGTCCACAAATCTTGATCACTCCGACAGATCCAACCACAGCCTAACAATCCTTTCAAAATTCAACACATATTTACAAGGAGACATATCTATACTCTTCTGCAGTGTGGCGTTATATACCCAAACTGCACGTCCTACATGCATATCCCAATCAATGTCGCCTTTATTCAACATTCGCCAAATCTCAGTCATTGTTCTAACAGTCCTTTCAGCCAAACCATTTGCACTGGGCATATACGGAGTAGAATACACATACATGATACCCCATTCTTTCAATATTTCTTCAAATTCCCGTCCCACAAGCTCAGGTCCGTTATCACTCAACATTTTCTACGGCTTACACACAAACATAGGCAACATCACTTGACCCACCATTTGTGCAACAGTTTCACTCCTCTTATCTCTGATGTGAACAACATAGGCAAATTTACTCATGTGATCCACCATCACAATCATCCCCACGTGTCCTGTTGCAGTCCTAGGCAAGAAACACAATCAATCACAAGCATTTCAAACTCTTTCATCTGCAAATGCAACGCAGGCAGACTCGAATACACACTCTGATACTTTCACCTCTGACAGTCTTCACATGTGACAGATACATCCATACAAATCTTATTCAACCCAGGCGCATACAATCTCTCTCTCCTGCATTCCCACAACTTATTTTTCCCCATATGCCCAAACCAATCATGCACCAACAAACATACTCACAGCTGATTCAACAGAAAACACCCAACACACACGCCTCCCTGTCATAGGAAGGGGTGTATGACAGGGAGGCGTGTGTGTTGGGTGTTTTCTGTCATACACCCCTTCCTGATGTCAAAAGTACACTATGTTTTTACACACTACAAACTGTTTAGCAACCCTCTTATATACATCCAACTCACATGGCCAATCTTCCACACACACTCCTCCCAAGACACATTGTCGTAACATATCTATCTCCAGGCACTTATCTTGCATTATCTCAATCTCTTCTTCACTCAACAAATTCTCACTCATAGCAATATTAATCATACCCACAAAGTTCGCTAAAAATACATTACTATCTTGAATCCTAGCTATTTTTCTGCCTCCCTCTCTAAGAATTCTGTTTCCTATATCTACGCCTACATCATGCATCCTCAAAATTCAATCCCTATCAAAAAGCAAGCTGTCATATCGTTTTCTCCTATAACTATAAAGTTATGAATTACTTCAAGATATCCTAACCTAACCTTTAACCGTACCTCTTTCCATAATGAAACACTTCCTTGTCCTAACCCATGTATTCTTATACTTGTACACTGCCTTTTCACTTCCCGACCACATCTCTCAAGTTCACTCACAACTGACCCACTCACTAAGGAAACTTGTGAAGCGTGTCATCAACTAAACTACAGTACTTACTATCATTTATTCTGACAAACGTTACAATTTTCCCCTGAGTCCCATGCATACATCCCAATGACTTGAAAGTCCAAGGAAGCACTGGAAATTTGAAAAATAAAGGACATCACCATCCTCCAGGCTGAAAAAACTGCTACCTGGGTTCTTGTTGATACTGAAAAATGTTACCCAAAACCATAATGCCCAGATTAGAGATTTTATGTTTTGCTTGATGTATGAATCCATTAAGTAAAATCTGAAGACCATAAAAATGAATATAAAAGAGAGAACCCTAAATTGGTTTAGAACTATGTTATACTTATGTGAACCTTCCCTGCTCCCTCATCAGACAGCTCCTGATACAGACCTACTTCCTGGCCAAATGGCTCAGTGAGCTATTCTCCTTATATATTGTCTACAATTGTTGGCATATTTTTTTTTCTGGTAGTGAAGATCTCTCCCTCTACATATAACACCACATTCTTGGAAGCCACATCTTAAAGCTATAGGGCTTTGCCCCGAACACTTACCGGTTTCCATATGACTGTCTACAGGATGTCCACTGCCTCTGGGTAATACCTTCATGGGCTAAATGACTGCAAAACAAATTTTAAAAAGAGCACTACAGATCGTACTTGATTTATGAATAGTCTCCCTTTCGTAGTCAATTTCAGTCTAGTAGATTTCCAAATCTTAAGTAGGCTGCGAGAAAGAGCTGATTTCCCCATTATTGAAGGTCTTTGACAAATAATGGTCTCAGCGAACTCACGGAATATCATAGAAAATTCAGTATTTTACTTGCATACAGGTTACAGTACATTTTGTAATAATTCATATTTATAGTGATGATTAGTTTTCAATTTCTTTAGCTCTTTTTCACAAAGCATGGGCTCCATAAAATTCAATCATACAGGATTAACAGTCATTCGACTGAAAAATTTTCTGACTTCCCATATCACACCAAAAAACAATATATTCTTAATAATTTACGAATTTAGTATTCTGACTTATATCTACTTTACTGACACCATTTTTTATGAGTTGTATCAGCCCTAACAATGATGAAATATGTAGTAAACATAATCTTTTGTTTGAATTGCTTGAGCAAGGCTTAAAGAGTGACAGAAAAAAAACAAATAGGTCTAATTAAGCGATACCTTTGTGCCATACAGTTTTTTATTTTTACTTTATTAACTACGTTTTTGCTACAAATGCTCCTATAGCAGATCCCCTTTTCTCTCTCGAGATTTCATGCCTCCAGATTCACGAATATAGAAATACACAAACAGTGGTTGATGAACATAATAATGAAAAAAAAATTTTGTTAGAATGAGGTAACTCAACTGGTCTCATATGGATAAGCTGATTAGGTTTCTGAAAGAGGATCCTAAGCTGAATAGGATTTCCTTGTGTTTTGCGTAATATTTATCTTAATAAAATTCTGGAGAAAGCTCACATTGACCTAATTTCAGGGTTTAGGGCAGGGCCCCGGGTGAGAAAAAATTGATGAGAGTACTTGGAAACTTTTTTGGCCTCACATCAAAAAGGATGTTGTGAAGTTTTGTAAGTTATTCAAGATTGTTATGGATATTATTAGTTCTTTGTCCAAGGAGTTTTTCATAAGGTTCCGATATTGGTTAACTTTGTATTAGATAGGAAACTACCAGGTCCCTGAAGCAATTTCCATTCGAAGCACAAAGGTTCTTGTTATAATGAAACATATAATAAACTTTTCCTCACGATTTTGTTTACCCAAGACCATTGAGACATAGAGGAAAAAATTTCCTTTCAAAACAAATGCAGCAACAGTTTAGTACCTGGAGCATTACTTATCTGATTTCTACTTCATATCATCCCCAAAGCCAAGGTATAGTTGAACGGTTTCACGAAACACTCAAAAGAATGTTGAAAAAATTTTGCTTGAAAGAAATTAAGAAATGGGAATAGCATTTGCTCCATGTAATGTTTGAAATGAAGTCTTCACCCAGTGAAACAACAGGTCTGAAACCATTCAAATTCCACTTGAGTTGCTAAACGAGCAATTGGAAAGCAGGAAGGAAACTATTCTTGACATTGCTGACTGGTTAAAGAAGTCTAGAGGTAAATTATATGAGGCATGGGAGTTTGCCAAGGAACCTTTGTTAAGGTATCAGATAAGTATGAAGTTGTTTCATAAAATGAAAGCAAAATTTAGGTGTTTTGTGGAGGGTCAGCAAGTACTTGTGTTAATACAACCGCCAGGTCATAAATTGCAAGCAATGTTGGAAGGTCCATTTGTATTTGTAAGGAAACTTAGTGATTGCATTGTTCAGTTGCCAGAGAGGAAAACAGCAGTAAATCACCAATAGTCGTACTATAGCAGACAGAACGTTATCTTGTTAAATTTGGATAAGTATGGGGAAGAAGCATGTGAGGTTGACATACATTTTAACAGGACTAAGGAAAACTCAGATGTAATGAATAGATAGATAAAATTTTAAATCATCTAGATGAGTGACAGGTTCAAGAGTTAAAGTTATGGCAAAATTTCCAGATGTACTTTCTAGAATTGACTGATGTATAATGTGGTCGCAAACTGGGAGGCATTCCCAATTTCTCCGTCTATGTATAAAGTTTTTATTTTTCCAGTTATTCCTATTCAATGTATGTTTAGAGGTAAATGACCATGGGAGTCACGGGATATTTGAAGTTGGCAACGAGATGGCGGTTTCGATTCCTTCATCGGAAGACGTTGTAGGTTTGTAAAGTTTTGAATTGTTTCAGATTTGTCTTTTTTGCATTTTAACAAGGCATTGTTTTGTACACAGTATTACCCTGAAAGGATCCCAGCTTCTGAGGCATCCCTATGCTTGTTAGCATTCACATTCCATTTTTATGTGACTATTATTCAAGCATGTATAAAAGATTGAACTGACTCCGTCATGATTCATATTTTTGGGGTGGTGCGTGTCACCCAAGAGGTGATTGAAGAACACCGTTGTGAACAAGAAAAGACAGAAATGAACAGCTTCCTGATGGAAAAGATACAATTAAAGCTAATTTCAGGACGTTATATGCGTTTTAAGTAGCAACACAATTTCACATCATGATCGAAGGTGAAAGTACATTGGCCAATGAGTTAGCAGTGTCCACATATCCTGCCATGATGATTTTTATTATAGTGGAATAACGGTGTCTTTCAGAGTAAATATTCAATTTGGATGAGACTAGTCTCAATTTTAAAAAATGCCATGCTGTTTGCCCCTTCTGTTGGGAAGTAATTGCATGTGTGACTAAAGATGTTTCCAAGTGGGTGGGTTTTGATTTTGGGGGGGAGGGGTTGGGGTTAGCGCCAGCAGTGCACTTCAAGTGGTGCACTATAGGAATTAGTTAAGGTACTATGCAGTGTCTCTTCGGCCCCTAGCTGCAGCCCCTTTCATTCCTTTCGCTGTACAGCTGTTCATTTTTTCTTTCTGCCATCTTGCTTTCCACCATCTCCTAACAGCTGATTCATAGTGTAACTGCAAGGTTTTCCTCCTGTTACACCTTTCAAACCTTTTTACTCTTAATTTCCATTTCGGAGCTGAATGACCTCACGGGTCCTAGTACTAGGAACTTTGGCCTAAATTCTATATTCCATTCCACTAAAACTGCTGCTGGTGTTGGTATATCACGCAGAGAATCCTCAAGCATTGAAGAACACTTCCAAGACCTTTCTCCGTTTTACATGTGAATGTAAAATTTCAATCTTAGGTGACCTTAATTATTTTGAGAATTGGCATCTCTTTTTGTTCCTTATTTTGGGCAGTGCTCCTAGCTACCAACAAAATCTCATTTATTTTCATCTGAACGTCAATGTTGATTATCATTCTCTTAATAATACCACTATCTTGCAAATGATGTCCCAGGGGATCAATGGCATAAATAACTGCAATTACCTTTGGTAAGCACCTAGGCAAGTCATAGATGCAACTGACATGAATGAAGAATAAATAACTAAGGTTTCTAGAAGGAATTTCGATCCTATGTATGAATAGCATCTGGAAGAAACGGTTCCCATCAACCTAACTTGATTTCAAGGGCTATGGTGCATCGAGTATGAACAAAGCTTTGGTGATGTTGAGCAACATAGGGAAGGAGGATTTCATTTCATCACTTAAGGCGGAAAAGCAGCTAATGACGAACAAGGAATTGATGGAGCTTTATGAGCAGCAGTACTACGAAAATGATCAGGCATTAAAACCAGAACCTGATGCTTCTCCATCAACAGAATACAACAGGCCTTTGCACTTGTTGACAGAGCCTATGCACTTTTCAAGGAGATGGATCCCATTTCAAAATATTTTGCTAAGCTAATAGGGTCATTGTATAGTATGGAATTGTTTAGAATGAAAAGAAGAGCAACAAAGTTCCGGGCCCTCTTGACCATTTCTTCATGTTTATTCATCAAACTGAAGAAGAAGTTCACTCATTAATTTCATCAACCGTGTAAATTTCAGTTCAGGAGATAGAAAAGCGAGTGTGTCGGAACATTTGTAGTTGTTATCATTGTCTCAAGGAGACAGAACGGGATTTCATAATATGCTATCTCAGTTCGCTTGAGCTTCAGCGACCAAGGGCAGATAGGTCGCGTGTGTTTGTGCATGGGCGTAAGTAGGTGCACTTCGGATCTGGTTTCTGTCAGATTTTATTGCAGGAACTATTAGCAGTATGTACACGAGTGCGTGAGGTCTGTTCCACTATATGAGATGGGAGATGAGGGATAACTGGATACTGCACTGTGCCCGAAAATATTTTAAACATTTGTTTCAGATTGGTTATATGTTATCTTTTATTCTTGGCAAATAGACTGGTATTATTTTTATTTCATTTTGGAATTTATGTAGGTGGGATTCCTTCTTTTTCATTCTCAGATGGATCTGGCAATCCACAATGGGGTCGTGTTAATTTTAGGGGAGAAACTAATGACTTTCTTTTGATTCCCTATTATGACTGATGTTTTGTTATTGGAGAGAAGAGGTGGACGGGTTTTGCCCAATCCCCAGTTTTAAATTAGTTTCCTGTTTTGTGTTTTACCTTTTTTTATATTGGTGCATTATTGGGAGTGTTCATTGTGTTTTATTTAATAGCTAAAGTTTCAGAATTAGACTTGATCAGTTAATCATTTCTTCTTTATAAATAAAGATTATTTTTTGGGTAATTATGAATCTGGTTTAACGAACTTAGGTAATTTTGGTTTGAGGGCTACGTTGCAGTGAGAGAGACGAGATGAGACGAGAGCGAGAGGAGATTTGAGAGAGACGAGAGAGAGAGAGGAGGAGAGAAGAGAGAGTAGAGAGATCCGACTCCAGTGCCCTGCTCGCAACGTTAGCAAACCTCGAAGAGGTAAGTTCTGCATGTCATGACTCCCCGAGGGTGCAACAGATTTGTAAGGGAATGCCCCTTGTAAATATATATATATATATATATATATATATATATATATATATATATATATATATATATATATATATATATATATATATATGTATGTATGTATATACATATCACATCAAAAAGGCCATTATTTATTCAAGAGACGTTTGGCACATTCTATGTGCATCCTCAATCTGTAAGTGTAACACAATTCTTTAAAAATTTTCAAGAAACTATAGTTCTAAAAACAAAAATATAGTTGAGGGAAAAAATTACAAGGATTAAAATTATACAACTTAAAAAAGATACAGTAAAAAAAAAAAAAAAAAAAAAAAAAAAAACAGTTCTCACCAAACCATCCAAAGGAGGAGAAGAACGAATGACCAGTAACCTGACACCTACCTACGACTTCAGTTATGCTAGATAAAATGGAGAAGCGGAAACATTAGAGTTCAAAGACAGAACAAGTCGTTTGATGTATAAGGACTCAAGGATAGTTAGGTAATCACTATGGCTTGTTTCACCGATAATAGAGAAATGCTTTTTAATTATTTTAATTTTACATGATTCTTTTCTGGTTTACTCAATTTCTGACCCGCTACATCTGCAGTAACCTGAGCTTGATCCAACATACCATAAATACCAGGACATCCTGGGCACTTGAATTTATAAATAATGTTGAATATCATGTAGGTCTGCAGCTTGTCCTTATAGCCGACGAATACCCGCAATCTTCAGTAGATTGACTGGAATTAATTGTATTTTAAGGCAGCAAATTTCTTTTTCGATTATTTTTCGTGGAGGTCATGACATGTAAACCTTACCTTTTCGAGGTTTGGCAGAAAATTTGTCGTCCGAAATAAATGAGATTGTGGCATATATATTTTTCTTTAAGACTCTGTAAGAGGGGTGCTGGATTGGAGAAATGTTGTAACAGCAATCTATCAATGACTTTACAAACCATATTTTCAAGATAGGAGTTCTATAAAAATATCTTATTGTGAAGAAGAGACCAACTCGAAGAATAACGAAGAGCCCTATAAACCAGAGTGTATATGGAATTCAAATTAAATTTTTAAAAGCAAGAGCTATAGAAATTGTTAGAAAGTCCAGTGTATGCTTTTTTTCTTATACACAGATGTAGTATGATATCTAAAAAAAAAAAAAGGTAGATTTGTTAGTTTCTTTTTTCATGGTGAATTATATATTTTCATGTTGATTATTAATATGATTCAGAAACATTTCTCTATGCCAGGGTTCCTTGAATAACACAAATGTATCATCATCATGCCGTCTATAAAAATGTTTCTTCTGAAAAGGACATAAAAATATTAGCAAACAAAGGTCCCATTGAGGAGCCCATGGCAACTCCATCGACCTGCGTAAAGAGTTGACCATTAAAAGCAAACATTGAGTCTTGTACAGCAAGCTCAAGAAACGTCTTAAAAAGTTCTCTATTAAAACCTAGAAAAATTATATGCTCGCCATAAAAAATCTTGTCTAAAATAATGTTGATGGTTTCATTCAGAGGCACATTTGTAATGAGAGATTCTACGTCGAAGCTTGTCATGTGTAGCTCACCATCTTGTAAAACTATTTGTTTCTGGAATTCATAACCATTTTAAGCTGAAATTAGTTGTAAGCAAAATTATTGAGTAATGCAACAAAATGCCATAATAGGTCTGATAGGAACTTCTTCCTTATTTATCTTAAGGAGACCTTATAGGTTACTAAAAAAAGAACTTGACACAAATCGTTTCTGATAAGTATTTTCATCTAAAATACCATTTTTTTTTTTTTTATAAAAAAAATCTGTTAATTTTGTCATCTCTTTTGTAAATGTCCAAAAATTTTGGTTCTCCATGTGAATGAAATTTGTTATTGTCTGCAAGAATGTTATTCACCTTATCAATATAATTTTAATTTCTAAGTTGCACAGTACCTTTACCTTTATCTGGTTTACAAATAACTAAAATATCCTATTTGCCTAGTTTTTGCAAGATATTCAAATCCTCTTTCCTGAAAAACGGGGTCCAAGAAACTTTCAACTTGGTATATTGTCTGATGTAAGATTTTTGAAGTCGCTGAGATGAATAGTGACACTCCCGATACGCTTCAATTCCAAGTTTAGCTCTGTTAGGAATGGGGTGAGAAGCAGGTGGGAAGGGGGACATAAAAAGAACAGAAAACTGCAGATATAATTGTCTAATGCATAGTGTTTTGAGGTGTCAAGGATGAATAATGGTTCTCATGATGCCCTTCAAATCCAACTTTAGCCCCAATAGGAAGGAGGGGTGAGAAGAGGCGGGAAGCGGGTGACACATAAAGATAACTGAAAAAGAGAGGTATTAGTGTTTAGTCCATACTTTTTGTGGTTGCTGAGAAGAAAAGTGATGCTCCTGATGCCCTTCAAATCCAAGTTCAACCCAGATAGGTAAGAAAGGTGAGAAGGGATGCAAAATGGGTGACGTGTAAAAATAACCAAAAACGACATACATTATTGTCTAATAAATAGTTTTCGATTTCACTGAGGTGAAGAGTGACACTCCCAATGCCCTTCAAGTCCAAGTATATCCCCAATATGGGATATACTTATGAGAGGGAGTGGGAAGGGGATAAGATGTAAATATAACTGAAAATGACAGTGTCTAAACAATAGTTTTAAAGGTTTATGATATAAGTAGTGCCACACCCAATACCCTTCATGTCCAAGTTCACCCTTGACAAGAAGGAGGGCAAAAAGGGTTGGGATGCGGTTGACATGTAAAAATATCAGAAAACAACATATCTTTGTCCAACACAGTTTTCAGGATTGCTGAGATGAATAGTGACACTCCCAATGCCCTTCAAGTTCAAGTTCAGTCCGGATAGGAAGGGGGGCGAGAAGGGATGAGAAGGGATGACATGTGAAAATAACTCAAAACGACATTTGAAATTGTATAAACAATAGTTTTCGAGGTCACTGAGATGAATAGTCATATTCCCAATGCCCTTTAAGTCCAAGATCAGCTCCGATAGGGAGGGAGTAAGAAAGTGTAGGGAGTGGGTGACAGGCAAAAATAACAAAACATTAGATATTAGTGTCCAATCCATAGTTTTCGAAGCAGATGAGATGAAAAGGGCTAATCCTGATGCCCTTTAATTCTAGGTCTAGCTCCGATAGGAAGGGGTTTGTGTAAGAAGGGATGGGAAGGGGGAAACATGTAAAAAACTAAAAATGATAAAAAGTAGTGTTTAACTCATAATTTTCAAGGTCATGAGATAAATAATGACAAACCCAATGCCCTTCAAGTCCAAATTCAGCCATGATAGAAAGGTGGTAACATGCAAAAAAACACCACACACAGAGATATTAGTGTCTTATCTAATGCTGAGCAATGTAACTGAAAAAGCTATATTAACATAAAAGGAATAGAGTGAAAGAGGGTGTATATATATATATATATATATATATATATATATATATATATATATATATATATATATATATATATAGTTAATATATATATATATATATATATATATATACACATATATGTATATATATATATATATATATATATATATATATATATATATAGAGAGAGAGAGAGAGAGAGAGAGAGAGAGAGAGAGAGAGAGAGAGAGATATCTCAGTAAGGATATCATAGCCAAAACACAGAACAGCATTTTATACAACTTTATGTGATATGCTTCTAGCAGACTATTACTCGTTATCAACCTACAAAACTGAAATGAAGGACATTACAATGTTTATAAAGAAATTCACAGTAATACAGCCAAAGGACATATAAAAATTATAAGAATACGTTGAAGTGGCAAATAAAGAACTTTTAAAAGATGTCTAATAAAAAAAATGAATATATATCTATATATATAGATATATATATATATATATATTATATTTAATATATATAATATAGATATATTAACTATATATATATATAAATATATTAAATATATATATAGTTATATATATTACATATTATAGGATATATATATATATATATTATAGATATATTACTAATATATAATTATATATATATAATATGTAGAGATATATAATATAATATAATATAAATGATATAATATATATATATATGTGTGTGTGTGTGTGTGTGGTGAGTGTATATATGGATGTATATACATATATATATATATATAGTATATATATATATATATAATATATATATATATATATACTGGTAAAAAATGTTCTGTAACAACAGAATTCCATCTAATAAAAGGAGCCCATAAAAAACACCAAAATGTAGAGAGAAAAGTACTATATTTCAGAGACTGCTGTTTCTCTCTCTTCAGGTATATGAATGAGAAAAGTTTACAGAAAAGGTGGTATTTATACCAAGAGATCCGTCCACAAGTTAGCCAATTTAGGTCACCCCCGCTGATAATCTTCCTCTAATCTTCTTAAGCGGTGGGTGAATGAAAACTTCGTCGACGACATCTGAGATCCATCCGCCTTTTGAGATGTTCATTACCTGCTTCTCTTTTATTAAGGCCGATTCCATCATTTGTACCGGCAGTTGCTGCTATAAGTTACACATGACAAAATCCAGTTTATTCTATGGTTATGTTCATTTATATGGTTGAAAATAGCCGAGTTCTGTTGTCCATACCTAACTGACTGTTTGTGTTGTATTAATCTCTGGGGAAGTGATTTACCTGTAAATCCGATGTAAGATTGGTCACAGTCCTGGCATGGGATCTCATAGACCCCAGAGTCTTTGGAGATGTCATTTGTTGGACGTTAATCAGGGATTTGGCTAAGGTATTTGGGTAGGTAAATGCAAAAGGGTTGGATTTCCCAAGGGTGTGGGTTACTCTCTTAATTGTCTCCAGGTGAGGAATTTTTATTTTATTGTTGGGTGTGTCTCTGGTCTTGTCTTAAGGGGGTCGGTAGAAAATTACGTTTGCTTTTTGAATTGCTTTCTCAATTATGTGGTCAGGATACTTTGAAGATGAAAGTTGCTTGCGAATTAGTTCAAATTCTTTTTCCAGGAAATCTGGGAAACAAATTCGCAAGGCTCTTAAGAATAGGTTGCTAGCTACACCTATCATGATAGTAATGTCGTGATAGTCTAAAGTACCGTGAATATATGAAAGTGAGAACGTTGGTTTTCTGTATATGGTAAATTTGTATTCTGTCGTGTCTCTGATTATTAAAACTGGAATTTGTCACGTGTAATTTATAGCAGCAACTGCCGGTACAAGAGTCAAATGATGGAATCGGCCTTAATAAAAGAGAAGCAGGTAATGAACATCTCAAATGTCGTCGACGAAGTTTTCATTCAACCAACGCTTAAGAAGATTAGAGGAAGATTATCAGCGGGGATGACCTAAATTGGCTTACTTGTGGACGGATCTCTTGGTATTAAATACCACCTTTTCTGTAAACTTTTCTCATTCATATACCTGAAGAGAGAGGGCAGCAGTCTCTGAAATATAGTACTTTTCTCTCTACATTTGGTGTTTTTATAGGCTCCTTTATTAGAGTAT
>NC_061097.1:9754375-9759375 GCF_015104395.2 Macrobrachium nipponense | reverse complement strand
TTTCCAGCCTAGATTCCTCCTGAGCTCCGGTTTACAAACAACCTGGTATCCACTGACACGCATCATCTCACCCTGAATTTGCTTAAATACACCAACACTGCCGTCATTTTGCCAGGTATCATATAACATACATTCAAATGCTCAACATATTATTTACTAATTGTCCTATATAGGCTATCCTCCTTGCATGAACAGGTCTCGGTACAAGGGAAGAGAATTCCTCATAACTTTATCCAGCCACACTCTGTGTTACTGTCAACGATATCTCTGTTTTCACGTAAAGCTTACAACCATATCTAATGCATACAGCCACACACATTGCAATAATTGTTATGGCCAGCATTATCACAATAGTGGGAAGAGTGTAATCTTCTGGGATGAAAAACTCGTCCTCTACATCCTGAGCAAGTGGAGGAATTGTAATCACCTCCTGTGTTTCCGGAACCTTGATTAACCGGGGTTTCCTTGTAAGTGCTTCATAAATAACTTGGTTGATGTGATATAGACCTGTCTGCTTAGCACCAGGAACCCTTCTGAGACATCTCTGCAAGAGCTCTCGAAGAGCCATGATCCTTGTAGGAGTAATGCAGTAGATCGCTGTAAACATTTTTGTCGAGGTCAGGTGATAAAGTTAATGGTTCTAAGGGCTACGAGCACTTTCCTATTAGCTCGTTCACATAACCCATTAACTTCTGGTCTATTTTGAGGGATCGTTACTTTCTCTATCTCCATACCTTCCACCAGACACTTTAAAGTTTTATCCACAAATTCTCTACCATTATCTGTAATAAGTACCTCAGGCACCCTGCAACGACAGACGAACCCATTGAAAAATACAATAGCCACTTTACGCCATTTTGAGATTTCCATGAATGCATGGTAATAAATCCTTTATTTGTTATTATTTACAGCCCAGTTGAACTGATATTTACATATCTCATTACAAAGCTGTTTGCACTGGGTTTTCTGCACTTAAAAAATTCATTTGCTAAACCACAACTTTTCACATTGAGTTTTCCGTGAATTCGTGGGAAGATTCCTTTTTTTTTTATTGTTATTCACAAACCAGTACTCGCATTGAGGTTTCCACATTTACGAAATTCATTTGCTATACCATGACTTTTCATGTTGAGTTTTCTATGAATTTTTGACAAGATTCCTTTTTAATCTTATTTACAAGCTATGGAGAAGTTAAGGAGTTCCATTTGGCAACGTCTGTGTGTGTGTGTGAGAGAGAGAGAGAGAGAGAGAGAGAGAGTGGGCGTAATTACTGTATGGATAGTTAGCAATTGAATTGGCTGTTTGTGAGTTCTGGGTTGTCTGCTGGTGCAGCTGGAGTTAGCTGTTAGGGTTCTGTGTTTTTGAGTCAGAGCCTGTGAGAGTCAGTAGTGGCGGCAGCAGTCTATTGAAGGCGTTGAAAGCAAGATAAGTTGTGTGTTTAGTTGTTGTTGAGTTTGGTGTTGTTTGCTTGGGACTTGTGCCTGTGCTGTTGGATTTGTTGTGTTTGTGAGTTTCTGTTTAGTTATTTGTGAGTTGTTGTGGTTGAGGGTTGTTGTGGTTTCTTGGTGTGTTTGTGAGTTGTTGAGGGTTGTTGTTGGTGAGCTGTTGTGATTCCTTGGTGTTGTTGGTGGGTGTGTGTGTTTCCTTGTTGTGTTATTGATTTTTTGGTGTTAGTGATTGTTTGTGCAGTAGTCTTTTGTTGTGGTTGTGTTCCTTGTTTGTTGTTGTGTTGTTAGGTTGTGAGGTTGTGGTCCTTGGGTGTTGTTTACTTGCAGTTGTATTCCTTGTTTGTTGTTGTGTTGTTGAGTTGTGGGGTTTTGGTCCATGGGTGTTGTGTTGTTGTTGTGTTGTTGGGTTGTGGGTTGTGGTTCTTGGTTGTTGTTTTTGTTGTTTTTGGTATCTCCGCGACCTTGACCGGCAGACAGCACAGCATAGCCCGGAGTATCTGCAGTTGGGTGAGTACATGTGTTTGTGTTTTTTTGTTCTTGTGTATTCTGTAGTGTAGAGGAAAGTGTGACTGAAGTTGAATTTGGTAGCTGGATTGATTAGGTTTATGTGAGGAGGGGGGGGGGGGTTGGGGGGGGGGGGGGGGGAATTTGCCCACTTGTTTTTAAGCTTGTGATCCCACCACAAAGCCAGTACTCGCGTTGAGGTTTCTGCATTTATGAAATTCATTGCTATAACCACTGTCGGTGTTGAATTTTCCACCAGTATGTAGCATTTAAGTCTACAAGCCAGTCTAAATGTAAATTACAGAGATTTACGCCAATTGCCACCCATTTTAGGCGTTGAGGGCTCCGCCTTCATATGGCATCCTGTTACAACTTCATTGAGCTCTTAATTACCGGAATGTAACTTGATTTACAACAGCATTTGCGTGAATTTCTGCACCTGCAATACGCATTTACAATTCGTTTACTATTATTTCCATGACACCTGCGTGAGTTTTCAGCACCAGAGTGGATTTTGTTTAGTCTATTAGACTACACTTTCCCTCGCTACTAATTGTGTGAGGCATTTACAATTTGTTTTACTCTTATTGCCATATCGCCTGCGTGAGTTTTCCACACCAGAGTGGATTTCAGTCTATTTAGAACACCATTCTTACACTAATTGCATGAGGCGTTTACAGTTTGTTTTATTATTTCCCACATCATCTGCGTGAGATTTCCGGACTAGGTGGAGGACATTTTCAGGTTTTGGCTGTTATCTCACTTGCTTCTGCAGATATTCCAGCCATAGGGATCATTGTTATTTCCCTGGTATTGTGTTGAGTATTCTGCATACCCCTGGCGACATTTGCAGTATTTATGACTGTCTTCCATCCTATTATAGTCAGACTAGACTACTAGAGTTTTACCGATGACAAGATGGCCAGTGACACATCACTGGAGGAGGTCAAGACATTCACTGAAGCTGGAAGACTTATGGGGTTGGATGGTACAAAACTGATAAATTGAGTGAATAATAAAATGAAAGAGGATGCAGAGAGAACCTACCAGGCAGACGAAAGGGAGAAGCAGAGAGAAGCACAGGAGAAAATAGAAGCAGCTGAGAGGGAAGCACAAGAGAGAAGAGAAGCAGCTGAGAGGGAAGCACAAGAGAGAAGAGAAGCAGCCGAGAGAAAACCACAAGAGAGAAGAGAAGCAGCTGAAAGAGCATTCCAAGCAGCTGAAAGGGAATTCCAAGCAGCCGAAAAGGAGAGAGAAAAAGAAGCCCAAGAGAGAAGAGAAGCTGCAGAGAGAGGGCATCGATTGGCTATGGAAGTCCAGAGTGCCACTCTGGCACCCCCGAGTACCCCAACTCCTGCGTCACCTCCTTCACACTGTCACCTCTACAGTATGGGCAACCTCATTAGGACTTGGGACGATAGCGAACCCTACACCTGACTTGATCATGTCGAGCAGGTGTTCAAGAACTTCAATCCAACCCCTCAGGAAGTGGTCCTCCTCCTTGGCAAGCATCTCACAGACAAAGGGCGGACTGCATTCGAGGCCCTTCCCCTGAATGAGCGACAAGATCTCGCCCTCGTCTGAGAGGCAATCCTTGGGGCTTATGAGTTAACCCCAGACTGAAGGAGGTAGAAATGGAGGACCATGCCCAAGGAGGCTAACTGAACATGGAAAGATTGGGTAGCCAAAAAGACACTGGCACTCCATAGGTGGACGAAGTCTTCCAACACAACATCTGTTGAGGAGGTCTTAGAAGTTTTTCAATTAGAAAACTTCCTGTCCTACGTTCCCCCTGATCTTGCCACCCACTAGGTGGAAAAGGCTCCTAAAACTGCTTTGGAGTGCTGTAAATGAGCGGACAGCTATGACTCTCACCATCCGCTGCAGAGTTCTTTGAAGAAGAAAATTTGTACGGTTCTCCCTCTCACTCCTGCTGCCACCTCTCAGTCTACCCAGCACCCCAATAATCCCCTACAGAAACCTGTGAGTGGGTGTTGCAATAAACGAGGGCACACCACAGAACAGGGCCTCTCAAAGGTGGCTCCTCCTCAGCAAAAAGCCACTACTCCTTAGGATAGAACTCCCCATCCGCATTAATAATAAAGAATAACAGACATTGGATCAGAAACAACAGGCCCAGGCCTGATTTTAGCGTGAGTTTCTGTGACTCATGCAAAGTGCATGGGCACACTGCTACCTGGGTGGAATGCCTCAAGAAAGCTCCTATTTCTGCCATTACTATGGCCGTGACAATTCCTTCAGCTCTAAGCCCTCCTGCTCAGGGCCCCATATTTTTCGCTCCTCCCAGAGGTCGCTACCCTGCCCACCAGGTCCGAGCTTTCGACTACACTGGTGCGCAGGTATCTATCCTTCGAGGATAAAATTCATTTTGGAGCTCAGGTTGACAGGCACCAATTCATCACGACAGAGAGCCTCAACCATGCCAAGATGTTCTTGCCTACCTTCAGTTGAGAGTCACACAACCTCACCATTCTAAGATATGTAGTAAGGCAGTAGCAACCTATATTCCAGGAGCATGACGTCCTGCTAGGACAAGATTTTAACCTTTGTGGGCCGTATTTTTACTACCATCTTCCGCTTCGATGAAGAGGCTCTTCATGAAATCATGAAGTGGTATTTTAAAAACATAGGCGAAGGGCTTTCACGAAAAGCAACTCTGCATCAGCAGACAACTGTTCTACTTCACTTTATACCTATATATATATATGATATATATATATATATATATATATATAGATATATATATATATGATATATATATATATATATATATATATATGTGTATATATATATATGATATATATATATATATATAGATATATATTTATATATTTATATATACATATATATATATATATATATAATATATATATATATATGTATATATATATAAACTTCATAACTTACAAAATTGTTTTGTGCATTAATACAATTACTACAGCAGAGTCCAGCTGGCTTTACAGCTAAGCCCGCCTACTGATTACATCACAACCATTCCTTGAGGCTGATTGGTTGGAAATAATTTAG
>NC_061097.1:9744375-9749375 GCF_015104395.2 Macrobrachium nipponense | reverse complement strand
AGGAGTAGAGAATATTTACATCCTATTAACCTTTTCGATCTCCCAGTCCGCAGCTTCAGGATTTATCCTTCTACGCCTTTGGTTCAGTTATAAAGCCAAGGGGACCTCTCTGTCCCAAGGTAAACTATTTATAATTATCAAGCTCACGCCAAATGTTACTCTGCTGTTGTCTTCACTGGGTAGTTTGATACTTGCCTGCCACCTTGTGATATTTTTGGATTCAGAGCTGTGATTGGGCTAACATCTGATTGTCACTCTGATTTGTGCTCCAGACGTGTAGTTGTGCCTTGCCTGGCAAGAGGAGAATTAATTCTAGAACGTACTGAGTTGTTAGGAATATTAGTGCGTATTTGTTAGGATATTCTTTCTTTTTGCCTTTCTCCGCCTTTCTAGACCCCGTCTCTTTTGTGTTTGAATGTGTTGGTATCTGTAATTAGTTGCGTGAGTGTTATTCATGTTTTTTTGTATTATAGAGGTTCAGGTGTGATTTCTGCCTAAGAGTTATGGTATTAAATTTAGGTGATTTTTCTCAAGTGTTTATTTTCACCCCTGAATTAGGGTTGTGGTACGATTTCACACCTCGTGAATTTCGTATCCTGTTAAGTGAATACAGGTATCAGATAATTTTATAAGTGTATCGTGTGGTGGTTAACACGCCACTACAATATATATATATATATATATATATATATATATATATATATATATATATATATATATATATATATATATATATATATATATATTCGTCCTTGTTTTTCAAATGTATTGTTTTCATGATGAATCATCGGTTGACCATGTGTGTTCTCCAAGGTGTGGCTGACTAAAATCTCTGATCTTGCCCTCAGACGTTTTTTTCGTTTCTGTTGAGCGATTAGGATCTTATGCTAATCTTGTATTGTCAGTTTGAATATTAAGCCTACTTGTACTATGTTTTTGCCCTGTATGATCGGTTGTGCCTAAGGAAAGGGTCGTGTCAGACCGAAAGTTCTTGGCTCTCTCGCCTTTCAATTTTCCTCCGTGGCATTTTCTATATATATATATATATATATATATATATATATATATATATATATATATATATATATATATATATATATATGTGTGTGTGTGTGTGTGTGTGTGTGTGTGTGTGTGTGTGTGTATATATATATACATATATATATATATATATATATATATATATATATATATATATATATATATATATATATATATATATATATATATAATATCAATTCAAGCTACAAATGTCCTTTAATATCTAAATTCACTTTACCTCCCAAATGATATATTTTCATATATGTACCGAAGGGGAATTTTTTTTAATTGATAATAATTTCGTCCCCCCATGGGATCGAACCACCGTCCAAGTGGACGGGGACGAAATCAGGACGGTCAGTGACGCTATCCAATCAGCCAACAGAGACGCTATAAGTTCATATCGATTCTGACCTTACAAATCACCCTCGATCTGGATGCATTCGTAATTAGAATCGATATGAAACCCCGTCTACCATGTTGGCCGAATTCGAGCGTTTGACAGAACGTAGCCTTTTTGTTATGAATAATTATCACATCGAAACCGTGATCCATTTATATATCAATTCAAGCTACAAATGTCCTTTAATATCTAAATTCAACTTTACCTCCCAAATGATATATTTCATATATGTACCGAAGGGGAATTTTTTTAATTGATAATAATTTCGTCCCCCCATGGGATCGAACCACCGTCCAAAGTGGACGGGGAACGAAATCAGGACGGTCAGTGACGCTATCCAATCAGCCAACAGAGACGCTATAAAGTTTCATATCGATTCTGACCTTAACAAATCACCCTCGATCTGGATGCATTGTAATTAGAATCGATATGAAACCCGTCTACCATGTTGGCCAATTCGAGCGTTGTTTGAAGAACGTAGCCTTTTGTTATGAATAATTATCACATCGAACCGTGATCCATTTATATATCAATCAAGCTACAAATGTCCTTTAATATCTAAATTCACTTTACCTCCCAAATGATTATATTTTCATATATGTACCGAAGGGAATTTTTTTAATTGATAATAATTTCGTCCCCCCATGGGATCGAACCACCGTCCAAGTGGACGGGGACGAAATCAGGACGGTCAGTGACGCTATCCAATCAGCCAACAGAGGACGCTATAAGTTCATATCGATTCTGATTTTTTTCCTTACAAATCACCCTCTATCTGGATGCAATTCGTAATTAGAATAACGATATGAAACCCCGTCTACCATGTTGGCCAATTTCGAGCGTTTGACAGAAACGTAGCCTTTTTGTTATGAATAATTATCACATCGAAACCGTTGATCCATTTATATATCAATTCAAGCTACAAATGTCCTTTAATATCTAATTCAAACACTTACCTCCCAAATGATATATTTTCATATATGTACCGAAGGGGAATTTTTTAATTGATAATAATTTCGTCCCCCCATGGGATCGAACACCGTCCAAGTGGACGGGACGAAATCAGGACGGTCAGTGACGCTATCCAATCAGCCAACAGAGACGCTTTAAGTTCATATCGATTATGACCTTACAAATCACCTCGATCTGGATGCATTCGTAATTAGAATCGATATGAAACCCAAACCCCGTCTACCATGTTGGCCAATTCGAGCGTTTGACAGAACGTAGCCTTTTTGTTATGAATAATTATCACATCGAACCGTGATTCCATTTATATATTCAATTCAAGCTACAAATGTCCTTTAATATCTAAATTCACTTTACCTCCCAAATGATATATTTTCATATATGTACCGAAGGGAATTTTTTAATTGATAATAATTTCGTCCCCCCATGGGATCGAACCACCGTCCAAGTGGACGGGACGAAATCAGGACGGTCAGTGACGCTATCCAATCAGCCAACAGAGACGCTATTACAAGTTCATATCAATTCTGACCTTACAAATCACCCTCGATCTGGATGCATTCGTAATTAGAGAATCGATATGAAACCCGTCTACCATGTTGGCCAATTCGAGCGCTTTGAGCAGAACGTAGCCCTTCCTTTTTGTTATGAATAATTATCACATCGAACCGTGATCCATTTATATATCAATTCAAGCTACAAATGTCTTTAATATCTAAAAGTTCACTTTACCCTCCCAAATGATATTTTTACTTTTTTATATATGTACCGAAGGGAATTGTTTTTTAATGAATTTTTTTTAATGATAATAATTTTCGTCCCCCCATGGGATCGAACCCACCGTCCAAGTGACGGGGACGAAATCAGGACGGTCAGTGACGCTATCCAATCAGCCAACAGAAGGACGCTATAAGTTCATATCGATTCTGACCTTACAAATCACCCTCGATCTGGATGCATTCGTAATTAGAATCGGATATGAAACCCCAGTCTACCATGGTTGGCCAATTCGAGCGTTTGACAGAACGTAGCCTTTTTGTTATGAATAATTATCACATCGAACCGTGATCCAATTTATATATCAATTCAAGCCTACAAATGTCCTTAATATCTAAATAATTCACTTTACTCCCAATGATATATTTTCATATATGTACCGAAGGGGAATTTTTTTTTTTAATTGATAATAATTTCGTCCCCCCCATGGGATCGAACCACCGTCCAAGTGGACAGGGGACGAAATCAGGACGGTCAGTGACGCTATCCAATCCAGCCAACCAGAGACGCTATAAGTTCATATCGATTCTGACTTACAAATCACCCTCGATCTGGATGCATTCATAATTAGAATCGATATGAAACCCCGTCTACCATGTTTGGCCAATTCGAGCGTTTGACAGAACGTAGCCTTTTTGTTATGAATAATTATCACATCGAACCGTGATCCATTTTTATATATCAATTCAAGCTACAATGTCCTTTAATATCTAAATTCACTTTACCTCCCAAATGATATATTTTCATATATGTACCGAAGGGGAATTTTTTTAATTGATAATAATTTCGTCCCCCCATGGGGGGGACGAAATTATTATTCAATAATAAAAAAAAAAAAAAAAAAAAAAAAAAAAAAAAAAAAAAAAAAAAAAAAAAAAAAAAATTCCCCTTCGGTACATTATAGAAAATATATCATTTGGGAGGTAAAGTGAATTTAGATATTAAAGGACATTTGTAGCTTGAATTGATATATAAATGGATCACGGTTTCGATGTGATAATTATTCATAACAAAAAGGCTACGTTCTGTCCAACGCTCGAATTGGCCAACATGGTAGACGGGGTTTCATATCGATTCTAATTACGAATGCATCCAGATCGAGGGTGATTGTAAGGTCAGAATCGATATGAACTTATAGCGTCTCTGTTGGCTGATTGGATAGCGTCACTGACCATCCGTCCTGATTTCGTCCCCGTCCACTTGGACGGTGGTTCGATACCATGGGGGGACGAAATTAGTTATCAATAAAAAAATTCCCCTTCGGTACATATATGAAAATATATCATTTGGGATGGTAAAGTGAATTTAGATATTAAAGGACATTTTGTAGCTTGAATGATATATAAATGGATCACGGTTCGATGTGATAATTATTCATAACAAAAAGGCTACGTTCTGTCAAACGCTCGAATTGGCCAACATGGTAGACGGGGTTTCATATCGATTCTAATTACGAATGCATCCAGATCGAGGGTGATTTGTAAGGTCAGAATCGATATGAACTTATAGCAGTCTCTGTTGGCTGATTGGCTAGCGTCACTGACCGTCCTGATTTCGTCCCCGTCCACTTGGACGGTGGTTCGATCCCATGGGGGACGAAATTATTATCAATTAAAAAAAATTCCCCTTCGGTACATATATGAAAATATATCATTTGGGAGGTAAAGTGAATTTAGATATTAAAGGACATTTGTAGCTTGAATTGATATATAAATGGATCACGGTTCGATGTGATAATTATTCATAACAAAAAGGCTACGTTCTGTCAAACGCTCGAATTGGCCAACATGGTAGACGGGGTTTCATATCG
>NC_061097.1:9724375-9736875 GCF_015104395.2 Macrobrachium nipponense | reverse complement strand
AATTTCAGCTCTATTTCATCCAAAGTCACTGCATAATTATTCATGTATTCATATTGTTAGCTTAGTATGCTATGATGGTTTGTTTTTGGAGTATTTTCTAAGTAATTTCAAATAAAGTTTAGTTAACAATAACAATAGTTCTCTATACCCCATGTGTAGAGACCATATTCCTTAACAAATTTGAATAGTTGTATGTGTATAGAATGAATAGTTTTACAGACTATGAAGCACTGCTTACCTTCAGGTATTTATCCTTGAGTACAGCAAAGATGGCCAGAAAAGTTTCCTTTTTCAGGGGGGGAATTTTTTTGGGAATAATTTCCAAAGGGACCCCCCAAGGGGGGGGGGGACCTTTGTTTTGGGATTTTTATCCTGGGTTCTGTTTTTTTTACTTGCCAAACAAAAAGGGGTATGGTGTAGGAGCACCGGTGGACAGAAACAACATAGTGGCCTCCAGACGTGCTTCTGGGGAAATGCTCTCCCTCATGCATGTGTCTTGCTTAGATATGAAAGGTTCTATCATCACCAATATATCATAGAAGGTATTTGGATCCATACGCATATAGTTCTTAAAGTCGGATTCATAAGCACCATCTCGAAGTTCCTGTAAAGCGGTAGCATGACTTCCCTTTTCCCTTCGTTGCAACCACTCCTTGCACCATTCCCTTGTCCTCACATCTTCGTCCTCACAAAGGGAAGCAATAATCATACTGCACAATGCTACTGACTTTTTTCTGTTTTTGGATTTATTGGGAGCCATGGTGAATGACTTACTGCACTTGAAGCTGAAAACAACTAATTACCTCTCGAGCCCACGCAAAGACTCTAAAGTAAATGTCTCGTATGTTGCTAGCTAACTTCACCTTCGAACATTGTCTGCTGGTCTTTGCCTAATGAATAGAGTAGAAACTATTTGAAACAACTTTATCTGGTACCACTGTTTATTACCATATCAACCTTCCTCGTTTTAACGCCTATGACGTCATCCTCCTTCATTTATGGCATGGTAACAGTTTTGTTCAACAGACACTGTTCGACCGTCTGGAAGTAGCCTTAGAGTGGGTAACAAATCGTATGAATTTTACAGCTGTGAACCTACTTCAAACTAGGTAATAGTTAATTAAAAACTCAGGGTTAGCTTAATTAAATATATTTATACACTTTATCATATCTAAAAAATATTAGCTATACAACGGGGTTTTAACGACTCAGTCTCACGGCACTGAAGTACCTTTTCGTTATAAAGAAAATTACTACTTTGTTAATGGCATTGTTCAAATAACTATGATGGCTACATCATGTCCTTCACCCTATCGCTCCAGTCCAGTGCTGGTTTTCCTTTGGCCAGGAATTAACTTTCTCCTCAGCCACCCAGCTGTTAACAAAGGTCTTGCAGTCAAACAAACAAGGGCAGATTAACAGAGTTAATCCTCAAAAGGAGTGGTGATTGATTGATAGGGGTGAATTTCGCCTGTATCGTACTTTATCATCAAATGTAAAAATTATTCTTTTATTCTCACAAATGTTACAGTAATTGAAGATTACGATATATAAATATATCGTAAAGGCACTGGTAACAATCTATAATATTAAATAGTGGGGTTGATAACCTTAGCTCTTGCCAGTTAAAGACAGATGCAAAACACTGGTTTCCTCGAAGATGCTGGAATGAAAAAAAAAACAAACAGGAAAGCTTACCTGCGCATAATTGGGGTCAGTGACGCATTCCAAAGATCACGATTTCCATGTATGTAACATGCATACATCCATATGCCAATTGATGAGTGTGAGTTCATTACGCGTGTCACAGAAAATGACATATAAACTTGGGTATGTGAATTGGCAGAGGAATTGGATGGCCAACTGTCAAAGAAGAATACAAGTGCTTTCGGTGTAAGAGGGGTATTACAGGTCAGTCGGACAAGGTAATGTAAAGTGAGAAACTTTGAAAAATGTAACATTTGAGGTGACAATTACTTGAATTCTAGAGAAAGGGAAGTGAGGTGTGGCACATTCTTTATTGATGAACTTTGATGTTTTATGGTGTCATAATTATGATCTCTTTATTTCAGATGGATTTGAAGTCACCTTATGGGTTTTCTCTAGATTAATTTTGAATATTGATAAATTATGAATGTTTGGACAATTAGGGGACAAGGAGGTACTTTCTTAAATATGATTTTGAAACTGATTTTCAGCTAACTTCAGAGATGGCATTCAACAGGAAAAAGATAGGCTACATTACCAGTTATATATTTTGTTTTCATTTGTTTAAATGAGTGTCATTTGACCTCCTTAGAGATTTTTCCTCGTGAGAGATTTTGGTGGCTAGCGGTTAAAAGGTACATTCAAGCCTATAGGTAACATTTCCAAAGAGACTAGAATTAGAAAGGACAGGCATATTTTGAGGAAAAGTGGTCATAATTATGTATCTGGCAACTGACTCTTTTACTGATTTGAGGGGAATTTAGCCGATAGTCAGGAATTAAGCTGGGTAGCTTCTGCTGGCAGTGATCTTAGATGTTGTTTAGTGTAAAGGCGTGTTCCTGTGTTTCTGGGGGGGCGAGAGGAGTGAATTTATATGATAACGGGAATTAATTACGCACGGTTGCAAGTGTAGCTGAGTACTGACTTTGGACTTATGAAGACGTGAGTGTATAAGTTTATTTTTTTATCTCTCTAAACTCGTGTTAATTTGCTCACAAGTGTATTTCATTTTGATGTCCCTCGGGATTCAGTGAACATTAGGGGTTTTGTTGAATTGAAATGCATTAGAAAAAGTGGTACGATAAATTATGCTATTGTGCACTGCATGAGAGAGAGAGAGAGGTGGCTGGGTGAACAGTTGCACTAACTCATCAGATTTGGGTTCGAGATAAATTCTCTTTCTGTCACTAGCTTCTTCCCATTTTCTATAGACCAACGTGACCTTGTAACAGTTAAATCAGCTGATTAACCCTGAACCTGAAAAGCAGCTAGTTGTAAATAGCGGTTTGTTGGATTGGTGCATGTTTATTTTGTCTTTTATTGGTGAATGATATATTATTAATTTTGGGTTGGTGGTTTGTGTGCTCATAAATATATCAATGCTACTGAGGTCGGGGTGAATCCTAAAGCATAAGAGTTATCATAAAGAAGGCAAAATGCCCTATGCAAGTACAAGCCAAACGTTAGTGCACAAAATAACAAACGTAATTGCAGGAGTTAGCCCTTTTCAAGGCATTGTTGATGGTGTTCTCTCCCAACCAGTGCAAATATTTATTGAGGGGGTGAGTAACTATTTAAACGACAAGGGATTTTAGGATGATACAGAAGCGTTCACGGAGGCAAAAGCCTTGTTAGATTTCAATAAAGGGGATTTGTCATTTAGATGCCGTAGTTTTCAGTACACAAAATGTCAGTCATGGACCGAATTACAAACATTTTTAAGAGCGGCTTATGACTCAAAAGAACATGGAGATATGGTAAGATATTTAAGAGGGCAGTACAAAATTCGAAAAGGCACAACACGCCTTATTGAGCATAGCTCAAAACATTTTGACTCAGCGGGAGAATGGATACAGAAATTGAAAAATTCCAAATGGGTAAATGGGAATAATATCTCACTCGACAATTCACATAAATTGGTGCATTTTGCAATGCTTCTACACGACGTCCCAGGCACAATTGTAGACAGTTTTGATGAAATTATTGAACCTACCTCAGACGAGGAACTAATTTATGCCCAAATTCAGAAACACATGTCCAAATGTCCCACAGTGGATAGTACATTTTTTAATGGGACCAGTCCAAGAAATACGATACAAAGAGAGAGATTTTCCTTCTCCCCGTTTGTGTGCAAAAATAGAATATGATAGATGATTGATCGATGAAAGGCAACAGCAGTTGCGTTGCTACAATTGTAATAAACCAGGGCACACAAAGAAAGTATGTAGAGTCAAATATTGTGGAAAGTGCGAAAGTGTGGATCACTGTTGGCAGGCTTGTCCGTCTCAGATACGGAGGGATGCGAGACCTACACCTCAGAAATTCGGGTTTACAATACCAGAACTTCCCAGGCAGGTCACTTAAAAGGGCAAAGGGATCAGCAAAATTTTTGGAAAGTCGATCAACAAAAAGGTTACAGATGATTTGTAAGTGCCATTGTAGTCTTGTGGGGGATCCCCAGAGCCCAGGCCAATAGTATATAGAACAGTGGAGGATGTGGATATCCCAATCTTCTTAGACACTGGCGCGTCTGTGAATTTAATGGACCATAATCTGTATCAATCCATGTTCTCCCATTACCCTTTGAAACTCTCAACGGAGACAGTGTGTAATGTGCAAGCCCATAGATTAAACACCCTGGGTTTTGTTAGAATACGATTTACTTTGGGTGATAGAGTGTTAATAGGACCATTTTTGGTTATGAAAGGGGTTGCATTTGGCAACAGACTTTTGCTGGGCCATCATGCCTGTAGAAGACACAAGATATCGGTCCATACAGGTGTTAGTGGTATAACGGTTGGAAGACCCGGTGTTTTTATTCTTTATGAAGACGCAAGTGAAACTGAGGATATGCAGAATACTGAAAATGGGGGCGCTTTTGGCGGTGCTAAAGATAATGATACCAGGGATATGGGTACTGGTGATACCAAAACCCACACTGATGATACGGGGAATAACTGTGGTGATGATAAACGGGATATTGAGTGCCATGGTGGTAACAATTTTGGCAGGTTTAACAATGGCGTTATGGGTGGTGATATTCATACTAATACTAATACTAATACTGATATTATTACAGATACTAACAATGGGGTCTTAGTGGATGCAATGAGAACCACGGGCGGTGATATTTATGGGATCATGGAACAGGGAGGTACTAACCACAAAAATAAATGTGTTTTATCAGAGGATGTTATTTTAATGCCAGGTTCAAAGACTATGGTAAAAGTCAAACTGAGGGAAATGAAAAAGCCCACGCAAGTAAGCGTAATTGAGGGTAGCGAGAAACTAATAGGGATTATTAGCACCGTATCGGTGAACAGAGTATCCAACACTGGTGTTACATGGGTGGAATTCTTGAACTGTAATGATACAGTTAGGAAATACCAGAAGAATACATATGTGGTAGACCTCCAAGATTGGAGGAGTAATAGTGATTCAGTGGCTATTGTAGAGGGGAAAACTGAGTTTTCAGAGGCAGAAATGCAATCAAGGAAGAAAATAGAGGAAGGTACGAAACCCATTTTTATTCCTGCATACCGCATACCCTTCAAAATTAGAGAACAGGTAGAGAAAGAGGTCAGTGAATGGGGAGAGGAAGGAATCATTAGACCTAGTGCATCTCCATACAACTTTCCTCTGTTAGCAGTGCCTAAGAAGGATGGCCTGTCCGTGTATGCATCGATTTTAGACGTTTGTACGAGAAAACAATTCCTGACCGTTATCCAGTCACGGACATACCGTAGAAATTGGGGGACATAATATTTATAGTTCAATTTGATTTAGTGCAGAGACTTTTGCAGTCCCTCTTAGCGAAAATAGCAGGGAATATACTGCTTTTTTGTTTTTTAGTACCAAAGGGACAGTTTGAATTTACGTGAATGCCTTTTGTTTTCTCAGGCAGTCCCATTAACTTTACTGGGTTAGCAAACAGTTTTGCACGGGCTATTGGGTAAAAATGTTTTTTGTATACATGGATGACAAATTGATTGCAACAGACTCGATTGTGCAACACTTAGAAGTGCTTAAGGAAGTATTTAGGGGTGTTATGTTGGCAGGATTGAAAATTAATCCAACTATACTCTGTTTTTTTTCATCTGTCCATCCGCCAGCGGTGTTTGCGCATGGTAACACTGCATCCCAGGCTTTAAATAATATCCTATTTCGAATATTAACGGTGTAATTCGCATACAGTAAATTATCAGAACACTTTTCAGTTGCAAATGTACACCCAGATGTCCTTTTATTAACCTAAAACTCACACATAGCGTAACTATTTAAAGCCCAGGACGCAGTGTTACCATGCGCGACCACAACAGGTGTATGGACAAATGGAAAAAAATAGAGTATAGGTGTTTCTTCTTGAAGAAGCAAATTACATATTCAAGTCATGTCATATCTAAAGAGGGAGTTAGAGTAAATGACGATAAAGAAAAGGAATTGATAATTTCCTATCTTGAAATCAAAGACACAAATTAGCCCATTCCGCGGCATAGCATTGTCCTTTAGCCATTTCGTAAAAGGGTTTTCTAACATAGCTCCTCTAGCAGTTGTATTGCGGGAAGACATTCAATTTCATTGGGGAGAACCGCAACAAGTAGCTTTTCAGAAACTTAAGAACGCATTAATGAATCCCCCAGTTCTGAAATTTCCAGATTTCAGTGAACCATTCACATTAGTGACTGATGCCAGTCAGGAGGGTATAGGTGCTTGCCTTATGCAAAACTTTGATGGGAAGCTCCATCCCATTACATTTCACAGTAGGAAATTTAGGACAAAGGGCAGCAATGAAAGATTAATGGCTTTCGTAGATAAGTCTTTGCAATAGTATCAAGTTTGGTTCAGTGGCTTTGGATATAGTACATTGCAGGTTTGGTAGTCCACACTTGGGGATAGAAAAAACGTATATTGAGGTTCGTGCTAAATATATTTGGAAAAATATGGGGAAAGATGTGGAAAATTTTGTGAAAAACTGTACAGTGTGCAATGCTTGCAAACCTGCAAGGATAACTTCCTGCAAATTAGGGTCATATCTGATACCAAGTAGAATCTAGGTTTACGAATAAGTACCTGTTGGTAATAATAGATGAACTAATGAGGATAGTAGAAATTTTTCCACTTAAGCATAAAGCAGCCGAAGTAGTAGCTATAGCATTTTCCAATGGAATCACTTGCAGATATGACTCGACCGAGGTTTTATTGACCGACAATGGCAGAGATTTTGCAAACAAGACTTTAATGTGTTTGGCAGAAGTCATGGATATACAGAAAGTAACAATTATTCCACACAGACCTGAAGCTAATGGGTTATGTAAACGAGCAAACAGGAAAGTGCTTGAAGCTCTCAGGAAGACTGTAGGAAGAAATGATAAAAACTGCGACAGATATATAGATGTTTTTAGACATAACCAGTGGCGGACTGGCCAGGTTGCCAGCTTGCCCGATGGCAAGTGGGCCCCTTACACATGGGCCCTTTACACATAAGACCATGGAAAATTTCAATACTGAACAAATTCCTTTCTAAATGTAAGGTTTTATATTATATATATATAAATATATATATATAATATATATATATATATATATATATATATATATATATATATATATATATATATATATATACATATATATACATATATATATATATATATATATATATATATATATATTATATATATATATATATATATATATATATAGTAGAGAGAGAGAGAGAGAGAGAGAGAGAGAGAGAGAGAGAGAGAGAGAGAGAGAGAGCGACTTATGATTAGTAGGGCTTCAAGAGGCCCCTGGCTTAGAATATTACTAGTTATTGTCCATCCCACACAATAGCGACAGTGAGGGAAAGTAAAGATTTATTTGTCACTAGTATATGCAGCATGGTAAGTGAAATCATTTTGTGAAATATATATGTTTCTATATATCAATAGGAAATATCTTCAAACTCGAATATAAGAAAAAGAAATGGCTATTTTTTAGAAGACAAAACATATATATTAATGTAATTGTGAATTATATATATATATATATATATATATATATATATATATATATAGTATATATATATATATACTATATATATATATATATATATATATATATATATATATATATGTGTGTGTGTGTGTGTGTGTGTGTGTGTGTGTGTGTGTGTGTGTATACTTTTTATGCAGCTTTCTCTTTCAAAGAGCTGGGTAAACATTCCTTTTAATCAATCAAATCTCTCTCTCTCTCTCCCTCTCACACGGTGTGTGTTGTGTGTGTGTGTATGTGTGATATATGTATGTGTGTATGTATGAGAGAGAGAGAACAACTCACAAGTATCGTACAGCACGGTACAGGTACGGAACACGATCACAGTCACTGTTGCCAAGATTAAAATATCACGATTTTCGTTAGGGTCATTTAGGTTGCCATCTGTGGGATATCTTTTATTTTATATAAGTTAACTAAGTATATATTACGCATGTTAATACTCGCATTGACACACGGGGACGATTCCTTATCTAAAGTGCATTGTGGGCATTGAAAAAGACAATTCCTTGCACAACTGTGCAGTGGTGGGACTGCTGTGGCTCAACAAGCCTCAGCCGTCGTCCACGGACACAGTCAGTTCTGTATCAGTATTTGACTAGTGACTGAAGTGTTATTACCTTGACTGACTTCCTTAAGAAGTGAGTTACACTGATTTTTTTTGGTAACATGTCCTCTTGTCTATCATAATTTGTGATAAGCCGATCCTTACTGCTAACGGTCTATGGCAAAATAAGTGCAATGTTGATATTGAAACATGACATAGCTATAAGCTTCCAGGGCCTAAGCACATATTTCTTATTTCGCTGAATAAAAGGAGAGAAGAAGTATTGAAGCAGAGAAGTATTGTTATGAGAATTATAGATATCATAAAGATGTTCAGCAAACAAGCACTTCCTTTTCGAGGTCATAGAAATGAATCGGCCTACACTTTAGATAACGATGTTTTGAATCATGGTAATTTTTAGCTATAGTGCAGTTAATGGCAAAATATGACACTACTATGGCAGCTCATGTTTCTTCGGTGCAAAGCAAGTCTGAGCAGAGAATGAAACGATTAGAACAACAAGGAAAGGTTCACAGTAAAGGTCGTGGTGGACTTGTTACATACCTGAGTAAAACAACTATAAATTATTTAATCAACATTATGAAAAATATGATTCAAGAAAAAATTGGGCAAGAAGTTAATAAACAAAATACTATTCTATACAGGTTGATTCAACGCAAGATAATTCATCCATTGATCAGTTTTGTATTATAATTCGATATGTGCTTAAAGGTAATATCTATGAGCGACTACTTTCAGTTGTACCAAGTAAAGATGGAACAGGACAGGGACTTTTCGATCTATTAATCAAAACGTTACAAACGTCATTAAACTGACCCAGAAAAATGCGTATCCGATAGCACAGATGGCTCTGCAAGCTACCATGGGCAGTACAAGGGTTTACAAAGTAGAATTGCTGTTGTGGCAGATCAACATGTTCATGTATGGTGGTATGCCCATGTTTAAAATCTAGTGATAACTGAGACTACAAAATGTTGTGTGCCTGCAGTTTCCTTTTTCAATTGGCTTCAGAATTTAGCTACATTTGTGAAAGCATCATACCAGCGAATGGCTGTATGGATAGAAGTGGTAGGAAAACATCTGGGACAAAAAAAAAAATTAAACGGTTAAAACTAATAGGTGAGACTAGATGGTCAGGGAAATCAAATGCAGCAACAACTATATTTAGGTGCTTTGATGATGCTGCTGTGATTACTTATGTGGATTTATTGGTATACTTAACAATGATTCAAGAATCAGACAAGTTTGATGCAAAAACAAAGTATGAAGCAACGATTTTCTTCAAAGTCTTGAAAAGTTTGAAACCATATTGACTGCATTTACTTATTTGTATATATTTGAAACTACAGCCCTTTTATCAAAATACCTGCAGATCAATGGATAAGACATGTTTACTGCATGGAATTTGGTACAGCTACAACAAAGTTGAAGGAACAGACAAGAACATTTGATAATATCCACAGCAAGGCTTTTGAATTTGTAATGAAATGTAATGAGGAAATTTCGCAGATGAATTTGAATGAACAGATAACATTTCAAATTGATGCTTTGAAAGATGCATTGCCAGTTTAGAGAAAGAAGAAGATAAAAATGGCAGATGAACTTGCTAGTGATGAAGGAAGCTCCTCAGATCCCCCTGGTTGGTTTTAGAATAAATGTGTTTAATCTAATAATGGATCGTATTGTTCAGTCACTGGAATCTGCTTTGTACAACACAAACAGTTGTATAAAGATTTATCCTACTTGGACTCTACAAATTTTAAAACAATTGCTGAGAAAGGTCTTAAAGATGAAGCATTGAGAGGAATTATCAAGTTGTTTCCACAAATCATCAGAGATCAAGTGAAATTGGAACTTTTTTTTTTTTTTTTTTTTTGCTTCAAACTTTGATGTTTTAAAGTTATTGCTTTCATGATGGTGAAAATGTGGCAGCAGTTGCACCAACAGTAAAATATGCACTACTACTTGCCCATCTTGTATACTGAAAATTCTAGCTTCCAACCAGACTTCATGACAAGGCATATGAATAACCTTTTATCCACTATATAAAATAATTTGCACATTATCTGTTACCCAAATAAAGTGCGAGAGGGCATTTTCAAAACTGAAGAATATAAAGACAAGGTTGAGAAATTCAATGTCTGAGGAAAACTTGGAATCTTACAGGTTACTATCCATTGAAAAGGAAATGTTAGATGAGCTGGACAATGAAGTAATTATTAACAGTTTTGCACAATCCTCCAGTGAACTTAAGCCATTGCTCCTAATATAGTGGACTGCATGTAATAGGTTTTTGTAGTTTTTAGCTGTCTATAACAAATTGTGTAGTACAAGTATGCTTAGTATATATCCGAATAATATTATTTCAAAAATTCTTGATAAATTGGTAGTATAGCATGGTTTATACTTCTGTATTGAAAGTATACTTTTATTTATGTATTTCACAATTATGAAAGTAAGTAATCAAAACCATATAATATCTAGTCTTTTGATGGGCTAGGCTAAATAAACGGGAGTGATAAAAAATTTTGACATATGTATGATTAATGATAAATGCTAAAATATGTCTAAATTATTTGAAAGAAAACTTAAGTAGAAAACGTATAAAGAATGCAGGCTATAGTATCTTTCTTGATTTTCTTTACAGGTTTATTGGATTACATTTTTAGTTTGCAAACATTTCAAAAAATAACACTACTTACATGTCATTAAAACTTTTGGGTTAGAAATTCAGCTAAGCAATTATGTATCTATATTTGGTATTACTTTACATTATGTCTAGGTGATTTACACTTATTAGTAAAAAATAAACGTTCCAATAATTTGTCTTCTGTGTTTCCACATGTGTATTTTCAAATATTTTATGTATTTGTTTTGTGAACTCTATTATATAGTATTATGGCTGAGGGTTGAAGTGGGCCCCCTCTTTTGTCACCTGGCAACCACAATTTTTAGACCCAGTCCGCCACTGGACATAACATCAACACTATGGTCAGTGATTCCATTAAAATGTCTCCATTTGAAGCATTGTTTGGTTGCCAAGCACGAAGCACATTTGATCTGTTGACTATACCTCATCATGGAGAAGATACAATCGAAGCATTAATTCCTACAGCCAAGGAGAGACATGCTTGTCTCAGCCGGAATCTTGAGGCTACGACCAGAGAAATGGTGGAAAGAAGTAACAAGAAATCATTAGATGTTAAAATTGCTGTTGAGAAATGTATTTTTAAAAATCAATGTGAGAAATGAACTAAATTAAAAACTGGGTCAGAAATGTGAAGGTCCTTTTAAAGTTATTGAGGAAAAGACAGGAAACAGATTTATAGTCTTGGATGAAAAGACAGGTTGGTCAAATTTAACTCGCATATCTAAATTGAAAAAGGTTGGTAGTAGTAGCTAATAACTTCGCGCAGTTGCATTTTTTTCCAGATTTTACACGAAATGTGATTAATCAGTTTAATGTAACTTTTTTTTCCTTTCTTATTATGTGCAAACTGCGGCGATTTGGCGTAAAAACCAGAAGTAATTATTTCATTATGAAAAACGGGGTGAAAAAATATGGAAAATTACTGTTAAGTTGAGAAATATTACAATAGGTCCGTGGTGATGATGATACCTGGTGGTGATTTGGTGATTCCTGGTTGTATTGGTTTATTGGGGCTGATATTTTGTGGTTATTTTGGCAGTATCATAAATGAGTTACTCTGAGGTACATCGGTGGTCAAATGTCTCAGGATTTAGCCTGTGGGGGATATTTTATAATTGGTGGTTTTATTAATAGACGTTTTCGAGGACAATTTTTTTAGTACCCTTGAGGTGACAATGAGGATGCCCTGAGGATAGTTTTTGAGGAATGTGGTTCTATAGTATAAGTAAAGATTTATTAAGGATTCCCAGCGAGGATTTAATAGTAGACGTTTGGGCCATTTAGAGGAATGATGATTTCTGAGTTTACGAGTCTGATTAGACAAGTCCATATTGTGATTTGAGCACATGTTGTATACACAGGTGGCTTAATGCTAACAATGCTATGATGAGACCGATTGTTGATATTTGCTTTTTGAGTTGATTACTCAGGTTTGCACAGTTTTCAGGAATGTGGATGATGACATTCCATGTTGAGGAATTTTAAGGGGTCAATTCGGGTCGATACTGATATGTTGTAGCAGCAATTTGAGTGACGATA
>NC_061097.1:9711641-9723875 GCF_015104395.2 Macrobrachium nipponense | reverse complement strand
ACCCTTTGCCTCTAAAGTGCCTCTCTAAAATAAGAACTATTTCACCATGAGCAGTCTTGTCATTGTCTATCACCCATTCAACATGTCAAGCTAGGCTTCTGGCTAAAGCCTCGTTACATGGCTTAATGAGAGAGCTTACTCTACTAAGAGTGGAATGTTGAGAAGAGGTGGCTGAAGGATGCATGCCCTGGGCTACCATAGCAAGTTGATGCGCCCTTTCTTTCTCCCACTCTACCCTTTCTGCTTCTTCTCTCTTCTCTTGGGCTAATCTTTCTTTCTCCCTCTACTCTCTCTGCTTCTTCCTCTTATCTTGGGCTAATCTTTCTTTCTCCTCTCTGCTCTTTCTGCTTCTTTCTCTGCCTTGGCCGTGGCCCCCTCATTGTTTACCTAGTTGAATAAACCCTGGCCCTTCAGTCCCATTTGTTTCCCCAACTCGGAGAGAGTCTTAAGCTCGTCAAAGGCAGCACTAGCCATCTGGTGGGAGGGCGTGCATGTGGCACTGAAGGGGCTGGAATGATCTAGAAATCTTAAAATTAGCAGGTACGAAGCCTGGGGAATGGCAGGCTCTAGGACTTGGACTTAACAAACACTGAATCTGGGAATATGCAGGCACTGGGACTTGAAATTAATAGGCACTGAGCCTTGGAATATGCAAGCAATAGGCCTGGGAATTAACAGGCACTGAGCCTTTGAATTGACCCCACAAACACGTGGAATTAAGTGTCGCTAGAACAAAAATGAATAGTTACAAGGACAGGGAATTGGAACCTACAAAAAGATGGAATAGATCGTCGCTAGGACATAGAATCAATGTTTACAAGGACTGGGAATCTGAACCCATGAAAATGTTGAATTACTCGTCGCTAGGATGTAAAATTGATAGTCACAAGACCTGGGAATTTGAACCCATGAAAATGTGGAATTGATCATCACTAGGACATAAAAGTAATAGTCACAAGGACTGAGAATCTTAACCAATAAAAAATGTGGAATTGATCGTTGCTAGGACAACAATCAATTCCACATTTTTCATGGGTTAAGATTCTCAGTCCTTGTTACCATTATCTTTATGTCCTAGCGACTATCAATTCCACATTTTTGTGGGTTCAAATTACCAGGTCTTGTCACGATGCCAGGGAACGTCAACCCACGAAAATGTGGAAGTGATCGTTGCTAGGACGTAAAATTAATAGTCACACGGCATCGGTATTTAATATGCACCACTCTTAATGCTAGCCTAACAAGAATTATGTGATAGACATTCACCTACCGGTACAATAAGTTATAACCAGCGAAGTAAAATAAATAATGATAATGGGAAAGCAAAAAAATGACCGCTCAGCATCAAGAACATAATAATAGGTAAGAAATGTTCAGTTCGCGAAGAATGAGGAAATACTAGTTTGTGCGTAATGCATACATCCAAGACCCTGATTACTGTAATATATCTTCCACGTGGGGAAGAAGACCTAATTCTTATGAGAAATATAAATGCTAATTTACTCCGACTAATCTGGGCAAGAGATGTCATATGGCAATATTTCGCTTGCCAGCAACTTGAGTCAGCTGTCACCAACGCAGTACGAGAGTAATCTGTGTTTACATTCAGGAGAGAGACTTCTTGACCTTGAAAATGAATGGATGGAGGGGTGAATGAACATTACCTGATATCTTTAAAGCAACACAAAAATGGGATTCTTAGAAATGACTGATTATTACCGCATTTAATGTTACAGTAAGGAACGTCGTGATTGCAAGTGTTATTCTAACATTATAAGGCATTACGGCAGAGAGAGAGAGAGAGAGAGAGAGAGAGAGAGAGAGAGAGAGAGGAATGCAACGGTGGGGGACAAAATGTGTTATTACTTTTCGCATTCAACTGGCTAAATTTTGTCTGCTTCGGGCATGTAATTTTCCGAGATAAATCTGGCGAAGGAAATATGGCACTATTTCCTTTTAAATAACATTTCCTATATCACCTAATATGAACGAATATGCTATTATGCAGTAGCAGTAAAAGCTACTTGTAGCTAAATTAGCATGCGCGTGGCCTAGGAAATAACCTATCTCTAACTCTAGCAGTCAGAATTTTGTTCGCCCGCAACATAAGATACTTGAGATACAGGATAACTCTTACCTGCTGTGGGAACTGGTTTTCTCTTTGTGTGTTTTTATAAGGGATTTTGCTCTCCGTTTTCCAGATTTAACTCTTCTCTTGAGACCAGCATTAGCAATTGCTAATTATTGACAATTGTATTAGCAAATAATTACACTAATCCAACAACAATATTCTCGGGAAGGTCACCACTTTTAGGTTTGTCCCTAGTGAGTGTGTAAATGTTATGGGTACCTACTTAAACATACTAATACCTTGATCGGGAAGGAACAAAATTCTAAAGATAAAAATAAGGCTGAGGGCCTATTTTAAAGGTAGGAGTGATTATGCAAACTCTAAGTGTTAGCTTAATAAATTATATTTACATAAACAAACTATAATAAGAGATTTGATGACACTTATGGGTTTAAGGGGGACATCAGGACCCTGTAACACAAGGATAATTGATATTGAATCAAATCTTGCAATATTATATGAGCAGGTGACCGGAGGTGACTGGGCACATGGTACAATGGAGAAACAAATGAGGGGGAGAATCCCGGAGCAACACAAGGAGAGAATCCAGACTCCACAGCAAAACAAAAAGCACACCTGTAACGAATAGAGTTTTGATTTGAGTGAGGGTTTGATACAAACGTGATAGGGGATTGAGGCAATTTTATTTAAGCCGCTGAATACTCAATCTCACAGGTATAAATCTTACATTAATAATCACTTAAGGGGGGCTGTTTCATTACTAAGTTTCACAACAGGGTGGGAGGCATGTTACTGGTCACTTAGAATAAAGAAATCATGAGAAGGAGTAATGACTCAAAACAGTTACTTTACTTCCTAGCGAGTAGTTAATAACAATGCAAGCATCTAACAACATAAAAGTATACAATATGAAAAAGCCACGCTATAACAGTGACCAAAATCAATGTGGGAAACATAACAGTGGAATACAGGATTCACTCAAGAAAATGCAAGGAATTAAGTCGAAGGGTAGAGATTGGCTGACTTCATTTCACCTTGTAACCTTTATACTGTGCCTGAATCATGGAGCAGAGCTGCCTTCCTCAGCGCAACCAACAAGATGCGATTGTATAGCACTTTACAAAAATATACGTAGGCTGGCAATAGCCATCTTCAGAGGGAAAGGGGAGGGGAGAGCCTAGGTGCGAACATGCAGATCCGCTAGTGGTGTGAAATCGTCTAAGGACATCTTCCATGCGCAGGAGCCTTTTATCCCTTTGGAGAAAGTTCGCCGGAATCTCGGCAGGAGGCCAGGTTGTCTTTCCATCTGCAATCTGTGACTCACTTCGTCGAGCCATCATGTAACCAATTCAATATGGTGATGTTTAATCATGTCCTCGGCCAGGAGTATCATAGCTTTCTTATATTTTGGTACCTGCAAGGACAGCGCAAGTGCAGTTAAGGTGGAAGAGAGATGATTCTGAATTTAATCCCCCTTAGTGGACAGGTAAAAAATCAATATGCAGCTTCTTAGTCCAGGTAAACTTTGAGGTCTGCCAATTTAAGAAAAATCACATCAATGGAAAGAAGAAGATATGCAAATGCACATCGTAAAAGGAAAAAAAATATCCCTACCTTCCACTAGAATTTGAAAATTACTATTGACAACTCCTTGTGGGGCCATTTTACATGACAGTCGTAAATTTTACCAACTTATGTACGTTCTTTTCTAATAAATTATTTCATTTTGATTTTACAAAATCATAATTATAGCTTACACAATATCAAAACAAATACGAAATAAAATCAGTTAAAACTTCTTAGCATATTTGTTCACTTTTCTTGGCAAAATTACATGTACAACCAACATACTATCGTAGAATCAATCCTTCCACCACCACAAACCTATTATTACTACTCCTGAGAAGCTACCTGTCCATTAAGGGTTAAAGGAATAGTGTAGTGTTGTAGAGGCAACTCAGCCTGTATTGAGTTATGAGTAATTGTTAATTTTACCTTATTTTGAGATGGAGATGGCTTAAATTTCTTACAATACACACACACATACACACACACACACACACACACACACACACACATATATATATATATATATATATATATATATATATATATATATGTAAGCTTGATTTAAACTTGAAATCAATATACCCATTAATATAGAAACGACAACAATTGCACCCGAGCGGATATGACTAATCCATTATCCTAATTGTGGCTGTTGAATTACAGTTTCAATTTAATCACACCAATGGCCTATAAAATTGTTGAATGCTAAACTCTTCGTGAAATTATTGCGTCAGATTGCATACTCCAAAATAATCCAATATGCATAGTATCCATGGAAATGTTTGAATTGTGCAAAAGCCGAAAAGAATAAGTTAATTTTTGCCAATCTGATCACACACACAGACACAGACACACACACACACACACACACACACACACACATCACTATATATATATATATATATATATATATATATATATATATATATATATATATATATATATATATATATATTATACACACTCCTAAGCACCACTGTACCTAAGATTTTACCTAGGCACGCTAACTACCTTACACACCAGCATGTTTTCCCCAGTTTCCCTACTCAGCAGTTATCCAACTGACAGGATTTCGTTCGAATTATAAATGATAACACAATGACTTGTGGAACAGAAGTCTCAGCAATTTTCAGGAACTCCCTGGTAACCTCAGTGAGGAAAGAATGCACCTTGAAGAACCAGTCCTGTGATCCTGCTACAATAGTTATTTTAATTGAATTGCAGGCTAGAAGGAATTGAAGCGGTTCACAGACATGAATTCAGCAACTTTAGGAATGAAGAGATTTAATATGTCACAACGAGTAATTTGACTATTTTTTTTTTTTTACTATTCTTTGATCTAAGGGCAAAGAGCCCGAACATCTTCAGTGCTTCTCATCTACAAAGGTAAGAACTGGAAAGTATAAATGAAAGAGAATTAATTTGGGGAGGTTTGAATCCCTATTTGGCTGGGTTGGGTTAAAGAGATGAATTTGTTAAAATTGGTGTTCCCGAGAAAGTGATGTATACTTATTAGCCTTGGACAGGATGGAGTGAGTGAGAACGAAGACAATCATTGTTATATAAATGTTTTAAAAGAATATTTTATAAGTGTTCTTTAAGGGGAACGCTGAGAAAACTGAAAAATATTTGGATCTAGGCGTATTAGTGACAAACATTTTCAGTGTGAAGAAATCGACGATTGAAGAGGATATGTGGTTATTAAAAATAACATAGGTGTCTTTAATGCTATAGGGAGACGTGAGGCTGTAGGTATACCTCATCATATTACTTTGAAGTGAAAGTGAAGAGAAAAAATAGCCTTGATCGGAGAGGAATTATACAGCATGTGGTTATGGGTGCAATTGGGGTCAGTTGGGCATATAATTGTTGTTGTAGTAGGGAAAAGACTGAATTGTGGGCAAAATGAGATAATAAGAAGAACTTAGCAAATAAAAAAAGGAGGTTACTGCGCATACAGTGGTGGCACAGAAGTTCAAGTTTAGTGTCTAAGAGGATGATGGGATAATGAAGGATAAACGAATTGGCGCAAATTATTTATGTAGAAAAAGAATTAACACTAGAAAAAGTAAATATAAATGCATATGTTAAGGAGCATCATGGATCTTAAAGCATAAGTTTTGTTTGTTTTCGATTATGCAGAATAGAAGTGAAATTGATATGAGTAATGCGAGAGTGAAAGGGGTAAATGAAAATATGAGAGTGCCTGTGGAACCAAAACCTTCAATACTTCTGAAATCCTGTCATTTCTCCCCTGTTTTACAAATGAATTTTAATTTCATTTTTACACTGTCATCTTTTCCTAGTTTTGAAATGGCAGCGTTTTCCCTCATCATTACAAAAAAAAAAAAGACTATGTTTCACCATTTGGTACTTTTACTTTCGCTGGTTTTTTAATAAAAACGCTCGTAATTAAAAACGGAACAAGGAAGTGTTTCTCCATTTCAATTCGGATAGGTTTAAATGTTGCACTGAGATGAGCCTCTTTCAAGTGCAAGAACATCAATCTTCAAGAGAATTAAAATGAGCAAATTCTGTTACAAAAATTTCTGATCCTCTCTTCTATTGGGTTGGACTGATTTTCTATTTTTTTATTTATAGGGTTTCAATGCTAAACTGGAAAATTACTTCTATAAAACAAAGGTTTATCGCCATTTTTAAGAAATGTAAAATCATTACCACCTTACTAATCTTATATTCATTGTTACAAGTGAGTTATTTTGAGATAAGAATTGTCAGAATCATACTTAGCTTTATATTAGTCATTTAGTATGTCCTAATTTATATGATAACCGTAATAGTAATGATAGTTGTAAGTTCTCTGTCTCTCTCTCTCTCTCTACACACACCCACATGAACGCGCACACACATACACACACACACACACACACACACACACACACACACACACATATATATATATATATATATATATATATATATATATATATATATATATGTATATATATACATATATGGCATTTACATTTTCATATCTTCCTCTTTCCATTGACGTGGTTTTTTCTTAAACTGGCCGACCTCGTAGTTTGACCAGTCTGGGGCGTTGCACATGTTTTATTTAGTCCGGCTCTTAAGGATTTATATTTATCATTTGATAATTAGTAAATAAATAACCTGTCATACAAAATAAAGACACATTGTATATATGCATAGAAATTCTCTCTTTTATCTCAGAAAGAGAGAGAGAGAGAGAGAGAGAGAGAGAGAGAGAGAGAGAGAGAGAGAGAGAGAGAACAAAAATACAACTCCTATATTATTGACAGGATATACGAAGCATCGAATAACAAGCTTTATCATTGGCTTCCAACTCCTTCAACCAATAGTGTGTCGTCATAGAGAGAGAGAGAGAGAGAGAGGGGGGGGGGGGGGGGGGGGGGGGGGGGGGGTGGGGGGGGGGGGGGGGGGGGACGGATGAACATCGTTTTCTATATAGTACATATTACGATCATATTAAGGGATTTTACTTCAACATTTGATTGATATTTTGCTGTGTTTACATCAATATCAGTATTTGGAAAATGATAAATATCTTTTATCATAAAATAAAAACTTTATTTAATCCCGAAAATCAAATGAAAATACAGTAATTAATGAATAATCGGGCAAAAAAAACCGAATTAGTGAATTTCACATACCTAAACTGCTGGAGTAATAAAACTGAAAATATAAGTTTGGGCAAGAGCCCAGGAAAAGCAAGAAAGAACGAAATAAAGTAGAACGTAAGCAATAGGTTAAGCAATAAGCAACTGTACAGAGGTTTTTTTGAGTGTTTAGTGTTAGAACAGTCTTCTTAAGAATAATGAATACAAGTATATTGAGGTCATTTTCGTTTTGGACTTTTCCTATTATAGAAAAATCTTCATAATTAATACGGGTTTTGCATAATTTTTCATGGTTTCTTATATTTGAATACTCTGGATTAGTTAGTTTACATCCAGTTCTCTACCTTGCCCCTTTGGGAAAATCCATGTGAATACGAAGTAGTCTTCAACGCCAATCCCACATCCATATGAACAATATTCAAAGACGAGAAAGGGCCAGGACGATCCTTAAATTGAAATAGCCACCCAATAGTGCGTGGATTCTTGGGTATAAGTTTCATTTCAACAGCTGAGAACATTCTTTGGGAAAAGGCAGGACATTCCATAAAGCTATTTTCACTGAGGTAGGGTAAATTATCATAAGTTTTCATTTTCGGAACAGTTGTGATGGTAGGTGATGGATTTACTCTGTCATTCAACTTTTTATAAAGAATAATGGAAACCGGTCTCGTAGAAAAAAATTATAAAATAAACTATCCAGAATGCATCTTCATCATGAAACAAAGCCCAAGTTCAGAAGTGGGTCAAAGCTTTATACATGTAGTTAAGTTGAAATAACCCCGTTCAAAGTTTGTTATACAGAAATCAAGCCCAAAATTATTGAAATTAGATACAGTTTCGTTAAAAAAACGGGTAAAAATTATAGTATCGAATACTGTCAACGAAGTGAAAACTTCATCACTAAGTGTTCCAACTACGTTTCTCAGGCATTCTACACTTTTCTGTATACAAGAAATTTCCATCTCTAAATCTTCTATGAAGTTAGAATTCTTGATAAAAGACGGAGGTAATTCTAAGCCCGCATTCCGTGGTGATGTAGACTATGGCAGTTGACGTTTTCCTATGTTATTTTATTTACTTAACAAGAATTTAAAGTAATATTTATTCGGTCGACTGTAATTAAACCATAATTCACCTTTTAAGACTACATGACGGTACCAACGGGTGCGATCTACCGACGTACAGAGTTCAAAGGTAAATAACAGATTAGTTACAGTCGACCGGCAAAATATTACCTTAAACTCTTGTTAATAACATAGGAAAATGTCAACTGCCATAGTCAACTTCGACTGCACAATCTTCGAAGTTTTGGTTCGGGGCCAAGAAACGTAAACAAAACGCCATATTTGAATTCTGGTAGAGGGTTTGGGATACATAACCACCAGGGAGCCATATGTTCGGCAAGGGGACGAAGGGGTACTGGGGAGAAAGACACAGGTACGAGTTGGTATAGCCACGAGGGGATATGGTGGGGAATAACAATTCCCAACAAATATCACCGACATCAAAAGCACTAAACCTTTGGAACACCAAAACATAATTGATGTAACTGAATTAAGTACATAAAGATTACTGACCTTACCTTAAAGGGGTGGAGGACAGAATTCAGCAGCCGCCTTGACGAAGAAGTGGAACCTCGTCTTGGGGTCTTGGAAGTGGATTTTAAAATTCGCCGCTGCCAAGTACCAGACAAAGGATTCACAGTAATTTCATGGCAGTAATTACATCGGGGTAATTACATCTCATACATTTTCACCGCATTGTAATTACATCGTAATATATCACATCGTCAGTGATTTCATCGTAAGGTTTCTTTAACCGCAAGCTAAGTAAACCGCACAATGCAAAAAAATAAAGGAATAAGAAAATATAATGCACTTGTTTTTCAGTAAAACATTCCTTGTATTATTGTTATAGTTACTGATAGGGATCAAAGTATTTAACTATTTGCAAGTAGCCTGTTTGTTGACTTTTCCTACGTAAGTAATTTCATCGTCTTGATTTTTCATAAATTATGATTTTTACTTCTTTTTATGCTTTTCATGATTGTCTTTTTTAAGCATGAATTGTTTTATTTTAAAAAGTAAAAATACATATTTAGTGTTGGAAAATCTATTTGGAAAATCTAATTGGATAATCAACTGTAAAAAGTTTTATCTAAACATGTTTTACAGCATATTTAGTTTCAGAACGTTTATAACTTTTCTGACACTCACCAAACAACTTTTAGTATTAATGGGGGTTTTAAATGTCTGTTTATTTTTTATTTATTCTTATAGCGTCGATAATTATTAGTTGTTTGACGCCAGTCCTATTTTTAACTCAATTAATCAGTCTAAGAAAAATAAAAAGGATAATAAAGAAAGCAACATTAATTTTGGCTACATCAAAACAATTCCATAGCACATTATCAAAGCGAGAGAGTCGATGTACTAAGCGATAATTTGGCCTTCCAATCCTTGTATCCTCAACGTAATCTAGGACAGGCTGGGCTTCCTCAGGAAAATCATTATTGTCAATTACATATTCAAAAGTGCTAACCACATCGGAGACAGGAATAAACGCAATGACTGCAATCATACGCATTTTCAATGCGAATTCGGCATCACTTTAGTACAACTATTGCAGACCATTTGATTGAATGGATCGAAATAAACATTGTGCGGAGTGAAAAAAAGCAACCATTTTGATCTGAATTAGGAAAAACTGCTCTAAAAGCATTAATCGCTGCACGTTCAAAATCAGTCATAATTGTGCTTTGTGATAAGGTTGGCTCTAAAATTTTTAGTTCTGACGAAAGCTTATTGTAACTATCTTCAGTTTTGTTACTCATTAAAACGAAAACAAGAGGCAAAACGTCACCATTCATAAACCAAGCATTTATCTGGAACGATTAATTTGCTCTATGTGATTAATATTAATTATAATTTATTTAAAAAAAACTGGAACACAAAACTCATCAATAAGAATTTTCTGGTTTTAGAAATGTTTGTCCTAACAAAAGCTCTAAATGCAAATGAAGATGGAACATATAAATTAATCTAAACCCCGATATGTATGTGATATACTATAGTTAAGATATTATATCCAGTTCATATTTTTAAATAAGGTAAAGACTAAAGAGTAAATTATTTGAAACAGATAAAAATTACACCCGGAGGACTTTTTAAAGAAAAGATGATGAGTTGTTTTCACTTCCTCGCTAATTAAGAACGTGTTCGATAAGTTGTTCAGTGTCTTGGGTTACAACATCCTCTTTATTCATAGATCCAAATGATATCAAGTTCGGTTCTTGCCAGGAGTGTTGAAAAAGAAAATCCTATAGATTGTAAAAAAAAAAAAATTAATTAAAATGATTCACCTGAAAAAGAAAGTTTTCATGCAATACATCCGTAAATACTGCCATACTACGAGGAACAGTAGCAATGTTTTCATTAGGTAAGCATGAATGCTCTGCTTCATTATGAAAATAGAAAAAAAATCTCTGAAACTCTAAAAATCCGTGATTCATGCATTATATATATATATATATATATATATATATATATATATATATATATATATATATATATATATATATATATATATATATATAAAGCGCTGGATGCAAGAGTGCTAGAACTAATAGAAAACCTTGGTCTGCCGAAGGCAATAAGCAAAAGCAAGATGCATTCAGAAGGAAATAAAAGAATGTTTGCTGTAGGGAATGTGGAGAGAAATGCAAACAGGAGGATAATAAGCACGCGGGGTCGGTGTGGAATAGCAATGTGGGCCCGTGGGCCTACAAAGAGCTGCGTGAATGAATAGGAGGGAAGAGCGAGGTATGGCTTGCTGTAGGCCAAGATATGCTAGATAACTGAGGGAGTAGGAGGGCACAGTGAGACGGAGGAAGAGTGAAAAAGTTATGGAGATAGTCATGATTTCCAAAGAAATGAAGAAAGGAACGTTAGGGACAATCTGAGAGCGAAGTAACTGTGAACGCCGAAAAAATACCAAAACAAATAAAAAGAAAAAAAGATTATTACCAAACTAAATGTAAGTATTACAATTAGCAGCCCCCCCCCAAAAAAAAAACACAGGAAAAAAAAGCCTTTTAATGGGAAAATTAGAAGAGAGTGAGTTGGAAATAACCCTAAAATAAGCATCTGAAAATATAGATAAAAAGACAAGAGAAAGTCTTGTTTTTAAAAAGATAACCCCAGCCAATACTAATGTTTCTACTTAGAGCACTTTAAACCTGTTACTGTGACATAGTTAGCTTTAGATTTTTTGCTTTTCATTCTTTTATAAGATATTAAAGCAAAACTGGCGATTTTTTTGTTTCTTCTTTACTAGTGAAAAAGATTGTTGATATGTAGAGATATCTTCCACTATTCATTATCCAACAGTTCGAGAAGTTCTCGCATAACTGAGTTAAAAGGCTGACATTTTGCACCATGGTAGAAGACTGCTATCTTCACAACGATGATGGTCATGTTAAGAAAAACTGTATAAAAATCTTTATGAGGTACATACCCATCAACAAAAACTGAGCAGAAAATAAACAAATATAACAAGCGTAATATATTGGTAATTATAACTGAGCGAGTGATCTACATACGGCTGACCTTTTCTTTAAAATTTAAACGATGATTTAGGGAACATTTTTTAAATGGCCCACCAAACATCTCACGATATAAAGGTGTTTGAAACTCACGGCGATCACTACTATGCATTTCAGGGACCGCGAGTCATCGTTTTTCTCAAATATCTTTCAAACTAATTATTTGATCGAACTGATACTTTTACGCAGTGTAAAAGACACCTCGCCCTAATTTTTGGTAATATAGTGCATTGTCAAATGGTGTTAGTTACGGCGCTTACTCTTTGCTTACAAGGTGTTGCCAAACATTGCCAACCTGTGCTTTCGCACGTGCTTTGCTCCTATCCCGTCCCTCCATTCCTCCCTCC